>NC_045030.1:95972611-95975705 GCF_008632895.1 Mastomys coucha
TAAAAGAAAAAAAAAAGAATTGCCTCCATCAAATTTTGGCTTATGAGCATATCTGTGAGACATTTTCTTAATTAAAGATTGACATGGGGGGCGGTGGTGGTCCACGCCTTTAATCCCAGCACTTGGGAGGCAGAGGCAGGTGGATTTCTGAGTTCGAGGCCACCCTGGTTTACAGAGTGAGTTCCAGGACAGCCAGGACTACAGAGAAACCCTGTCTCGAAAAAAGAAAAACAAAACAAAACAAAACAAAACAAAAAAAGATTGACATGGGAAGACCCATCACAGTGGGCTAGCCTTGGTAGGTATCCCTTGGTTATCTAAGAAAGCAAGCAAAACAATCCAATAGGCAACATTCTTCCAGTTCCAGCCTACTGGTTCCAGCCTTGAGTTTATGCCCTAACTCCCCTCAATGGAAGACTGTAAAATACGATAAGCTGTAAAATATGTTCCTTCCCATGTTTTGGTCACTGTTTTATTGTAGCAAGAAAGAAGCAAACTAAGACAATACGCTTGTAACATTATCTTTAAATTTTTGATCTTTAATTCCTTCACATAGTCATGTTTTACAACTCATAATTATTTTTCAAAAAATTCTGACAGTTTATTTTAGGCAAATTTAAGCACAGCACAATTTTTGGGAAAAAAAGTGTCCTGATAATTAACTCAATCTTGTGTGTAAAAAAAAAAAGCTTAATATATGTTTACATTGAAACTCTCTACAATGTATGTATGACCTCTTCCATAAAGATGGCTTCTTTTGACTCAGAAACAATACTCAAGATAAGGGTCTAGGGGAATGACTGAGATAAACATCCTGTGAAGGCTCCATGCCCCAGTGTAGAGGAATGCTAGAGCAGTGAGGCAGGAATGGGTAGGTGAGTAGAGGAGCATCCTCATAGAAGCAGGGGGAGGGGAGATGGAATAGCAGGTTTCCGGAGGGGAAACAAGGAAAGGGGATAACATTTGAAACATAAACAAATAAAATAACCAATAAAAAAAGAGTTTGTGGGAGTCAGGTGTGGCCTGGCCCCACAGACAGCGCAGAATTAACCTAGGCTATTGTAAAGTACAAGTGACACTGCCACTCAGGATGGGTTTTATTGACTGAGAAACAATGCTCAAGATAAAGGTCTAGGAAGGAAGAGTCTTGGAGGCAAGCCTGTGTGTTTAACATTCCTATTTTCTTTTGTGCTTATCTATGAGCACAGGACCTTGTGCCTTCGATTCTCTGATACCTTATGCTGACCAGATCCACCCGTGAGGGTAGAAGTTCAATAACCCCAAACCACTTAATCGAAAGAAGAAAAAATAAGGAGAGCATAAGAAAGAAAAGGGAGATATGGATGATAAAACAAGAAACAATGAATACTCACTAGATTGGCATTCTACTTTCTGCTTATAAATAAAATTAAGCTCAGTTCTGACAACTATTTTATTTACCCATCTTCTTTGGGGAAGAGCTCATTTATTTCAACCTATTGGTTATAATGAGAGGAAAATCTCAGTGTGGCACAGCTACTAATTAGCTTAATAATCTTAGAGAAATAATTTGCTTTAAAAAATCTTTATAACAAAAAGGACTTTTGGGAGGTAGTATTAGTTCCATCAGCCAATGGAAAGAAATGCAGAGACAGTAAGTAGATGGAGCTCTGGGAATCTTACAGAAGAGTTTGGGAGAAAGATTGAGGGACCCGAAAAGAACAGGAACTCCACAGGAAGACAGAGTCAACTAACCTGGACCTTTGGGGGCTACCAGAGACTAAGCCACCAACCAAAGAGTGAGTACAAGCTGGATCTAGGCCCTTAACACATATGTAGCAGATGAGCAGCTTGGTCTTCATGCAGGTCCTCCAAACAACTGGAGCAAGGGCTGTCCCTGAGTCTGCCAGCCTATGGATCCTGCACCCCTAAATGGACAGCTGTGTCTGACCTCAATGGGAGAGGATGTGACTAGTCTCACAGCAACTTGACGTGTGGGGTAGTGGAATACGGGGGTTAGGGGGTAGAGGGTAGGATAGGGGAGTGTAGGAAGTTGAAACCCAGAGGAGGTTTCTCCTTCTAAGCAGAATGGGGGAAGGACTTACCTGAGAGGATACTGGGAAAAGAGGAAGGGCTGATATTGAGTTGTAAAATGAATAAATAAATTTAATAATAAGTAAAAAAAAAGAAGTGTAGGCAAAACAGTAGGGATGAGAAACCACAAGGAGAGAGGGATGCATCCCCATGTCTTGATGGAGCAGCCTCATGAGAATCCCAAGGTTATACACATAGAGTCTCCTAACCCAAACAAATAATTACAAGAAAAACAAATTGTTGTTGTATTACACCACTGACTTTTGGAACAGTTCCTGTGTGAAAACAGCCTCTACAGGATATATCCCCATCACCTCACAGTGATGTTTAAATAGTATTCTCTTGGAATTTCTTTTCTGCTATGTGATGGTTAATCTTGGTTGTCAGCCTGTGTCAAATGAGATCTCCCAAAAGGAAGCTGTGTCTGAAAAGACTGACTTTTAACTGCAGTGATTTGGAGAGGTTAGAATGCTACAAGTCCAAAGGGTAGTTACATTATCTTGGGCTAGCTTTAGACTTTGGAATGGCCATTCTATCCACATCTGTGTTGGAACTAACATCCTGTGACTAATAGATTTAAAATTAAAAACCTTTTGAAATCTGTTAACTTAGCAGACTCCTAGCTTCTACCAATCACAAAGCATCAGAGGCCTATAGAAAAAAAATTCTATCTTACTTCAACCATCTCTCTGGCATATCCACCAATATATTTGAAAAGTGTCATGATTTGTTTTGTTCTATTACTATAAAACTGCCTCCACATTGTAATATGGAATGCAGAATAACAAAAATCTGTGTTCCTGTGCCATCATTACTCAAATTTGGCATGAAAACAAACTATCTCTTATTCCCTTTGATATGTTATGTGACAATATATTTCCTGAAGAGAGGCAACACACATATCTACTCACCACAGATAGAAAGCCCACAACAGACCAAAGTACACATATCACTAAAGTTCAACTTGGAGAACCAATAGTTTTATTGGGGTTACTTTTGTGAATATGGGTGAAGGTCCCTT
>NC_045030.1:95976630-95984579 GCF_008632895.1 Mastomys coucha
TGTGGGTAGAGCTGAGAGCTCTATGTCTCGTTCCAAAAGCAAACAGGAGAAGATTGGCTTCCAGGCAGCGAGGAGGAGGGTCTTAAAGCCCACCCCAACAGTGACACAGTTCCTCCAACAAGGCCACACCTACTTTAACAAGGCCACACCTCTTAACGGTGCCACTCCCTGGGCCAAGCATATTCAAACCACTACAGTAAGTGAACTTTCATTTTGGTGGAGGAGAGTTTGACTCCAGCATCTTTCGAAGTGTATTTTGAACAAATGATTGGTTAATAAGGAAGTACCTGATTCACAGTCTGTCATAAACCTTGAGACATTTTGGCTGGCCTAGAGGATGGATAGAGGAGGAAGGATAAAGAAGGTATGCAGTGCCCCAGGTAAAATCAAAAGGAGATAAGCTCCTCTTTCCCATGGTCTCCTTGATCTTATGCCTAATGATGGCTATTTTTGATTGTCAACCTGATTAGATCTGGAATGAACTAAAAGTCAAGTGTCTAGGAACACCTATGAGAGATTTTTTTTCTTAATTAAATGATTGGAGGTGGGAAGACTCACTTTTTTTTTTTTTTTAACCAGGCCCTCACCTTCTGGTGGCAACCTTTATAAAGGACATGCAAAAAGGAAGCTCTCTCCTTGCCTGCTTGCCCTCACTCTTGCTGGCAAGTCCATTTCTTCACTGGCATTAGAGAAAATTCTTCCCAATTCCAGCATATACTGAAAACCAGCTGAGCCATCCAGCCTTATGGACTAAACAACTACTAAATTTTGGACTTTCTGTTGGTAGAAAGCTATTGTTGGACTAGCTGGGCATCAGGCTGTAAGTCATTCTAATAAATCTCTCTTACACACACACACACACACACACACACACACACACTGATATCTCTATTCTTCTAGAAAATCCCAACTAAAACATTTTCACCTTTTTTAAGGGTTGCTAAAGGAGAAGGAAAAGGGAGATATAATCAGTTGACAAGAAATCAAGAATTACTGTCTGTTGCCTGACTGAGAGGAACTTTCCATATGTCTCTAAAGGTGTTCCAGAATTGTTTTGGGCAACATATTCTCCCTTTCATTTTCTAAGAAAAGGAGCCCCCTTTTTTCCTGACCAATTTCTTATGAGTTGAGACTTTTCATAAAGTAGCAATGTGCCTTCCTAGCTCTCTAACATTTAGCCCTTTATCTGAATTAAGTATATGCTTCTCTTCTTCCAGTAGCAGGGTCAGGATTCATCCTGAATAATGTAAGATTACACCAAGTTCTGAGGAAGACCTTACAAGTGTTTAGTGGAGGTGTAGAATTCCATCAACATTACAAAGTGGCTTAACTTGCTTAAAGAACTTTGGACATTCCTAAATACCTTGTTAATGGTCTTTTTCATTGTGATTTGAACAGGTGAGATGAAGATCTGGAAGGGCAATAGAACACAAAAGGGTTAGTTGGAAAAGATTATGAATACAAGGATAAAATCATAAAATTCAGTTTCATGTGGGATAAAATTCATGAAGTCCTTCTGGAACCAGATGTCAGAGATTAACCAGGAAGTCATCAGTCTCAACTATCAAGACTGGTTGCCGTTAGAGTATTTCAGCAAGAACAGTGTGAAGGAATTTTATCTTCTCTAATACAGAGACATTGGGTTAGAAGGAGAGGTGTCTTAGGGGACCTTTCTTGTTAGAGAGGAAAAGGAAAATGCAATTACCAGTCTGTGTGTTTGGTTACACTGACTTTGGCAGGATTTTCCCATTTCTGAAAACTGGAGTTCATTGCCACACTCTCTAATCTCTTCGAAGTTTGACAACATGACTAATAGTAGCCTTGGTAGAATGGCCATCATTTTGAGGTTGTTTAGGCTTACAAGACCAATTCTTTTTCTCTGCTGATTTAAAGAATAACAAGGCATAAAATCAAGGTCTCTGTTGTGGGGTATGTTATGAAACGTAATACAACTTGGGGGAACCATGCCAAGGTTCCCCCTGAGAAATCACACCATAAAACAGGAGGCTAAATAAAGCTTAATCTTGTAATTAGCTGCATTAGTTCTTAGCATGACTTCAAACCTAATATTTGAACATATTAGAGAATATGATCATTTATAAGGTTACTGACTGCCAACTTGCATTTATTAATTACAGTAGGTATTATGAAACTAGAACTTTAAGTTCCATCCCTGTTAGATTTGAACCTTACAAATCACGATTTTGAATTTGAACTCTTCTACTATCAAAATAAAACATTTTAAATCTATAAACATGGTTCACAGAGAAACTAGGAGCTTTTCTGACCTTTATATGATGTGTCATTATAATAACCTACAGCTTATAAAGATCTCAGGCTATATTACAGCTTCATAACAATAGCAAAAGCACGACTAAACATCTTTCCAAGGCAGCGAGTTTTAACCTTTTTAATGTTAACTTTCAAAAGATTTTTTTAAAAGAACTTTAAAATCAATCAATTGTGGTTTTAGTAATATTAAAATAAGGCACCTTCTTATGTATAAAGACACAGAGCAGTGGTGTAAACAATTTATCAAGACAGGACAAAAATCATACAAAAAACTTGTCTCAATTTAAAAGTATCTTTGGAGACCTGCTTCCCTCATCTGCTTATGTCATGTGCTGCTGCCTTTAGTCAACATGGTGGTGAAGCTCTGACTCCACCTTTTCCAGCCCTTAGTAAAGATGTGATGTTTATATCCCAGACTGGAATCGAGTCACATGGTTTAAGATTATCTAAGCACAAACTTTCAACTACTAACTCTGATTTATGAGTTTTAACCATATCTAATAACATCTGAATTTCTACTATATTATATCTAGTGGCAAAAACAAAACAAAACAAAACAAGAGATGAATTGACCCTAGTTGGCTGACAGCAGTAGAAAGAAACACCATTCATTCACATATTCAAGACAAGTCAGAAACAAGCATGCAGTGGTTATGTACTAGCAAAGACATAAGTGGTTAGACATACATTTTTCTGATTTTTTTTTTTTCGAGACAGGGTTTCTCTGTATAGCCCTGGCTGTCTTGGAACTCATTCTGTAGACCAGGTTGGCCTTGAACTCAGAAATCTGCTTGCTTCTGCCTCCCAAGTGCTGGGACTAAAGGCATGCGCCACCACCGCCTGGCTAGACATACATTTTAAATTAGCTTTTGTTAATCTGAATACTTCTTTATGACCTTGAAATTTCATTATCTTATGAAGGATATTTTAAACCAGGGTTGAATCACGTACACAGTATTTGTAAAACATATAACTTTGAATTTCTATCATCATGATACAAAAAATCCATACCAACTTAAAATATGAGCTTAAATGAGTTGTATAGAAATTATTTGCAGACATATACACATATGGAGTTGAATTTGAGTTACAAACTGACATACATACTCTTAACAAGAACTGAATAAAGCCAAATATTGTTGCAGATTATACAGATTTTAACCTATAGCCAAAGGGCAACTTAGAAATCCTTAGATAAGAGTTAACAGTATAATTTTAAGCTATATATTTTTTCTTTTGAGAGCAGAATACAAAGAAATCAGAGATAAAAGATTTTTAAGAGTGGGGAAGTATAACCTTACATGTAGAGTAGAGAGAGCAAGTTTACATATAAGATATTTGAGAATCATTTGTCTGTGGCAGTGAGAATCTGGAAATCAGATATGCCAATTCGTAATAAAAATTTGAGTCCATGAATGGAGAGGGAGTGCCTGCAGGCCGGCTGCAGGAAGTCAGGAGGTGGTCTAGGGGAGGGGTGTGGGGATCCATGTGGGTGGGCCAAGAGACAGAACCAAGTGGAATCAAATTTACAGACAAATGAACCACAAAGCTCAGGAGTGGTTTGATCAGCGGCTTGTCTAGGAGAAGCTTTGGTGGGAACTGGTGTGTGCACTGAACACACCAGTCTCACCCTGCCCTGACCCCTTGCAACTTACAAACAGGATGGTTAAGTACTGTAGGGAAGGGAGACCAGATAGAAAGAAACAGGGCTTGGAGAAAAGAGAGATAGGGAATCTCTTTCTGTTTCCCAGATTGCTCGTAGTATTTGTAGAAATTTGTTTGGATAGGAGAATAAATTTAGGACCCTTAAGTCAGGTTTCAAGTATAGAGGAGACAGATCCCAAGTGGGGAATGAGAGAATATAGATAGCATTCCTGTGGATGAAGAGAAGAGAAATGTCACTGCAGCCTGAAGTCATGGGCACATCCCCAGAATTCAAAGAGAGGAAAAACGAAGACCAAGCCATTCAGTGGGTCATCACTACAACTCAACGGGGGTCAGTGGGTTAGCCTGACTAAGCCAGAGGAGAGACTCTCCTGATGCCAGTACCAGGGCTTTCTAGAAGCCAGACAAGAGAAAGGGGGGAAGGGGAGGGAGGGAAGGAAAGAAGGAAGGAAGGAAGGAAGGAAAGAAGGAAGGAAGGAAGGAAGGAAGGAAGGAAGGAAGAAAGGAAGGAAGGAAGGACAGAGTTCTCATAGAAGCATAGAGTGTTTCATCCACAGGAAAACAGAGTACTTAGTTCCCAGAAGCACAAGAGACTTAAATCCTGCTGGGAGATATGAAAGTCCAGTTGAAGAGTTAGTTACATCCTGTGAGGGAGGTGGGGGTGAGGCAATGGGGTGGGAGGGGAAGCCCACCCAATTATTTTGTCTTGGAAAGGGAAAATAATCAAGAAGTTCACCATCTTTATATTTTTAATTTATTTATTATCTAATTACATTTCTCCCTTCCCTCTTCCCAAACCCTCACATATACTTCAAATTCATTCCCACCATCTTAAATGGTCTACCTGGACACTCTTTTCCCTGTTTGTTTACCAGGGATATGTCTGACAATTTGTCTGACTCCTAGCTTCTCACTTTAATTGGACAGCATAGGGAAAATAATGTTCATAATGGTCTGACTAATGTTGACGTTTGACAATGACAAATTAATCATTCTGTTTCTCAAAGTAAAAATAGAAAAGAAACCAACTAGGTTTTTGCTTGACCTAAAGAAACAGAACAATTTTAGAACAAGTACATGAATGGCTATGTTTGATTTTGGCAACAGAGTCACATCCTTTTTCAACTTATTTCCAGATTTGAGACAATTTGTATATCTATAACCTTTCAATAGAAGGGAGGCTGGGTTTCGTTGATGAAGGACCTTGTTGCTTTTGACATGTCATCCATTCTTCCTTAAAGTGACTTATGGTCTTTTACTAGGGTAATATACATCTAGAAAAGGAAATATGTCTTTTGGAATCTACTAGACACTATCTCTGAGTTGACATTGATCCTGGGAATCTTACCCATGAACTGTGTCCCAGTTAACATGGGGGCTTAAGGGGATCCAATCATCAATAGAATTTTAGCCGAAGTCCAACTAACAGTAGATTCAGTAGGCCTCTGAAGTCATCTTGTGGTTATTTCTTTAGTCCCAGAATACATAATTGGGACAGATATACTTAGAAGTTGGCAAAATCCCTACATTGGTTCCCTACTCAGTTGGATAAGGGCTGTTATGGTTGGAGAGAGCAGATGGAAGCCATTGGGATTGTCTCTGCCAGGAAAATAGTGAACTCAAACTGGTATCTCATCAGTAGAGGCATTACAGAAATGAATGCCACCACCAAAGACTTGAAAGAAGAGTAGTATTCCCCCTACACTCTCTTTTAACTCACCTACTTTACCTGTGCATGATACAGATGAATCCTATAGAATGATAGTTCATTGGAAACATTCTATAGTATGGTTTCCTTTTAATATATATTTATTATGTAAGCTCTGTTCCTCTAGAAAGCCCTGACTCTTATGTAATACTTTTGGATAAGTTTTAAAAGAGGAAGAATAAGATAAACGGGGTCCAATCTGTCCCATTCTGAGGCTTTCTAGAAATGCCTCCATCACTTCCTATCTCTTTCTTAATGTATGACAGCTCACAATTAAAGTGACATTTTTGGGGCCAGAGACATTTTGAAGGTCTGAAATTTTAAATTAGCCTTAAACTAGGGGATATAGAACCAATTGAAATAATTTTTAAGAAGAATATTTACAATGATGAAGTGAACTCATTTGAGTGGTAAAGTCAATTAAGAGTTTCCTGACCAATTTTATTTTCTTAACAGAAATGCTAATGTTAGACTCTCAAATAGTGTGATTATTTCGTGAAGTCTCTGTTTTAATTTGTTGCATTAGTTATGATTTGAAAAATATTTTAACACATTTCTTAGCCACATAGTTCAAAACGTGCTATTTTAACAGCAAAACAGACACCCAAACCTCTTGGGTCTCAAGTTCCTCATCTGAAAAATTATATTAAGAGTATATATGTACAAAAGTTGATGGGAAGAGTAGACAGTGGAATGACTAATGTGTGTGTGTGTATGTAATATTTGGCACATGGAAATGATTAGATGTGGTATTGTAATTTTACAAATGACCTTTTTGTCTGGCAAAATAGCTCAGTTGACAAAAGTACTTGTTGCACAAGATGAGGACCTGAGTTTCGATCCTCTATGCCTAATAAAAATGTGCAGTGGTATACAACTGTTATCCCGGCACTGGGAAGGCAGAGATAGGAGGATCTTTAGATTTTGGAACCCTAACAGTCTAGCCAAATCTATGAGTTCCAAGTTCAACGGGAAACCTTATCTCAAACATTAAGGTGATGAGCAAATGAGAAAATACTCAAAATTGACCTCCTGCCTCTACACAGACACATACACACAGAGAGACAGAGGCAGAGAGACAGAGAAAGACAGAGAGACAGAGACAGAAACAGAGAAAGAAACTACCCTCTGATGATGAAGAACTTTGCCAGAACTGACCCAGATATTTTGATACAGATGAAAGGACTAGCTAGCACAGCCTGGAGTGTGCCTAGTGTCTCTGAAGAAAGTAAGAATGACACTGTGACTGGAGTCTAGTGAGCACTAGTTTGAAGTCACAGAATTAAGAGAGACATGATAATAACTGGGTCTTAGAAATCATTATGAGGATTAGGCTTGTGTTCATAGAGAGATGTAATTCAACTGAGATTCTGAGCCAGAGAAAGTCACATGACAGGATTTAACCAGTATTATTACACTCATTGGCAGTTGTGCAGAGAATTGACAATAGGAAGTTAAGAGAGGAAATGAACAGGAAGGGGGATATAGAATTATGTAGTACTCCCAGTGAAAGATCATGGTAGTTTAGATCAGAATGAGTAGTAGGGATAGTGTGTCAAGAGTCTTTATTGCTGAGATGAAACACCATGACCAAAAGCAATTTGGAAAGAAAGGAACTTATTTGACTTAACATTTTTCTGGTAACAGTCCATTACTGAGGGAAGTCATGGCAGAGTTTCAAACAGACCAGGAAAATGGAGGCAGGATGTGAAACAGAAGGAGCTCTGCCTCCTGTTTTGTTCCTCACGGCAGTTCAGCCTGTTTTCCACATATACAACTCAGGACTCCCATCCAGTGCTGGCACCACTCTGGTGGGCTGGGCCCTTCCATATGAATCATTAATCAAAAAGTGCCTACAGTCTTGCCTACAGGTCCATTTGGTTGGAGTATTTTTTTTTCAATTGTGGTTCTTTCTCCTCAAATGACTCTGCCTGTGTGAAGTTGACAGAAGTTAACCATGACAGCAGGTGAAGAGAACATTTGATTCTTAATTTATTCCTTAATTTATTCCTTGGTAGAACCAACAGGAGGTCTTGAGGTATCAGATGTGACAAATGAAAGAAAATGAGCCATTAGTAGTTTGGGTTGAATATATGGAGGTTAAGTATCTGGAAGTGACCTTTTAGTTGGTGTAAGGAACAGTAAAGGAGAAACAGATGCAGATTTTCTAATCTAAAGACTTTAAATCGTGGGCTGGCGAGATGGCTCAGCTGGTTAGAGCGCTGACTGCTCTTCCGAAGGTCCTGAGTTCAGATCCCAGCAACCACATGGTGGCTCACAACCA
>NC_045030.1:95984619-95985674 GCF_008632895.1 Mastomys coucha
ACAACCATCCGTAATGAGATCTGACGCCCCCTTCTGGTGCGTCTGGAGACAGCTACAGTGTATTACACCAGAGCGAGAGGGGCCAGAGTGACCAGAGGTCCTGAGTTCAATTTCCAGCAGCCACATGATGGCTCACGGCCATCTATACAGCTATAGTGTACTCATACACATAAAATAAATAAATAAATCTTTTTAAAAAATGCACACACACACACAAAAAAAGACTTCAAATCGTGATGTAAATTTGAGTGTGCTGGTTAGCTTTTGTAAACTTGACACAAACTAAACTTGATACCTGGGAAGAGGGAACCTAGATTGAGGGACTGTCTCTATCAGAGTGGGCTGTGCACAGGTCTGTGGGTTGTTTTCTTAATTGTTCATTGATATGGGAGAGATCAGGCAACTGTGGGCGGTGCCATGCTTGGGCAGGGGATCCTGGGTTGTATATGAACAACAGTTGAGCAAGCCAGAAGTAGAAAGCCAGGAAGCAGCATTGCTCCATGGTCTCTGCTTCAATGCTTACCTCTAGGTTCTTGCCTTGAGCTATTGCCCTAACTTCTGTCAGTGATATAAGATGAAATAAATCCTTTTTTAAAAATTGCTTTTAGACAGCATTTTATCATAATGACAGAAAAGCTAACTAGAAAAAGAAGCATGTTAGGTATCCCAGTGAAAATGTTAAATGGACATACATACCTATGTGTCAGACTCGAGATATGATTGAGAGAGGAGTCATTAAAACATAAATGTTATTTAAAACCATTAGTGTAGATGTGATCCAAGAAGGAAATATAGATGGAGAGCTAGAGACTAAGCCCTAGAGATTCCAACCTTGAAGAGACTAAAAGTAGGCAGAAAATAACAAAGAAGAACTAATCAGAAAATTAGGAGTAAAACTAATGGAGTATCATGTCCTGGCAGGCAATGAAGAGTTTTAATTAAGAGAAGTGGTCATTTTTGTTAAGTACTACCAAGAGGAGTTCTCTTCAAAGCTGAAGTGGTCTTAAAATTCTTACAGCAAGTAATTTCTATCCAAAGAAGACTTCATCAGAAAC
>NC_045030.1:95985684-95990684 GCF_008632895.1 Mastomys coucha
ATGTTGACCTGACTGGCATGGAACTCACTATGTAGACCACATTGGCTTCAGATTCATACCAATCCTCTTGCTTCTGTGTATCAAATGCTGAGATATATAGCCAAGTACCTGTCTTTCTAAATGGTGAATCCAAACATAGAAAAGAAATATACAATGTTTCCTGAACAGTAAAATTTGTTTTCTATTTTTGTTTTTGTTTTTTTAGTTTAATGTATTTTAATAGCAAACTTACAGGAACAGCATAGAAGACAGGCACCTTTAAAAACATGTTCTTGCATGTAGGATAACTCAGTTAGCAAGTATAGTGAATGGATGGCATCTACTGCACGATAAAAATGCTACAAACATGACTTAGTTGCCATCAATATATTTTTAGCCAGGCAGTGGTGGCACACGCCTTTCATCCCAGCACTTGGGAGGCAGAGGCAGGCGAATTTCTGAGTTTGCGGCCAGCCTGGTCTACAGAGTGAGTTCCAGGACAGCCAGGGCTACACAGAGAAACCCTGTCTTGAAAAAAAAAAAAGAAAAGGAAATTTACATATTTTTTAAAAAAATCCAAATGTTCAGAACATTTTAACTGGTTAATTTATAACTGTTGTCAGGTTAAACTGTTGAAATGTGTTCACTGAAATATTTTGCTTGCATTAATGTTTTGCATTTTGTACTTATATTAAAAATTCACACTCAAATAAAAGTGGAGAAGCTGCCAATACCTGATTCTGTTCCCTGGGTTTCCAATCAGTCATATACTTAGGTACCTTTTGACCCCATGGGAAAAATATCTAACATTCAGAACTACTGATAACAGGAAGAAGAGGAAAAAATTATGAGAATGAAATGTTTCCCCTCATAGTGGACTCTTAAGCACGTTCTTCACATACGTGGCACATGTTAGCTGGATATCTTTTGGAATAATTGTTACAAGTTTTGTATGGATAGCACACAGGTTGGTATCTTCAAAAAGGCCAACCAGATAGGTTTCACTTGCCTCCTGCAAAGCACCAATAGCTGAACTCTGAAAGTGCAGATATGTTTTGAAGTCCTGAGCAACTTCTTGCACCAGATGCTGGTGAATCAGAAGTTCAGTGGACTTCTGAGATTGTTTCTGATTTCACAGAGTGCCTCAGTCCTAGGCCTGTGACGATGAGGTTCCTCTATCCCTCTAGTAGAGGGCGCACTCTTGCAGCAGCTTTTTTTTTGCCAGTTGCTTCCTGAATGCTTTACCACCAGTGGATTTGTGGGCAGTCTGCTTTGTATGAGCCATGGTATGGGTACCTCCTTATTTACCCCTCTTCTCTTTTGGCTGGAGCTCCGCATGTGAGAGGCAGGGCTAACCTTAGAGAACAGTGGAGGCAGTGAAGTGATGGCTGTGAACACCTGTTTTTAACTAATCAAACTAAAATGTTATTTTATTTTTGGGACAGGGTCACATTATGAAACCCTGGCTGACCTGGAACTCATTATGTAGAAAAGGCTGGTTTGGAACTCATAGAAATCCATCTGTTCTTGCCTCCCAAGTGCTGTGATTAAAGGCGTGAGCCACTATGTCTGGCTTCCTGAAAAGTAAATTTGAAATAAGCTTCTAGGAAATTAAAAAAAAAAATCAATCTTTTATTTGGCAATTACACAGAACAATGGCATTAGAGTTTAAAGACTCCAAAGACATGAACTCCTCAAATGCCCTAAAGTAAAAGATGGTAAATTTGAAGTACAGAGAGACAAAGATACTTGCAAGTGGTTACACAGCAAATCTTGGATTAGAACCCTGATCTTTCAGTGCAGTGCTCTTCCTATTTTACCAGGAATTTGTAATTAGAGACGTGGAACTGTGTTCTGTTTCACATAACTAAAAATAGATAGCACTTAATTCAACATTTAAAAAGTAGAATATTATACAAAAAAATCTGGATTTATTCCATGGAAAACCTTAGAACTGACCAGAATGACTGGAACCAAGCCAGGTAGTAGCTTTCTCCTTTAGACAGAGCATGTGTTCTCTGATTTGACATGTGTTCTTTATCATCCTCAAGTGCATCCTATCTACCTCTTGTGTAACTTAGCAACCAAGCCTCTATCCAAATTGATTTTGATCTTCCTTGTGACTTACAGCTTCCTGCATTCTCCCCAATAATGTATGGTAACTACTTTGCCAAAGCTCCAAGGCCATGGACAGTGGAAGCAGAACCAGGTATTCTAGGAAACAATTAGTTGTTGGCTCTTGACAGCTATGGCAGAGACTACTAGTCATCTGTTAAAATTCTATTTTCCGGACTGGAGAGATGATGCTGAAAATAAGAATGCATACTGTTCTTCTGGAAGATCTGAGTGTGGCTCACAGCACCCATGTTTTATGGCACAAAATGGCCTGGAATTCCAATTCAGGGGGACTCAAGGTCACTTGTGTGTATACATCCCACACATGCTTACACACATATAGGTAATTTAAAAATAAATTCTCAAAATAAGTTAAAAATCTATTTCCCTTTTTTCCCTTAAGAATCTATGAGCCCAGAAATGGAGTTATTGCAGTTATTCATCTGACCAGGTGTAACTGGTTTTGGGGAAGAATGTGGAAGAATATGGCACTTCAGGCTGAAAAAGCTCTAGAATGCTGAGAACTCAATAGTTTTTCCTATTGGAGGTTCAAGAGATACCAGGTTTCTCTGAGAATTTTTACACTGCACACTGACAGACTCTTCCTTCATCAGCAGCTTGGACCCCATCTCCTATTTCCTGGCCTCACACAAGAAAGGGAAGCCTCACAAGATCCCTCATTAAGATCCAAAACACCATAGCAAATGAAGGGAGGTGGAATATTAGAATTTGGCTCAGGCCCATTAAGGAAAAGCTATATTCCACAGTCAAAAATAATGCTACAACGTGTTCTAAACACTATAAAATCAAAACCAATTTTCTCCTCCTTTGATGGAATTGCTTACACATCTTTACTGTTGCCCATCTGCTTTTCTGCTTTTCAACTTCAAAATATTTTTACCCTTTCTATCACATGTCTGCCCTGCCACTGGGTATTTTCACTCTCTGAGAAACATTCATGCAATTTCATATAAACTTCCATTTTGAGCCTGCCTGCTTTCTTGGACTCTGCCTCAAAAGTTATAACGTTCTCGCTCTTCTGCATCATGAGCCAAATCATTTCCAGGATGCTCAAAGTTAACATTTCAATTAGCCTTTTTGGATAGGTTTGTCTGAAGTAAAGTTCTGGAAACTAGTTCTTTTGTCTTAAATTCAAATTTTCTAAATTCCTTTGTTTAGGGGATTTCATCTTCAAAGAGAGGGAAAACAAAAGAAAACTAAAACAAAACAGACAGAGGCAAAGGGTGTTTATACAAGTCCAAATGTCATCTTCCAAACACTCACATTCATATATACATATTTCAAAAACTGATATGTCATTCATAGCTTTTAGTAAGTTTGTGTGTTGGGGGCTGCATCTTGCCAATGCAGAGCTGAGGTATGCCACAATGTCACACCATGCATTAAGCCTCACACAAGAGATTTATTGTGGGAGAAGAACAGAATGGCAGCTGCCTCAATGGAAAGGGACAGCAGAGGGCTGAATGGAGGGAAAAGCTTTTATAGGGACTTTAGAACACAGGCAATGAGCTCAATGGGAAAATAAAGTAGGATAGGAACATTGTTTAACAGTTAATGCAGGGATTTCCAAATCTAGAGCTCCAGATCAAGTCAGGGGCATGGAGTTTTCCTTTGGCCTATGTTTTGGACTTAGAGTCAAGTCAGGGAGGGGCTGGGCATTCTTTCTTTGTCCCTTGTAACTGTATTTTTGGCTACTTTATTGGGTTCTTTTATCTACCATCCTTTGCTACCCTTCCAATCCCCCAACACTAGGTAGGAGAGACAGAGCCTCGGGGTTGTATTCCACCTTACACCAATCAGAATGCCTAAGAACAAAAATTCAAATGTCAGCACATGTTGGTGAGAATGTGGAGAAAGAGGATCACTACTCCATTGCTGGTGGGATTGCAAGCTGGCACAACCACTCTGGAAATCAATCTGGAGGTTCCTCAGAAAACTGGAAATAGAGCTACCTGAAGAACCAGCTATACCACCCAGATGCCCCACCATGCCTCAGGGGCACGTGTTCATAGCAGCCTTATTTGTGATAGCTAGAAGCTGGAAACAACCCAGATGTCCCACAATGGAAGAATGGACACAGAAAATGTGGTTCGCTTACACAATGGAATACTATTCATCTATTAAGAGTGAGGACATCCTGTGTTTTGTAGGCAAATGGATGGAACTAGAAAATCTCATCCTGAGTGAGGTAACTCAGACCCAAAAGGACATGCATGGTATGTACTCACTAATAAGTGGATATTGGCCACAAAAAGTACAGAATAACCAGAATACAATCCACAGAACTCAAGACGGTTAACAAGATGAAGGGCCCAAGTGATGATGCTTCAATCTCACTTGGGAGGGAGAAGAAAGCAATTATGGGGTGGGGGTGGGCAGAGGGAGGGAGGAACATGAGTGGGAGAGAGGACAGAGAGGGTAATATGATCAGGTATTGGCAGGGGGCTGGAGTGAAGTCCTGAGGGTCAGCAGAAAGAATGGACACAGGCAACCTCGGGAGGTAGGCGGTGGGGGGGGTGGTGGACCCTCTAGAATGTACCAGAGACTTGGGTGGTGAGAGACTCTCACGACTCAAAGGGAGGGACCTTAGATGAGATGCCCAACAGTGGGGAGCAGGAACTTGTAGAGCCCACCACCAGCAGAAAGACAGGGCCCACCCTACAGTCAAAAACTCTGATCCAGAATTGTTCCTGTCTAAAAGAACTGCAGGGACAAAAATGGAGAAGACTGGGACTGAGGTCCAGTGACAGGCCCAAAATGGGATCCACCTCAAGGGAAGGCTCCAAGGCCTGACACTATTACTGATGCTTACAGTAAGGTGTGCTTACAGACAGGAGCCTAGCATAACTGCCCTCCTAGAGGCCTAACAAGCAGCTGACTGAGAC
>NC_045030.1:95995684-96006945 GCF_008632895.1 Mastomys coucha
ATTATTCTCTCTAGCTAGATGGCTGAGAGGAAAGTAGTTTTCTACCATGTCTCAGGCTGTTTTCTAGATGGTAATATAGCTAAGTTAAGGGCTAAAGTTAGGCTTTAAGTTGAAATTACTGTGCTTATAGATCTATAAAACAAAAATGCCTCTGATCTGTAAGCCCCACTTGCCCAGGGACAGACAACTTCCTGGAATGCTGGGGCCTGTTGTTCATGTGAGATAACAGCCATATATTTTTACTTCTGTAAACAAGCTTGGTTGTCCCAATGGCCCAGATGTGTGCTTTGATCACAAGTAGGCGGGAGGTAAGTAGGCAGGAAGTATGTCAGGATGTATGCTTGCCTCTGATTAGACGAAGGTGGGAAGTATGTAACCTTGAGAGTCTTGCCTTTATAAGCCTCTGACAAATGTAAAGTGATGGCATCCTCTGGGAATCCTAGATAAGGACCTGGTCAGTGTCCATTGTTCTGGCCAGGGTTTAATACAACTTGCTTTAAATTTGGCTTAAAAATTGTGGTAGTGATCTTACTCTCTCACCTGCTAGGATTAACACTAAGAAACTGGCATTGAATATGCTGTGTGTGTGTGGGGGGGGGGGGGAATCTGTTTTAATGGTATTCACCAGAAAAGCCACATGCTGTGATATATGACCCAGGAGCAGAGTATGGACAAGTCTAGGAATTATCTATTTCTGGATTTCTGGGGATACAGGGCTATGTAGCTAGGCTTTTGTCTACTTTCTGTAGAGGAATTTTAATCCAGCAACATGGCTGCTCTGGCAAGGGATCACATCCAAAGACCTTCTAGGTCTATGTGATCCAGCTAGAATTCAGACATGATTTGCATCACAGTATGATCTGGCTGGAATAAAGACATGCTCTTAGAACACACCTTCAATCCCTAACATAGGTAAGGTTAGTTTGTAGAATGAAGCAGCCATGATTGAATGTTAAGTCAGTGGAGAGGAGTGAAGTAGGGTTGAGTTCATGGCAGTTCAGATGGTGACAGTTCAGTTCATGAAATTCAGAGGCACACTTTACCAGGACAGTTTTACAGAGACAGTTTGCAGAGAGAACAAGCTAGACACAGATGAAGCCAGAAGGAGCCAGAAAGTTAGAACAGATTGCCAGAGTTAGTTTGAAGACAAGTGGAACAATTCAATGAGAAACTGAGGGAAGCCAGGTAGAATCAGTCATCTTGGAGAGTAGTTTGTGCCAGAACAGCTGAGTTGAACCAGCCAGCCAGAGTTCAGAAACTGCAAAGGGTGAGGTTATTCAGCAGTAAGCCTATGAGATGACAATTTCAGGAGGCAAATAAAAGTTGCTTTTACAACTTTGTGGGTTTCCCTTTCTTTTTACCCCTTTCCACCCTCTTACTTCTTCCCTTTCAATCACCTAACACTAGGTAGGAAAGAAAGGATAAAGGGGAGAGAGAGAGAAAGAAATCCCCAAAGAAAGCTACGGGTAGGAAAGAGGGCAATGATATTAGATTATTTCGTACTGATTAGGGGCTTTGAGTTCCTTGGGCCAAGTTTGAATTTCATTGTCAGGACATCAAATTTCTTCTTTTTGTCTCTTTGCACAAGACTACTTGACAAACTAAAACAAACAGTATTCAACCAGCCAATATTTCCTCCACTCTTGGGGCCCTAGCATTTATTATATCCTCTGAAAATTCCCAGAACTCCAATTATCACACAGTAGCATAAACTATCTGCAGCTCGCAAAATCACTCCCCTGTCAGAGTAAGAGGCAATTCATAATCACCTGCTATGAAGCAGGCCCATATTCCACACCTGGGATTAAAATTAAAACATATTTCCATAATAGTTCTCTGTTTTCCAAAATAACCAACATTCTTGCTACAGGTATGCTCCAGATTGTACATAGCAGCTGACTATGACTAACTGTGTGACATGTGGCATTCTGGGAACTTTCAGAGGGTGTATAAATGCTAGGGCCCTGAGAGGTGGATTGGATTGTTGTTTGGTTGCTGTGGGTTGCTGTTGGTTGGTGTTGATTGCTGTTGGTTGTAGTTTGTTAAGTACTGCACAAAGAAGAAACCACAAGAAGAGGTTAGATATCCTGATGGTGAAGATCAAGCTTGCCCCAAGGAACTTGATGTCCCTAATCAGCAGGAAGAATTCTAACTATAATGTCACCCCCTTTCTCTCTCTATCCTTTTTTCTCTCATATTTAGTGTTAAAGGATTGAAAGGGTGAAAGAAAGTGGTGGAGAAAGGGGAAGAAAGAATAACCCACAAAGTAGCAAAACATTGGCTACAAGTGGCACTCAAACATTTAGTGGGTCTCTGATCAGAAAAACAGAAACAAAAGGGCGGAGAACCCATGTTAAACAAGATGATCAGATATGACAGACAGGAAAACTCCCTAACATTGAGTTAGGATGGGTCTCTCAGTATAAATCACAGAAATGTTGGGTAGGATACATGGGGTACATGGATCTTCCTTCACTTGGTTATCCCTAACAGTCTAAGGAGTTCCCCTAAGTGTTAGAGCCAAACTGAGATTTATGCCTTTAAGGCTAAAAGGAATCTTAGGACTAATTTGTATAATAAAGACACTGTACCCATGAGAGTTACATAAAGAAGCAAAGTCAGAGAAAGAGATAAGTAGGGAGTTATTTTAGCATTTAACTTTAATTTTAATTAATTTAACCTTTTTATTTTAGCATCTCCTCTGAACTCATATGTAGGGTTTTTAGAGCTCTTAATTATTATGAATTGCCAATTTTATTATTCTTTCCAGATCATTTTATATTTTAATTAAAGCAGCCCGCCTATTTGTGATTTTTAAAAATTTTGTTACCTAGTTTTTTGTTAAACTCAAAACAAAACAACAACAATAAAAAAACAGTTTGGAATTAGTGAGTGTTCCTCATTGAGGGAAGAGCCAGGTTATCTTTAGTTATATCTCCCCATTCTGTCCCAAATACTTGCAAGTTGAAAGTCAGTAATTATCACATATAAAGCCAGCTTAAGTTCACATGGCAGTTTATCTCCAGGTACCTCTATTTGAAAACCTTGTTCCCCATTTTTTCCTTTTATCAAAAAATTGCCTATCTATACTAGGTAGGGTATGTGAGTTTCAGGTTGGGTTTATGTGCCACCTTTGGGATCAACTTTCTCAGTTGTTACTCTGACACGGACTTCTCTCACTGGGTCTTGAGGGTTATGTTGTATGTTTATCCATCCCAGAGGACATGCAAGACACTGGGTGAGCAATCTCTCATGTATCTTCACGAGAGAGCAAATAAAGATCCTTCTGAGCCAGGAATGGGATATGTTTGTTGTGATAGGGAATGCCAGCCATGGATGTTTGTTTCCCTTGCTTCCTCTACTCTTTGGTATCTTTATGATCAGGTGCTCAAGACCTTCTGTAATCTCTCAGCTCCTTTCCACGAAATTGCTACATTTCTTTCTGTTAACATTTCTAACATTTGTTGTCAAACCCGAGAAACAGAAAAATAAGCTAATAGGAATTGTCTTGCCACTGCTTCTGTTTCTCTCTCTTGCTAGGCTAACTGGAGTACTGACAACCTCTCAGAGCATCTGCTTCTGCCCCCTTCCCATCTGATCTGATTCTCTGCCTAGGATAGCTCCTTCCTCTAGGCTTCTTTCTGGTGGCCCCACACTTCCTTCTGGCTTCATCTTTCTCTTAGGCTTTGATGTAGAAAACTCCACCTCTAGCAATTTGCTGTTAGCCTTTGAGAACCCTACCCCTTTCAGACTTGTACTCTGAATATTTCCTCTTGGACAGTTTTGCTCTGTTGGCCTCCAGTCTTCCCCAGTTTCATCCCTTCCTATACTTGGCACTTTGTCTGGTATACCTGCTCTGCCTTTCCTGGGTCTGCCCAAATCTACCACCTCTTTAAACAGTACCGGATCAGCTTCTGGGCTCTACCCAGATGTACTGGTATTTCAGAATGTTGATCTGTAAGCCCTGGTTCTCATAATCTCAAAGGCAAATATGGTCCTCAGTGATATTTGGTCTTTTCTTTCCCCTTTCCCTCAGGATTGCTAACTTCATTAGCCTCTGCCCTCTCCCATACTATTTTCTTTGTCTAGGGCCCTCCTAACTAAAACTTGTTTACAATTCCTGTTAAAGATACCTGTTTCATCTGATCCCTTGATTTTAAACCCAGAAACTGTTCTTCTGCTTTGCAGCCACCACCACCACCCTATCCACTACCTCCAGGACATGGCTTGTGTTCCTCCCACCAGCCACTTGGGCCTAGGGAGCATGGCTGCCTTTGAGAGTCAGTCTCAACTCTCTCCAGAATGTTAAACCTGCCACTGTTCCCCTCAACGTTTCCACTGCTTCTGCCTAGACTCATCAAGGATTGCCTTTTCTACAACTGTGAGTTCCCCTTTACACTTTTATCCCCCACCCTAAAGCTGCACTCCACTCTTCCATCTGCTCAGATCCCTGCACAGCTCTCAGCCACAAGCTCCAACAATTTGTACTTAAGCCAGTGTTATTTCAGGGCTGTTAAAATGTACGTGACTATCATACTTAATTATCTGTTGCTTGGCCAGCTTGTTATTCGAGCTGTTCTATGTATCCTGTCATTTTATGTGTTAAAAAGTTATCTAAATGATAAGACCTATGAGTACTGCATAGAATATTCCATGCAGATAATGCCACTCCTGTTATACTTAAATGTATACATGCTGACAAGTGCATATGCATGAGATAATTATATCATAAATGCATTTCTCTTACCTCTATTACAGACAATAGTTTTGTGACACAATGCACAGGATTCTTGCATATGAGTTTTCATTTAAACATAATTATCTTATTCACATAAAGATGTTTTCAGGATTTTAAAAACAAGCCAAGTAAATACAAAAAGAGATATGACATTTGGAAGGCTGGATTAAAGGTAGGTGGATCTGTGAGTTCCAGACCAACCAGGGCTACATAGTGTGATCCTGTCTCAAAAAAAGGGAGGTATAATGATAGAAATGCATTTTTGATTGGAAATGTTTACCAGAAATACTTTTGTGATTCAGGAGAAACAAAATTGATTTATTAAATTGATTAGTAAGTCAAAGGATTTACTAATAAACTGCTTAGGAATTATTAACTTACATGAAGTAGAGTTCAGCTAAAGGAGCACTGCCTCCAGTACAAGTGTAAGATAAGTAGCGTGCTGGCCAGGCTTGTTAGAAATTGTAGACAAGAAAATTTTGTGTGGTAATTGAAGTTTAGAGTTTCTGAGAAACAACTTCTGCTAATGTTTGTTCACCAAGATTGATTCCCAATTAAGCTCCATTCTCATAACCCGAGGAGACAACCCTGAATCACAAACAGCCCATTCCTACATAAAAAATATGCCTCTAATGAGCCACTAAAATAGGCAGCACCGGATCACAACCATTATTAAGTTCTGGTCTGCCATTAAGACTTCTGTGCTCTTATCGGGATAAACATAATTCTGTAGGTGGTCAAGATGAACCTGGGTAACAGCTATTCATAAAGAACAGCACTGGTATACTTAAAAATAATTCTGACAACATCTTTGCTTCATAAATTTCCTATTTACCCAAGTGTTCCGACTTGCAGTCTTCTGTCTGTTTGTTAGTTTAATTTTACTTATTCACTTTACTCATTTGCTCATTGCCCCCTTCCTGGTCACCTCCCACAATCCTTCCCCCCCCCATCCTCCTTCCCCTTTTCCTCTCAGTGGGTGGGCCCTTGTGGTATCCCCCCACCCACTCTGGCACATCAAGTCTCTGTGGGGCTAGGTGCATCCTCTCCCACTGAGGCCAGACAAGGCAGCTCAGCTAAAAGAATATATCTCATGGACAGGCAACAGCTTTTGGGATAGCCCTTGCTCCAGCTGTTCAGAACCCACATGAACACCAAGCTGCACATCTGTTACTTATGTGAGGGAGGCCTAAGTCCAGCCTGTGTTCTTTGGTTGGTAGTTCAGTCTCTGAGAGTCCCAAGGGTCCAGGTCAGTTGACTCTGTTGGTCTTCCTGTGGGGTTTCTATCCCGGTCAGGGCCTGCAATCCTTTCTCCTATTTTTCCATAAGAGTCCCCAAGCTCCATCCACTGTTTGGCTGTGGGTGTCTGCATCTGTCTGAGTCAGCTGCCAGGTGGAGCCTGTCATTGAACAGCCACGATAGACACATATATACAAGCATGACAGAGTATCATTAATAGTGTCAGGGATTGGGGATTGGTGCTTGCCCATGGCATGGGTCTCAAGTTGGGCTGGTTATTGGTTAACCATTCCCTCAGTCTCTGCTCCCAGTCCCTGGATTTCTTGTAAACAGGATACATTTTGGGTCAAAAGTTTTGTGGGTGGATTAGGGCCCCTATTGCTCCACTGGGGTTCCTGTCTGGCTATAGGAGGTGGCCTCTTCAGGTTCCATATTCTCAATGCTGTGAGTCACAGCTATGGTCATCCCCATTGACTCTTGGGTGCCTCCCTTATCCCAGTTCTCTGTCATGTCCTGGAGATGCCCCCTACCTCCCCATGCCCATCAGGTACAGAGTTCCATTCATTCTCATGGCCATCTGACTATGTCTCCTGTCCCTCCCCACACCTGATCCTGAACCTCACCATTCCTCTCTCCATGCCATCTCCAACCAAGGTTCCTCCCTCCATTTGCTTCCTATGACTATTTTTATTCCCCCTTCTAAGTGAGATTCAAGTTTCCTCACTTGTGCCTTCCTTCTTGTTTAGCTTCTTTGGGTCTGTGGAGTGTAGCATGGGTATCCTGTATTTTATGGCTAATACCCACTTATAAGTGAGTACATACCATGCATGTCCTTTTAGGTATGGGCTACCTCACTCAGGATGATATTTTCAAGTTCCATCTATTTGACCACAAAATTAATGATGTCTTTGTTTTTAATAGCTGAATAGTATTCCTTTGTGTAGATGTACTACATTTTCTTTATCTATTCTTCAGTTGAGGGACATCTAGGTTGCTTCTAGTTTCTGGCTTTTATGAATAAAGCTGCTATGAACATAGTTGAGCAAGTGTCTTTGTGGGATGGTGTCTCTGTTTTATTTTTCAAAGTGTAACCTGGGTCTTAGACCTAAAGGATATTTAAAGATTCTGTCTTTAAATGTGTATGTAAAATATATAAGCTTATATGAGCTGGTAAATTTTTCTGCTCAAGACTTATATCCTTTTATGCATTAGCCAGAACCAGTAGCATGCTATTATTAAAAAGAGCTTTTTCTTTTATCCATATATTACTGTTTGGTGCGGTTTATCATTGAAAAGACATATTAATTCCATAACATCAGAATAACAAAGAATTTCATTATTTCCAGAGTTTCTGGAAAATAAAGTCAACTGGATTATTTCATCAATTAAGAACAACCACACTGTCTAGAAGAAAGGAAAAAAATTCACCTACTCTTATACTTCTTAGATTCTTTTTACTATCTTCCCTTGCTCTTTTGAAGAGTAATGAGTAGCCATTACTGATCTTCTACAGTTTCACAGGATAGCAAATGCCTTTGGGCTCAACCCTGAAATAAGAGGGTTAACATGTAATTTCTTCCGTCTTTCTGGCAACCAGATAAATTATTCTCAAAGGTTATTTAGAAGCTCTCTTATTTTACAACTCTTACTAGAATGTGTATCCTAAAACTATCATACTTTGATGAGGTTAAAAGAAAAAGAAGATGAGGGGCTGAAAAGAGTCCTTTTAAAATTCCAAGTAGAAAAGAGTTTACCTAAGACATACAAAGTCCAGACAATTTAACAGAATAAAAACTGATAACCTCAATTTGTTAAGTTATGCCATGTGTGTAATTCACATTTAATCTTTCAATAAGGTAATTATATTTGGTTATGCTGCTATGTCTCAGGGTATTAAAAAAGATAAAGGGCCATTGCTTTCAGTTGTCTACCTGCTATTGACAACACCAGGCTTAAACAGATAGTTCCGATCAAATGCTCACACAGGTGGCCATGATTATACTATACTATACAGGTCACAAAATATAACCTAAATCATAAAGGTGGGGAAGGACTGGTAGGGATGACAAGAATGTGATTGGAATGGGAGTAAGCTAATGATGACGGTGAGATACAATAATCAGAATGCATTATATATATGTATGAAATAACCAAAGAACCAAATTAATAAAAAATAATTCTCTGTGGGCAAAGCAATCTGGGAAAATGTGTTACACAGCTTCGTTATCAATTTATTCAATTTTAGATGGTAAGGGTCTATCAAGCACCTCTATTGACAACAATGCTACTTGCACATAAATCTACATGATTTGCTTGCTTGTCTGCTCATAGTTGAAGAAAAAAAATATATAATGCTAATCATGAATATGTTTTCAGTTTTAAATATAAAAGATAAAATAAGGAAAAAGAGAAGCAGTAAGTAGATGAAGGTTGTAATATCTACATTGTAGAAGATTCTAGTAAGTTGTTCAAGGTTTGTAAAATATAAAACCTAAAGATTATATGCATGTTTAACCACCAGGGTTATTAAAATTTATGTTTGATGATTCAAGGTTAAACCTCATAAAGTCAAAATTCAACGTTCTAACTGATGTGTAATTTTCTGTTTACAACAAGACTTTATGACTATTGATTTCACTCTAGAAAATATTTATGAAATTTTCATTGAGAACAAGAATATATGTTTTACTATTGGTTAAAAATTAGCCTGCTAGATAGCCACTGCATTAATAGTAGAAAACATTCTATTTAAAGAATTATTCCTACCTGATACATCCCTACTGAATTGCATGGCAATTAAAATTTTTCTAATAATTATAAAATTTATTTTTATGAATACATAATTAAATATATTTTGCCTTAAGTGCTCTAGATTGATGATTAAATACACTACCAATAATAAATAATGAGTTTTTCCACATTAAACTCCTGGAAAATGAATCTGACTAAATGATTTTATTAAGTAAGAGAAGATTCTATCTAGTCCTGAGGGAAAAACTGTACTCATAAATTTATTAAATCCTGTTTTGCTTAGAAGATATTTGGAATTTTTGTGGTATATTATAATTGATTAAAGTAGTAATAATCCTATTTCAATTTTCTCATTCTTATTTCTACCTCTCCCCCCTCCCTGTGTATGTGTGTGTGTGTGTGTGTGTGTGTGTATGTGTGTGTGTGTATCATTGAGTACTTTGCACATAGAAGTCAGAAGAGGGTATTAGATCCCCAGAGCTAGAGTTGCAGGTGGTTGTGAGTCACTAGATGTGGGTGCTGGAATTAAATCCAGGCCTTCTAGAAGAGCAGCAAGTGCTCTTAACCACTAAACCATCTCTCCAGCCTCAAATGATAAAGGTGTTCTTAGTGTTTCTTTCTTTTCTTTTCTTTTCTTTTCTTTTCTTTTCTTTTTATGCTTCATCTTAAACAGGATCTTACATAGCCCATGCTGGCCGTGAGTACTCTATGTAGTCAAGGATGACCTTGAAGTTCTGATCCTCTAGATTATACCTTCAAAATACTGAGATTTTGGCTTCACCAAGACTATAGGTAAAGATATTTTGTGCTTCTGTTAATCATATTCTTGATATGACTATCTAACTACCTAGATCTCCCACTTTATTTAAACAACATTTTTATGTTTATAAGATTTATTTCTACACACACACACACACACACACACACACACACACCACAAAAAATTTGGGAGCAAATGATTAAGTTACTATATATCTAACTTTACCTCTATTTACTACAGTTAGGAATAGCTAAAGATTTACATGGACTCTTCCAGTCTAAGTTGAAACACTGAGTATTAGTTTGCTATGTTTAAAGAAACATGACCAAAAGGGGCTTAAAGGAAGAAAAATTTAATCTGAGTTACAGCTACAGAAGGATAGAGTTTTCATGGTAGTAGAGATATGACATGAAAGAGCTGTCTCCTGAGAGGCTCTGACAGTCTCCTACTAATACAGATGTAGAGGCTCACAGCCATCCATTGAACTGAGTACAGGGTCCCCAATGAAGGAGCTAGAGAAAGGACCCAAGGAGCTGAAGGGGTTTGCAGCCCCATAGGAGAAAAAGCAATATGAACCCTCAGAGCTCCCAGAGACTAAACCACCAATCAAAGAGTACACATGGTGGGACTAATGGCTCCAGCAGCATATGTAGTAGAGGATAGCCTTGTGGGACATCAATGAGAGGAGAGGCCCTTGGTCCTGTGAAGGCTCTATGCCCCAGTGTAAGGGAATGCCAGGGCCAGGAAGCAGGAATGGGTGGGTTGGTGAGCAGAGGGAGGGGAGAAGGAACAGGGTTTTTTTGTTTGTTTGTTTTGTTTTGTTTTTGAGGGGAAACCGGGAAAGGGGAGAATGTTTGAAATGTAAAGAAATAAAATATCTAATAAAAAATTAAAAATACAGAGAAATGAAAAGGCATTAAAAAAAAAAGAAAGCTGACTGATCACATTTCACCCACACACAAGAAACAGGGAGAGAGATCAGGACATGCAGGAAGCTGTAAACCCAATATGCCTTTTCCCAGTGATGTTATACCCTGGATCTGGACTTCACATTAATTTTTTTGTTGTTGAAGGAGGCATGCCAAGAGCAGAAAGCTGAAAGATCACATTTTCAAACACAAACATCACACACACACACACACACACACACACACACATGAGACAGACACACACACAGAGAGAGAGAGAGAACTTCAGTTTTGATTAACATACTCTTTTACCCTTCTCTATCACACTTTTCCTCATTTCCAATTAATTTTCTTTTTTATTTTTTATTAATTTTCTCTCATATATTACATCCCAACCACAGTTTCCCCTATATTCTCTCCTCTCAGTCCCTCCCCCCACCTCCCCTCTCCTCCTGTCTACCCCTTTCATTTCCTTTTAGAAAAGGGCAGGCTTCTCAGGGATATCAACCAAACATGGCATATCAAGTTGCCACATGAATAGGCACTTTCCATCATATTAAGGATGGACAAGGCAACCAGTAAGAGCAAAAGAGTCAGGGACAACTCCTGCTCATTTACTAGGATTTAAATTGTTGAATTATTTTATATTTTCTGAAGGAAACTTCATTCTGTGTTCCCTCTATTTTAAATTCCTTCCTACTATGAAAAAGGTGAAGAAGAATTTCTAGTTCTAGCCAATTGGAATACTAGATTTATATCAATATTAAAAATGGTGAGATGCTGGAACACAGTCTAAGAATGTAGTCATGTGAGATTTTAAGTGTTTGGGAGAATTCTCCAGGAAACTAAGATAGTCTTGTGACCT
>NC_045030.1:96007006-96023387 GCF_008632895.1 Mastomys coucha
AAGAGGAGGAAGAAGAAGAGGAGGAGGAGGAGGAAGAATTGTTCTCAGAATATGTTCTCATGCTCCTCCCAAGTCTAGCAAATAGGAGTGAGTTTACTTCACATTATTCATTACAACTGGAATTGTTATTTGTTTATATGCCTTTATGGGAAAACATGTTTCTGTTGCATTTGGTTTGTTCAACAAGTGCAGTTTGCCCTTGTAATTGTATAATTTATTCATGTGACTCCTTTTAACCCTCAGTGTATACATTGTCTGATGCTCTAAATAAAGTTGGCTATTTCATGAGACTTTACTCTACTTCATATATGGGATCCATTCTCCCAGGTCCCATTAGCTCTAAAAGAGTAAGCAATGAAATATAAGAAATATGAAATAATTTTAATTTTAATTCCATTCACTCATATTAAAGATACTCAGAGATGTGAGTTAATTCTACTTATCCAGATTATACAAAAGACATTGATCTCTAGTGCTAAAAATATCATAGTGTATTATATCTTAAAAGCAGATATTTCCTGATTAGATGATCATTGTCAGTGTCTTATATGTGGGTAGCCAGGACTGGAAAAAAATAACAAGTAATATTTTTTTTTTGTAACAAAAAATAGACATTTGAATGACTTCTTCTTCTTCTTCTTCTTCTTCTTTTTCTTCTTCTTCTTCTTCTTCTTCTTCTTCTTCTTCTTCTTCTTCTTCTTCTTCTTCTTTTTATGACTTCTAATACAATCCCATTTCCCTTTAGGATTCTTAAAATTAAAATATAAGATCTAGTTGTACTGGAAAGTTCTATGACATTCTGATTTCTGCCACATTTGACTTCTTGCTTCTAACATTGATATCTGTAATATATAGTGAGAGAGAAAGCTTTTTATTTTTAAAAGCTATATTGTTACCTAATTTGTTCCACATTGTGATTTTTAATTTCTATTCCTAAACTAAATTACCAGTCAACTATTATTAATTATCAATACCAAGATAATAAAATAGATCAGGTCACTATTTACAACTAAGAGTGATAATAAATGATACATAAAAGACTAATCTTTCCTTAGAATTAGAGCTAGCTACTCTATATGATAGTCTGATTACAAGACCAAACTTGACAAAAACAAAAACAAAATTAAAAGATAATTGAATATTTTAAATACTCAATATAAAACAAGAATATCTCATAGAATGCAAATAACTCTAGATACAGGGGGTACATCTAGTCCATCTATTTTAAAAGCAACATAATATTTAACCTGGTTTTATTTATCTAGTTCCTTAATTTGCTACTTTTACTTCATTGTGCCAGAAAGCTTTTTTTGAGTTAGATGTGCTACTTCTATTACATGTCACATGTAAATGCTGTCTAGACGCAGAGAGGAAAAACAGAAAAAATTACAAACCAAGCCTTGCAATGATGAGTAATGGATTTGATATGATCCAGGAGTTTTTTTCTTTAGTGGCCCTAGCAACTATTCTTTTCTTCTAAAGACTGTTTCCTGTCTATTCAGATTCATCTATATTAGATTGTAGGTGTAAACATCATTTTTTAAGATTTATTTATTTTATGTATATGAGTACACTGTAGCTGTGTTCAGACACCCCAGAAGAGGGCATGGGATCCTATTACAGATGGTTGTGAGCCACCATGTGGTTGCTGCGAATTGAACTCAGGACCTCTGGAAGAGCAGTCAGTGCTCTTAACAACCAAGCCATCTCTCCAGCCCCATCTCTCCAGCCCTCTGAAAATAATTTTTATTTGCTTGACTTAATTGTTGTCTTAGAGACTTATTGCTGAATAAGCTTACCCTTTCTAGTTCTTTATAAACTCTGGCTGGCTGGTTAAATTCAGTTGTTCTGGCTCAAAACTCCTCTCCAAGCTGACTGAATTAAACTGGCTTCCTTGGGCTTCTTCTGAATTGCTCTGCTTCTGAACATCACAAACTGAACTGCACCAAACTATTGGAATGCACGTGAACTCAACTGCACTCAACTGAGCTGCACTGAACTGCCTGTACTGTATATACTCTATTAATCTCAATTCTACTGTACTGTCTTCTCCACTGAACTCTACACTGCTCTATCTTAAGTTAACTCTCTTTCCTGTGCTGTTATCCTGGGAGTTGAGTGTATTCTATTTTGTCAAATCTTTGATTCGTTACTTTGTCTACCCTTCAATTAGAAGTCCCACTTTTTTTTTTTTTTTTTTGGTTTTTCGAGACAGGGTTTCTCTGTAGAGCCCTGGCTGTCCTGGCTGTCCTGGAACTCACTCTGTAGACCAGGCTGGCCTTGAACTCAGAATTCTGCCTGCCTCTGCCTCCCAAATGCTAGGATTAAAGGCGTGCACCACCATGGCCTGGCTAGAAGTCACTTTTAAATATCTTTCCTTCTATAAACTAACCTTACTTTCATTGTTTGAGATTAAAGGTGTGAACCAAGGGCATGCCTGTATTCCAGCCAGAGGGATTAAAGATGTGTGGCATAACTGCATTACAGCCAGATCACACAGACCTAGCATGTCTTTGGATGTGATCAGAGTAGCCATGTTGGTTGCTGTATTAAAATTTCTCTATAGTAGGACTGAGCCCATTTCTAGCAATGAGAAACATTAAATAATATTTAAAAATTAATTTTGGCCTCTGCATTCACAATATGATGCTTGGATAACAGGGAGCACTGAGAACTCCAGTTCCCAGAAAGAAGACACATCTATATTGTGCATCCTACAAAGGTTGACAAGACCTTTAATGATTGTGTCAAGATCAGAATATTGTAGGTTTAGTGTCTACTTACAAATTATCTTGGGCACTATGAGGCCTATGAATAGCTATTATTGTCCTCTTTGTATTCGCTAACATCCTTGTGACCATTAGGTAAATCCATTGGAATATATGAACAAACACCTAGCTTCCACCAAACTCAAAGCAAAAAATGTCCTTAGACATCATCTGAAGACTACAGACAGGTTATCTTGTCTTTGCTGTAATCCACCTACTTGATGTGCCCACTAATGTGTTTGAAAAACTAAGATCAAAACCTCAGGTGACAACAAATGTTGGGGAGGATGTGGAGAAAAAGGAACACTCCTCCATTGCTGATGGGATTGTAAACTGGTACAACTACTTTGGAAATCAATCTGGAGGTTCCTCAGAAAATTGGACATAGTACTACCTGAGGACTCAGCTATTGCACTCCTGGGCATATACCCAGAAGATGCTCCAGCATGTAATAGGATAGATGCTTCACTATGTTCATAATAGCCTTGTTTGTGATAGCCAGAAGCTAGAAACAACCCAGATGTTCCATGACAGAAGAATGGATACAGAAAATGTGGTTCATTTACACAGTGGAATACTACTCAGCTCTTAAGAATGAGGACATCCTGAGTTTTGCGGGCAAATGGGTGGAACTAGAAAATATCATCCTGAGTGAGGCAATTCAGTCACAAGAGGACGTACAAGGTATGCACTCACTAGTATGTGGATATTAGCTGAGAGAGAGGGAGAGAGGGAGAGAGGGAGAGAGGGAGAGAGGGAGAGAGGGAGAGAGGGAGAGAGGGAGAGGGACAGGGAGAGGGAGAGAGGTGCAGAATACCCAAGAAACAGTCCACAGAACTAAAAAAGGTCAACAAGCTGAAGGGCCTAAGTGAGGACTCCTCAGTCCCACTTGGAAGGGAAAAGAAAGCAATTACAAGTGAGAAGAGAGGGACCTGAAAGGGAAAGAAGACAGGGGTGTGGTATGGTGGTGGTGGTGGAGAGGGGAACCTGATCTGGTACTGGGTGAAGGAAAAGGACTGAAGTCCTGAGGGCCAGCAGAAAGAATGGAAACAGGCAACCTCAGGAGGTGGAAACAGGCAACCTCAGGAGGAAGTGATGGGGACCCTCCAAAACGCACCAGAGATCTGGGAGGTGAGAGACTCTCAGGACTCAAAGGGACCTTAGATGAAATGCCCGACAGTAGGGAGAGGGAACTTATAGAGCCCACCTCTAGCAGGAAGACAGGGCATCAAGTGAGGGATGGGGTTGCCATCCCACAGTCATAACTCTGACCCATATTTGTTCCGATCTGAAAGAACTGCAGAAATGGAAATGGAGAGGAGCCTGAAGAAAAGACGGTCCAGCAACAGGCCCCAAGTGGGAGGTCCCAAGGCCTGATACTATTACTGAGGCTATGGAACATTCACAAAAATGAAGCACTCCAGAAGACCCAACAAGCAGCTGAAAGAGTCAGATGCAGATATTTGCACCCAACCAATGGACAGAAGCTGCTGACCCCTGTGGTTTAATTAGGGAAAGGCTGGAAGAAGCTGAGGAGTAGGGTGATCCTGTAGGAAGATCAGCAATCTCAACTAACCTGGACCCCTGAGATCTCACAGGACCAAGGGCCTCTCCTCCCACTAATGACCGACTAGGCCATCGTCTGCTACATATGCAGCTGGAGCCATGGGTCCCTCCATGTGTACTCCTTGGTTGCTGGTTTAGTCCCTGGGAGCTCTAGGGTTACTGGTTGGTTGATATTGTTGTTCCACCTATGGGGCTGCAAACCCCTTCAGCTCCTTCGGTTCTTTCTCTAAATTCCTCCATCGGAGACCCCATGCTCAGTCCAAAGGTTGGCTGAGAGCATCCACCTCTGTATTGGTCAGGCTCTGGCAGAACCTCTCAGGAGACAGCTATATCAGATTCTTGTCATTAAGCACTTCTTGGCATCCACAATAGTGTCTGGGTTTGCTGTTTGCAGATGGGATAGATCTCCAGGTGGGGCAGTCTCTTGATGGCCTTTCCTTCAATCTCTGCTCCACACTTTGTCTCTGTATTTCCTCCCATGAGTATTTTGTTTCCTCTTCTAAGAAGGACCGAAGCCCTTACTGTTTGGTCTTCCTTCTTCTTGAGCTTCATGTGGTCTATGGTGTGTTTCAAAAACTTATGTTGCAGGAAACATTCAAGTATTGAGAATTAGAACAATGAATAAAGTAGAAGAAAAAACCAAGTGCTGCAGAAAGAAAAGTTTTCTGAACCTCTTGGTGAAGAAAGAGCCAGTAGTTTTTGTTATTCAAAGTCCACTGTGATCTGAGTCTCCAGTACCACACAACCTGCCTGAGCCAGCTAGTTTGAGGTTAATATTGTATGCAGTACCTCACCAAAACCTTCCATTTTGAAAATTTCAACCAGAAATTACCAGCGTGACCTCCATATACTTTCAAATTAGATGAGAGTGCTTCAATTTTCTCTAATGGATGTTCTGTCCCTTTTTCCTGTGAACTATTATCCTGTAGCAGGAAATAAAAATAAAAGGTAATGTTTTTCATTAACTAGGAAAGCTATTTTGTGAAGTTGAGGGTGCAGAAATTAGTCCCCTCTCAAAAATATTTTTCAAAAATGTTCTCTGGTCATGTCTACTTTCATCTTTCCCTTCTTTGAGGGTTATGAACTTGTACTATTTGTACTCTGTCATGAAGTTGAAATTTCAATCCAATGCTCAGTATTCAGCAGGTGCCTAGCAGATGATCCATGTGCCTAACAGACTGATCCATACTACTCAAAACTGAGTCATTATGTAAGTATGGTTGTGAGGCCCCCCCAAATTGGAATGATAGAATAATACAATATGAATCCATGTAGCAAAATACACAGAGTAATTGTATATATTCTGTATAGTCACAATGCTATGCATTTATAAGATACGGATATTAATGTACATTTCTAAAATCCAAAAGTCTTATGCATTCTCTCACCAGAGATGGAGAATATTATCTCCTGCTATTTGAGCAATATTCTTAGTGAATTTGTCTCCTTGATCATAATATATACTTGAAGATTGTACTAAAATTCTGGATTTTTAGAAGAGAACGAAAGAACCTCTGGGCAAAAGTACTTTCATTTTTTCAATCAAGTTCAATGTGCTCAGATAATACTAAAACCTTTACTAAGAACCAGGCCAAGACACATGGCCTTATATTTATTTTAAATCCTCAAGATTAAAAACAGTAATTGGTCTTTGAGCTAGCCTCTGGAGGAATGGACACTCATGCTGTACTTAAAGACCATTTTCAAATGTCCTATAGTTTCTTCTTCTCAATGTTAAAAAATATTAAAAAGCAAGACTCAGGCTTAAAATGATTTTTCGTTACCAGCAGTCCTTTGGTGGTCTGTTTTCTACCTATGTACCTTGTTTAATTACAAGCTTAGGTACTGTCTTGGTATCTCAAACAAGTAGTGAACATAATATGCGTGTTCCAGGGACATCCCTTCATCCTGATTTTCTACTAAAGTAGAGAAAATACATGCTTGCAGAGAGCCGTGGTGGTAAAGCTAATAAAGGGAACATTCAGATTAAATCCTAAATGTTGGTCAAACTCCAAGACAATGGTAACATTGTCTGCTATGCTGTGTACCTAAATCTAATGACGCCAAAAGTTCTATGCTTATAAACATATTAGTACTTGACTGTTTCAGTTTTGAGGTGAAAAGGACAAGTTATAGTAGAAATGAAGAGTTGGCATGTCCTGAATATCTACAATTTGTCAGTCAACCTATCTATGGAAAGTACCAATATTATTTCATCTTTTCAAGTGGGGGCAATAAGAATTAAAGGGATCTCGTAAGGTCACAAAATAGATGAATGGCAGATGTTCAAATCTGTATTTGTATGCCCCCAAAACTCAGGTCTCTGTACCATATAAGGTTTAAACTATCTTTAATGGCTTGTTCCAGGCTCACAGAATAATCACAGATAAGTGCCTCTGATGAGTCTCATCTCAAACCTATTTTCTAGAAGGCAAGAAACAGATACATCAAAGTAGAAAGCCAAAGTAGGGAAGTAAAATGACTAAATCAACTCTTTCCCAACCTACAGATTCTGAAAGTGTTTGGCCTCTCTATATGAGGCCCAGCATCATGCTATCTTATCTCTGACCATGGGTCTAACCACATCTCTCCTTTTACCATCACTATCTTCTTTTTTAACTTACGTTTATCTAGGTTGAGCAGTGGAGGCAGCATAAGTCACTGATTTCTCAAAGTAGTCTGTGCCAGATGTATTTGAAATGCACAAGACATTTTGTTCTTTTTATTTGTGAGGACAGCCTGAGGAGCAGAGCAGAAATCCAAACTGAGGGAAATATGTTTGAATTTATGATTTTTTTTAAAAAAGATTTCTTTTATATTAAAGTTACTTGTATATGTTTATGTTTGTGTGGGTGTATGTGCATGTGAGCACAGATAACTATGGAGGCCAGAAAAACGTGTTGGATTCCCCTGGAGCTAGGGCTACAGGTGGTTGTGGGTCACCCTATGTGGATGCTGGAAAACAAGCTTGGGTACTTTTCAGGAATAGTAAGCATTTCTAACTGTTGAGCCATCTCTCCAGCCCAGAGTTCATTTTCTTAACCATAATGTACTGTGTTTCTAGGTGTTAGATTAAAATACAGCAGGGAAGTACAATGGAAAAGGCCTAAGCTGATGCTAAAGCTGACAATAGAAGCAATGTAGCTTCTATCTAGACAATGATTTTACATTTATGTAGCTATATCCGCATATATAAATGCAGACTTTCTGCAATAGTTCTGAGGAAGGCAAAAATGATATAGTTAGCCTCACTTTTTTTTTCAAGGAAAAAGTCCAGAACATAGGTAAAATAGCTAGGTTCTGGAGTTTGGCTTGAATTCAAATTCCAACTAAGTGATAGTCTTAGTGATAACTTGACTGAGTAAAACTCACATAGGAGACATAATTACTAGGAATGTCTGTGAGGGGATTTTCAGGGAGAATTAACTGAAGAGGGGAGATCCATATTGAGAATAGACATCTACAAATGAGTGGTCCACATATAATGAGGTCCAATGAAAAGCGGCATGCACCTGACTGTCTTCACTATTTGCTGAATGTGTTTATTGCTGGAGTGGATGCTTTGCTTTTTGTTGTCCTTTTCCTTTGTTTCTTTTTCTCCCTTTTTATGCCCTTCTAACATGAACTCAATTTGTTGCAGTAAATTTTCAACCCAATTTACCAAATCAATCAATTCACAACTCAATTAATTAGAATACATGCTACTCGCCTAGATTGGGCAGATCTACCACTACACTACTCTATTCCCATCTATTAGATCCCATATGACTTGCGATTTCTCGAAGCCATGTGCTTCAGCTTCATATCCCTTCCACCTCATCTTCTTCCATCATTGTCCTCTCCAGTTCCCCCCATCTCTTCTCTCCCCTTCTTCCCCAAACTTTTCAGCTCCACCTTCCCTCCTGCTGCCCAATCATCCCACTTAGCCTTTATTTGAAAAGTTAAGGTGGGGAGAAGGCTCACAAGGCACCTGTATATGTGATTGCTCCTCATCTGCAATGCTTTCCAGGAGAGGAGAATTAGCATCAAAATACAAGACCAGAGCTATACACAACATTTCTCCCTTTTTGTCCAGTTAAGAGTCTTTTGTCTCAGATATAAATTGAGCACAACTGTTAGCCTTTTGTAATTTATAAAATACAAGACAGACATAACACACAGTCTATCATTTTTTGTCAATTAAATAGGACCTCTGTCATTTACCCTAACTTAAAAGAGATAATTCTACACCTGACTCATATCCTGGTTTCAGATTATATGCCATCTGAAAACCATCTTCTCAAATCTATATCATCTTTCTCAATGCTAAACAGCTTGGGTTGGCTATCAGTCTTCGACCCCATCAGGAATCCAAGAATGAGTAATATTACCTGAAAATATGAGAAGCACAAAATATAGCTTTCAAAACTAGCCAATTTATAGAGACTGCTGATCATCTGGACAGTCCTTTTACTTCAAAACATTGGAGCATCGGTCTTCAGCCTTCTGGCAGGGTCATCTGACAGACCTTTGTAATGCAGAATTTTAAAGGGCTGATCACCCTGTCTTGGCAGAGATTATCAGTTGACTATTCCACATAGTATGTTCTTTTCTAGACAACAATTTTGTCTGTAGATGGAATGAGGCAATTTCTGCCTAGTGGTTGTCTTGCCACAACTGGAGCAACTCCAATAATGTTCAATTTCTTCTTTGAATCTGAAAAAGGGGTGCTGTCAGGAGCAGACATGTCTTTAGTCAAGTGAACCTAATAAAGAAATGTCCATAAACATCATATTCAGTGGACTTCTGACACTTTTGAAGACTATCCACTCAGAGCATCTCTGAACTGTTAAGTTTTGACTACTTTTGGTCATTTCTAATTGAAATATCTCAGAAACAACCCTTTTAATGAACTCATGACCAAGAGTAGGCTATCTGGCCCTTAACTCGTATTGCTTAATCATTTAAAACAGTTTATAGTAGCAGTTATAGAAGGACTGGTATTCTCAAATGTGTTATCTAGACATAATGCCTATATGAGAATAACAATATTAACTCCAGTTTTATATCAATAAGAAATTCACACCAATGAGAACCTTAAATTTGTATCAGATAAATTCTGTCAAATATAAGAGGTTATAACTTCAGCTTTGTATCAATTATAAGGACATCTACCAATGTAAGACCTAGCTATGTAATGTTTTGCTTAAGAGTACATTTGCTAACCTACCCCTATTTGTCTATTTCTATAATTTCTATGAGATTACTATATCCCCCCTTTCCCACCCCCTTCCTTTTTACCTAAGAAGGAAGGATAGAGAAGAGGAAAGGAAAGGTAGAAATTGCTGGGTTTAAGTCCTCTAGTTCCCTCCCTGTCCAAAGCTACATTTGTAAAGTATCCCTTAAGTGACAACATACCTATAATTACTAAATTAACCAGAACCCTCCAACCTCCACAAGGAACTGGGATGGTGGTCTTGTTTGTCTGCTTCCAGATGAATTGGGGTGAAGAATTCCCTTCTGGAGGCCCAATGGGAAATAGGAAAATTGACTGTCAAATGGGAGCTAGCTGGCATCATTTGCCTTCCAGTCACTGTGTGCTGAGAAAGTTCACTGCTTAGCTGACATCTTGACCACAACATTCTGAAAGGTTGGATAGGCAAGCTAGATGTTCTGGAAAAGTTCTGGAAGCAAGTCTTTACGAGAAGCAGCTTTGATGTAATTGAAGTTGGGTCAAGAGCAATCTGGAATGTAAGGTCCCAGAATCTCAGCATCCCAGCATGGGAATTTTTCCAGGGCTGTCTTTCTCTTCTTCCATCCTGCAGTATATAAAACTTAAAAGCAGCATTTAGTTCTGAAAAGACATTCACATAGTGTGAGCAGGGTGCACAGATTGTTCAGTGAAGATCAAATAAGAAAGGCGACTGACTGCCTTTCCTCAGGTTAGTTTGATCACCTAATCAAACTGCAATATAACTTTGGATACTTGTCCTTTTAAAGGACAGTATGTAATAACAAGTTATGAAAATTTGTGCCCAATAAGTGCTATTGGGTGCATATAGACATTTTAAGTCTTAGCCAGTTTCAGAGTTGTCTCCAAATACAGAGACATAAACGTTACCACATATACTTCACCTATTTTGTTGATTGGGTTAGTCTCCCTTTTCTTCTCTGTCTCCAAGGTCTTCAGGAGGTCTCCCTTTGTCATGTCTGATTTTTATCAACTTGGAAGGAACCCACAGCTTTTCTTTTCCTGTGGAAACATAGGCATAGCCCCTCCCCTAGTCTAACACGTTTCCCATTTTCCATTCTGATGTTAAAATATCCTTAATATAAACAGGCTGGTTTAGTTCAACAGTTCTTTCCACAATCCAGTGACTTTCAGCAGCTGTGGTGTTCTGTTCATTAGCATTAAAAAACTCTATTAGTAAGGAACTTCAGGACTTCAGCACTAGATTGGGAATTCCTAGGTATCCTGCTTTCAGACCTGACCACATTTATTGGGTTCTTTGCTGCTTTAGTGTGTCAATAGTCATTTTAAAACTACTAATCCCCATTCATGCAGATCTATCCATGTATGTGTATATATGTGTGTGTATGTACGGACATATGTGCTTATCACCCACTCTGCACACATTCACACAATCTATTGGTTTTGTTTCTCTAGATAACCTTGCCTAATGTGCCTGACACCAACTGGGATTCAGCATATGGGATAAGGCTGGCAGGTAACAGAGCTACCAAATAAAATATCTAAGCCATTAAAGTGGAAAGAATAGATTCTAGGAATCGAAACAAACCTATATAATGGTTTATACTAAAAAAGATCTCACTCTTACAAGAGATGAACTCCAAAGTATGCAAAGTAATGTCCTAGAGGGATATACAAGAACTCTGGACATGCCTTAGAAGGATGTAAAGGCCCTGTATATTTATTTGTTTATCTTATCATTACCTGGAAGAAAAGAGGAAAGGAAAAATGAAATTCCTTCAATGAAAAGAAAGACCTAGGGTTGAAATAACAACCAAAGCTTAAGTCCTACTTTCAAACTCAGAGTTTCCACTTATATCTTCAACATGTCTAGATAGGTATTAGCCTTTTCTCTTTAAAAAGAGATTTTCAAAAAGGAGGTTTTTATTGGTTTATTCAAAGAAACTAAGGCTAGATTTTTAACTGTAAAAATTCACAATTGTTTTGATTAAATTCAGGCTGCCTCTACATTCCCTGTGACTCCTCCTATGTCCTAGGCAGCTTCTGACTCCATGTCCTCTGTTTGCTTTTCAGTCCACTGGCCCACTTAGTGTTTCCAGTACGTGTATAGGTATAGGGTCTTCCACTGGAGTATGACAAGCTGTGCTTTGTATATGCTCAGACCAGGGAGTGGCACTATTAGAAGGTGTGGCACTATTTGAATAGGTGTGGCCCTGTTTTGTTAGGTGAGTCACCGTGGGCATGGGCTTTAAGACTTTCATCCTTGCTGCCTGGAAGCATTCTGCTAGCAGCCTTCAGATGAAGATGCTCTTAGCACTGCCTGTACCATGCCTGCCTAGATGCTGCTATACTCCCACCTTGATGATTATGGATGGAATCTCTGAATCTGTAAGCCAGCCCCAACTAAATGTCCTTATAAGACTTGCCTTGGTCATGGCGTGTAGTAGCAATCAGCTGAAAATAGCTCCTCAGTAGAATTAGAGGAGGGGCATACACTCATCTCTCATCCATGTTGGAATTTTGGGTGGCTTGATCTTGTGGTGGTAACCCCAGCTGCTGTGAATTCATAAGTGCAAAGGCCCTGTCATGTCTGGAAACAGTTTCACAGTAGTCCTCTGCAGCTTTTTGTTCTTACAATCTTTGTGCTCCTTCTTCCATGGAATGCCTTGAACCTAGGGGTATGGTATAGATGAAAAGGGTATGGTATAGATGTCCCCTTTAAGGCTGAACACTTCACAGTCTCTTATTCTTTAATGTTGAGCACTTGTGAGTCTCTGTATTAATTGCCATGTACTGCAAAAAGAAGCTTCTCTGATGTGGGCTTGCTGATACATGACTTTATGGGTATAAAGACAAGTACTCAATGGGAAGTTTAATACTATATCCATATGACAGAAGAGTAGTTTTAAATTCTCCCCTAGGACCTATGACCTGTCAAGACATGGGAAATGAGTTTTATCTTGTGGAACAAGCCTAAAACAAATCAGAAAGTGGTTAACAAACTCCTTTTAAAACTTTTTATTCGCTTTTGAGACTTTCATACAATGTGTTTTGATCTTATTCACCACTCCCTCAACTCTTCCTGGGTCCACCCCCACTTCCCCATCCACTCAATATTATGTTCTTAATTTTTTCTCCAACAAGAACAATTTGTGCTGAGGATGTGTTGCCTCCCATTGGAGCACTGTTAATCTACTAGGGGCTATGCTCTTAGATAAAACTGACTTTCCTTTTCCTAACAGACAACAAATGCCAATAAAGGTACAACTTTAATTTTTTAAAGCCTACTTTTAATGAGGATTCTTAAATGCTTCAACCTCCCTTCTAGCCCACCACCCACCAGAGGTAGTGGAAAGAAAGGATGGTATTGGTGGGGGCGGGAGTGGACCTGTTTAGGAAGGTTCTTTGGAACAGCTCCCATCTGCGTTGTCAGGAAATCAGCAGTTCAGTTCACAGGTCAGCAGCAGCAGTTTGATGCACTCACAAACACTTCACAGATATTCTAGCAGTCCAGTTCAGTAGTTTTGGGATAGCAAACACAAATCAGTAGCAATGACACGACCTAAACCTAGCAGAGATAGCCAGGCCTTGGCACAAGTCAGCAGGAGGGACCAGAGCCAACAGGAACACCAGGAGAAGTTCTTGGCTGTGCCTCTCTCAGGGGAGCAAAGATCAGCAAAAATGCACAAGCGTTGCCCAGCTATCTCTCAAGGCAAGCCAAGCTAGCTCTCATCACTCTGAGTCCTTTTATAATCCCTCCAAACATCATGTGTCCTCCACTGGTCTTGCCTCACCATGTGTCTTGCCTCAGCATACCAGTCTTAGCAAATGAGTCATCACATGAGTCTGTTTCAGCTGACATCACTCTGCCAATCAGCCCAAGTCTGTGGAAGTGGCAAGAAATTATAGCACACCACCAGAAGTTTTTTGGTGCATTACTCTCTATGGAGTCCCGGTAAATGGAGCTCAACTATGCAGTGTAAGGCAGACCAATACATGTGTGTCATTAGGGAAGAATCCATCATCTGTCCTTTCACATGCTTGTTTTAGGCTCTCACCTGTGTCTGCTTCAACCAAACGTTCCTTCACATCTCTGCCTTAGTCTTTCACCTGTGTCCACTTCAGCAAAAATTTCCGTTATATGTTTGCCTCAGCAAAACACCATCCAACACAAGAAACTTTCCAAAGAATCATTAAGTTTCCACTTCATAGGTGTAGAATTTCATGTCCAACATCATGCTTGGATTTGAATTGGCTTGGAGTTGCATAGGTCCTGTGCGTGCTGTCACAATTGCTGTGAGCTGAATTCATATGTGTAACTGCCCTGCTGTATCCAGAAGACACTATTTGCTTGTGGTTATTCACTGCTTCTGATTTTTGCACTCTTTCTGCCCCATCTTTCACAATGAATCCCCTGAGCTTTGGAAAGAGAGATGCAGTATATATGTTTCATTTATGGCCGGACATTCTGCAATTTCTTGTTTTCTGTGGCTCAGCCAGATGTGGGGCCTCTTTGTATGTCACCACTTACTGCAAGTAGATGATTGTCTGATAAAGGTTGAAAGATACATTAACCTATAGGTAGAATGATAAGTCATTAGGAGTCAGCTTATGTGCATTTATCAAAAGAATAGTAGTATTTTATCCTTTATGATATATCTTGCTACAGATTCTTGTTAGGTATTGTACATCCATTATAGAAAAAGTGTAAGAAAAAATAGGTAAAGATTCATTAGGAGAGAAAAAGTAAAAAACTAAATATAAGGCAAAAGACCAGAGGAAGATTGGCAAGAACAATGTAAGAACAAAAGAAAGGAAAGAGTATGTGGAGTGGTACTTAAATCTAACAACAACAAAAAAAAAAGGTTGGTTATTTCCATGCTACTATTGAAGGCCAGTCCCTATTGGAGCTCACAGCAGGGTTCACAGCAGGGTTCACAGCAGGGTATTATTAGTGATTACTTTTTTCCTTTGGTAATACCTATAGCATCTTTCAAGACAATGAGAGGTAGCCAGTAAGGATGAAGCTTCCAGGTCAGTACCAGATTGATTTGTTATTGTATGATTTAAATATGTGGGATCTTCAGAAATGAACCTTAACATCAAGTTCTGGAGGGAAGCCAAGAACATTGGCAATAACCTGTACTGGAATTGTTGCTCCATTATATGAAAGCTCCATTTTAATACATATATATTACATATAACCCAAATATATAATACTTATTTATCATATATGTAAATATATAGTAAATATAAAATATATTTAAATACAATATGCATAAATATATAAATACATTTGAAATATGTATGTACAAATACACATATACATATATATTTCTGTAGCATTGATTCAAAATAGGTTTTGTAATTTTCTAATTATGTCAAACTAGTTGGTCTGTCCAAGACAACTTTAGTATATTGTGATAAGACTGTACTTTATTAATTATTTTAAATATCAAGATAGGTTTTAGGCCTGTCAATTATAATAAATGGCACTCAAAAACCAAAGCTATGTTTTAGACAGTCTGAACAGACCCCTGAGTATGGTAAACTACTGTCAAGTGTGAATTCATAGTCAGGATGACAAGATTTGACAACTATGCTTATTTAGCATAGAGAAATACATGAAACATTCAACTTGCTTCAGAAATGAAACATGAAAAATGATTCTTGTGACTTATTGGTTAGTAGCAGTATCATATTTGGTCATTTCATACAAATCACTTCTTAGTAACAAAGTCCAAGAAGTGCTCCTGTTAGAGAAGTGGGTTTGGATATCTGTTGCCTGACCCTAAACCTAACAGTCTAATTCTTTCTTTCATATCCTTTTGCCCATTTTCATTGGCTTAAATTAATATCCTTGCTACTTTAAGGAACACTTTTCAATAATTTACTAGTTTATGATGTTGAACAAGTTATTAAAACACTCATTATTTTAGCTATGAAATGAAGATACAGGTGAGACCTGCTGTCACATAATAGGAGTGTTAAGTAACGAGAAATGGAGTGAAAGGAGGCTGTATTAGCTTATTAGTAGAAAATGTGTCTCAGGATGGAAAGATTGAGATCAGAAAGTATTTGCTTTTCTGGGTGTTTGAGAAATGGAAATGGACTGATTCTTTAAAGGTTTTGCTTGCACTAGGCAGCACCAGCAATCTTGATGCAGGATATTATATAAGTCTCAGGATGAATCAAATTTTCTCTGCTATAAGAAATTGCTTGGATATCAAGACTGCTGCAAAAGCATGATTTCAAATCCTTATTGCTTTCTGTCTACCCCTGACCACTGACAATTCTGGAGGTTTAATTTGCTGCTCCATGCCTACCACCCCCATACTCTTTGGAACCCACCATTTTACTCTGAATTCTGCCTCCCCCAGATTAAAACAACATACATTTTCCTAAATTACCCTTCTTCCACTGACAGATGACAAGTGTAGGCTGTTATAACAATGGTTTCTCCAGGCAAGGCTTCAAAGGAAAGCAGAGGATTAACGACAATCTATAGAGTGTCAGAATATTTTAATTTAATAAAATGTACAAAAATGAAGCGTTATGCTCTAGACATAATAATTTTCTGATGTGGCTCTTCGCTTCCATATTTATCTTCTGGTCATGTAATGAGAGGATTTGTGTTACCCTTTAACTGACAGCCTAATAAATCCCAACTGTACCCTCTCTTCCACTAGGGCAATGTGTGGGCTAAATTTTCAGCACGATCATTTTTCAACAGGCTGGAGCAAATTAGCCCACTATAAGCAGGAACAGCAGCTCTTAAGAAGCTGTTTAGAATTCCACTGGTCTATAACTTCTACTGGACACTGTAAGAGAGAGAGACAGAGACAGAGACAGAGAC
>NC_045030.1:96023443-96023870 GCF_008632895.1 Mastomys coucha
GACAGAGACAGAGACAGAGACAGAGAGACAGAGACAGAGACACAGAGAGAGATACAGAGACAGAGACACACAAAGAGACAGAGACACAGGGACAGAGACAGAGAGACAGAGACACACAGAGAGAGACAGATACAGAGAAAGACACAGAGAGACAGAAACACAGAGACAAAGACAGAGACAGAGAGAAACAGAGACACAGAAACACACAGAGACAAAGACAGAGCCAGAGCCAGATAGAGACAGAGAGACAGAGATGGAGAGACAGAGACACAGAGAGAAAGGCAAAATGAGAAACTTGGGAAAAACATTCAGAATGAAACCCCAGAAATAATGTATTAAAAAATAGAGAAAGATCTAGTAGAAGAGAAAGAAACAACCAGAAAGTAAATGTGAAGGGAGAAGAAAGAAGAATGTTAAGAACAAGAGA
>NC_045030.1:96025137-96027980 GCF_008632895.1 Mastomys coucha
AGCTCCTTTGGTCCTTTCTCTAGCTCCTTCATTGGGGACCCTGTACTCAGTCCAATGGATGGTTGTGAACGTCTACTTCTGTATTAGTTGGGTACTGGCAGAGCCTCTCAGGAGATTAGCTATATTGGCTGTTGTTTAAATTAGTTTAACCCAAATCATTTCAAATTATATATTGCTTTTAAAACCTCAGACAATTAACGTCTCTAATGTTTATGTAACTTTAGGTGTTGCCTAATTGAAAGAAAACACAATTTAGGGTCAGTGACTGCTTCCCACAGTTTTTCCTGTCATCTGCTTCTGAATGCTTTGTTCTATCATTTGCCCACAATTAAAAGTGCACTGCTTTCTATTGTGTCTTCATATGGACTCTAAATTTCTAAAAGGTGACCATTTGTCCTTTAACTCTGTGTAGTCTAAGATATTACCAAGAATTGGTCTTAACAAAAGTCTATCCCTGAATTAAAACACTTTCCTTTTGATTTAATCCAGTAGGCCCAATAACCATAGATAGTGAATTTATTTTATGGTAGCAGGCTATGAATACTCACCACAAAGGAAGACTGATCCAGTCAGCCTCAGTGTACCAAGCCTCTGCCAGTTGTTTGTAAATGGACATCCTTCTCCAACTCTCAAGACAGCTCTAGGCAGCAGATAGCATTATACTCATTAGATGGAAAGAAAACTTGAGGCACTAAGAAGTTGAGTGACTCTATAACCCATTGTCATACAGTTCAGAAGAACCAGGGACTAGACTTAGAAAGAAGACTATTCAGTTTCAAAGACCATGTTTTTACCCCTGTGACTTACTAACTTCTAAGCTTAGTGAACTCCCTTACTAGTCGAAACTAATTGCTGTTGTTCAGACTTAATTTCTCTAAACACTGATATCAATCAGTAGGTACCTTGTACTCTGTAAACTTCCTCTTCTGTGGCACCTGTGGTACTACTCTGCTTTGATTTTATTCCCTTTACTCTGACCAATAATTACCAGTTTGTATGTACTGCTGCTTTCAATTTCTTTGTTGTAAGGCTTTATATTCTGTTTGGGAAATGCCATTGAATCCTGTGGGGTTTTGTTTGTTCCCCAAGCATTTGGATATGGTATGCTCTCAAGATTCTAGATGCTAGATTCAAGATTTTTGAACTTTACTCTTTCAAAGATCTACATGGACATCATATGACTACATCAAACTCAACATGTAAAAAAAAAAAAAATCAGCCTCAGTACCACTCATAATCATCCCCATCATGGTGATCCTTTCATGTTAATCATGAGCCAGTAAATCTATTGTGTTAGTTGCAAAAGTGAATTTGTGGGTTTTTATTGAAGCATTGTCTTTTCCATTGTGTTAAAATATATATGTAAAATAAATTTACCATTTTAATCATTTTATGTGCTAATTATATTCACGATATTATCCAATCATTACAATTATCAGAATCCAGAATACTTTCATCATCCTAAATAGACATTCTGTACCCACTAATTAATAACTTATTATCACACTCTCCTTGAGGCTTACTCTAATTTCTTCTTTATGAATTCATGTTTTTAAAGTACCTAATATAAGTGGAATGATATACTATGTTTTCTACTATGTCTGGCTTATAATACTGAGCAAAACATTTTCTTTTTTTTCTTAATTTTAATAAAACCTTTTTCTGACCTCTTTGACAAAACTCAAATTCTTTCTTTCTTTTTAAAAATTAATTAACTTTTAAAAATAGGGTCTTCTCTCATACAATACAACCCAACCAGTTTGGCTTTGGTGATGTATGCAGGGGACATTCACACCACTCCTCCCAGTTCTCCCCATCTCCCTTTCACTCCAGATCCATACCAATTGTGTTGCCTCTTCAAAAAGAGCATGCCTCCAAGAGTACACCACCAACATGACAAAACAAGATACAATAAGACAAGGCAAAAACCTGCATCTGAAGGCTGAACAAAGCAATCCAACAGATGGAAAAGAATCCTAAGAGGAAGCAAAAGAGTCAAAGATACATCTGCTCCCATTGTTATGAGTCCCACAAAACCACCAAGCTGTCAGCCATAGACAGATGGACTGGTACAGAGACATGCAGGCCACATTCTTGTCATTTCACTTTCTGTGTGCTCCTATGAGCCCTAGTTAGAAGATTTGGTGGTTGATATTCTCCTGGTGTCTTCTATCCTCTGCTTCCTACAATCTTTCCTTCCCTCCTTCTGCAGGATTCACTAAGCTTCTAGGGGAAGGACTCAATGGATACCTCCAATTTAGAGTCTCCTCTCTGTCTCTCTGTCTCTGTGTCTCTGTGTCTCTGTCTCTCTCTGTCTCTGTCTCTCTGTCTCTGTCTCTGTCTCTCTCTGTCTCTGTCTCTGTCTCTCTCTGTCTCTCTGTCTCTCTGTCTCTCTGTCTCTGTCTCTCTCTCTCTCTCTCTCTCTCTGTCTGTCTGTCTCTTACTCTCTGTCTCTCTCTCTTTCTCTCTCTCATCTGGCTGTAGATCTCTGTACCTGCTCCCATCTGCAGCCAGAAGAAGCTTCTCTAATGATGACTGGCCAAGGCACTGACCAGTTCAGACTCTGTATCCTTCATTACTAGGAGTACTCACTAGGGTCACCTACATAGATTACAGGAAGTTTCCACTGCATTAGGCTTCCATACTGCACCTCTTGCTCCATCTTCCCGATGTAATTCCTCCTGCTCTGTCCACACCTGCCCCAGTCTACCTACAAAATCGATTCTATTTCTCCTTCCAGGGGAGATCCAGGCTTCTCCTAGAGCGTTCCTTTTTACTCATCCTCCCTGGATCTGTGGATTATAGATTGATTATCATTCACTTAACTAATAATATCTGCCTAT
>NC_045030.1:96028003-96030070 GCF_008632895.1 Mastomys coucha
TTTTAAAAAAAAAAAACTTATTTACTTTGTGTATGTGAGTACACTATCACTTTCTTCAGACGCACCAGAAGAAGGCATGAGATCCCATTACAGATGGTTGTGAGCCACCATGTAGTTGTTGGGAATTGAACTCAGGACCTCTGGAAGAGCAAGCAGTCAGTGCTCTTAACCACTAAGTGATCTCCCCAGCCCAGGATGATTTTTTTTTCTAGTTTCATCCATTTGCCTGTGAATTTTATGTCTTTTTCTAATGTGTAAAATGGAAGAATTTTATTGTATGATACCAGATAAGAAACCATATTTATATCTGCTAGCCACCTAGGAAACATGAGTCAGAATTACCTATTCACATATTCATTTTGAATTAAAGGAAGATTTTTTTGACTGCATTTTCCAATATAATTTCCAATGATTAGAATTAGCATGTTCTCTTAAACTTCTGTATTGAACTCCAAATAAGTAGGTATAGTTTATTCACTGGAAGTAGATCTGAAAAAAGCTTACAAACTTTCCATTCATCTCCCATCTTTGGTGTTACATCTTCTTCACTCCATCACCATGCTGGAGTCCTCTCATCTTCCACATCATTTCCAGGGGAACATCGAGGCAATTATGTCCATTCCCTTGAAAGAATATGGACAAACTCAATTCCCCCCAACTCTCTCTATTCTGTCCTCTTGAAATGTGTTTCATTTTGGCAGATTAAGTAAAAATACAAGTAGGATTCTGAGAACCTAAATTCTGGCTTCCTTGCATAATAAAATACAGACAACTCTGTCCTATGTTCTGAAGATACCCATTTTAACTGCAGGACTTTGTATTTACCTGGTCTTTTGTCATTTATCTTCACTGTTGTTCTGGAATTTACATAAGGCAGAGTTATACTTTTATAGAAATTCAATTTCAGAGAGGTCAAACAATATGGCTAAGAACCCATGGTATAACATGCCAGAATGAGCCAAACTCATATTACCTCATCTGAGATTCTATTACTGGAATTTGTCATGAGCCAGAGTTTAAGTGAATGAATCAGTAACTTTCTAGGTTCCTTCGGAAATTTATTTTATACTTCTACTAGCTATATTTTTCTCCTACAATGAAAAGAGGTATAAACATTTGGTTATCAAATTAGATCCTCTTATTTTTAGCTGTTCATTCATATTTCTCTAATTTCTAAATTTAAAGGAAGTTATTTATGCAAATACTCTTAAGTATTGTCTCTCAGAAAACTTTTCAAGTTACCTATTTCTGTTTGTCAAAAGAGAGACAGCTACCATGTTACAGACAACACTAATTCTTCTAAAAAGTTATTTTATATTTAAAACCAATTTAAAACATTTAAAAAACCCTCATGGATTTTTATTCTCTAGAGTAGTAATATATATTTTTCTTCCTTTGCACTCAATTTCCTCTTTCTTCACTTGGGAAATAAAGTCACTATGTCTCCTGCTGATTATCTGTCCCTAACATAATGTTAGTCTTACAGGAGTCAGGGGCTTTTGATTTCAATGTCTCCTACAAAGAACAAACCATCCTAAACTGGAAAGTGAAACTTAATATTGAATCATTTGGGCCACATAATCAATACTGCTAACATATACCCAGGAACTACACATACATAAATTAAAAAAAAAATTATATGGAACCAGTCCCACAACACCCAGAGGAAGCTCCATACCAGGTGCTCTGACACACCCAGGATCAGAGGTGAGCAGGAACCAACATCTATCCCAATACCAGGAGTAACTGAGACCAACAGGACCCAGGCTCTGGTTCCTTCCAATCACTCTGGCCTGGTGTCCTGAGCGCAAGCACCTCAGCCAGTCCCACAACACCCAGAGGAAACTTCATTCCCAGGCACTCTAACAAGCCCCGATCACAGGATACCAGAATCACAGGATCACAGAGACAGCTTGACTCTGAGGAGTTCTGAAACAACCAGGATCACAGGAAGGACAGGCTCCATTCAGATTTAGCAAGGGCAGGTAACACTAGAGAAAACCAGATGGCAGGGGGCAAGCATAAGAAAATAAACAACACAAACCAAGGTTACTTGGTATCATCAGA
>NC_045030.1:96033079-96043544 GCF_008632895.1 Mastomys coucha
TGGCTAAGGATATTCAACAATTTTTAAAATGTTTCTCAGCCATTTGAATTTCATCTGTTGAGAATTCTCTGTTTAGATATGTACTCACTTTTTAAATTGGATTACTTGGGTTTTGATATCTGTTTTCTTGATTTTTTTTATACATTTTGGATATTAGATCTCTACTGGGTGTGGAGTTGAAAAAAATATTTTCCCATTCTATATAGGCTGCCACTTTGTCTGATTGGCAGTGTCCTTTGCCTCATAGAAGCTTTTCAGTGTCCTGAAGTTCCATGTATTTATTTTTTACTTTGTTCTATTCCATCTTATTCTTTTTATTTTCCCTGTTCTTCTCTCATATCCAATAAAATATCCAATTGTAGCAGAGATTGTGGGAGAGCTAGAAGACACCAAATTTATGTAAAAGAAAAATTATGATATGCCTCAAATACTTGCTTTGTCAGAAAACAAATAAAAGTAATAAAAATTGGTGAATTTATCACTAAATATGTACAACTGTAGAGCATTTCTTCTAAGTGTTTTACATCAATTAACCGATTCAGTTCTCATATAAGCCCTGTAAGATAGATGCTATTAAGATGCTTCTTTACAGAGTAGAAATCAAAAGTAAAGTCAAGTTAAAGGCATTTATACAAACTTAGTATTCTTTCAGTAGTATCTGAATTGTTTTTTGTTTCAAGGTCAATTAGTCCAACTAGCAAGGTGCCCTTCAACAGCTATGTAAAATAGTATAACCCAATGAACAATTTAATTAAAAAGCATTTGTAAATTCAGTTGATAATGTAAAATCTTTGGTAATATGCTACATATTATTTATTGATTATTTTATTTATTTACATGTCAAATGTTGTTTCCCTTCCCAGCCTCCTCTCTGGAAACCCCCACCTCATCCTCCTCCCCTTTGCCCCTAAAAGAGTACTCCCCCACCCACCCACCTACTCCCACCTCACCCCTCTAGCATCCTCCTGTGGAGGGTAATAAGCCTCCAGAAGACCAAGCACCTCCCCTCCCACTGATGTCAGATAAGGTAATCCTCTGCTACATATGTAGCAGGAGCCCATGTATACTCTTTGGTTGGTGGTTTAATCCCTGGGGGCTCTGAGGGGGTGTTTAGTTGATATTGTTGTTCTTCTTATGGGGTTGTAATCTCCTTTAGTTTCTTCAGACCTTCCCCTAACTCTTCTTTCATTGGGGTCTCCAGACTCAGTCCAATGGTTGGTTGTGAGTGTCTGCATCTGTCTTAGTCAGGTGCTGGCAAAGACTCTGAGATGACAGCCATACTTGGTTCCTGACTGCAAGCACATCTTGGCATCAGCAATAGTGTCTGGATTTGGTGTCTGTGGATGGGATGGATCTGAAGGTGGGGCAGTCTCTGGATGGTCTTTCCTTTAGTCTCTGCTCCAGTTTTTGTTGCTGCATTTCCTTTAGATAGGAGTAATCCTGGGTTAAAAATGTTGAGGTGAGTGAGTGGCCCCTTCCCTCAACTGGGGGCCATGCTTATCTACTGGAGGTGGTCTCTACAGGTTCTATCTTCCCTCTGTTGGATATTTTGACTAATGTCATCCTCATTGGGTCCTGGGAGCCTCTCACATCCCTGGTGTCTGGGACATTCTAGTGGTTCCCCACGTGCTGCATATTTTGTTGATAGAAATTATTATTAACTCAGTAAAATTCAGTAGGCATTGACAATGATCCGAATGAAAATTGTCCCACATAGACTCAGCTTAAAGTAGTATTGTTGGAGGTGTGACCTTGTTGGTGAAAATGTGCCACTGGAGTTGGTGGGCTGTGAGGTTTCAGAAGCTCAAGCCAGGACTAATGACTCAGTCTCTCATGCTACTTGCCAATCTGCATATAGAGCTTCTTCTCCAGCACCATGTCTGCCTGCATACCACTATGCTTCCTTGCAATGATGATAATGAGACCAAACCTCTGAAACCATAAGCCAGCACCAATTAAATATTTTCATTTATAAGAGTTGCTGTGATCATGGTATCTCTTCAAGTGATAGAAAGCATACAACAACATTCTTAAAACACATTGAAGACTAAATTAGCTAAATATTATTAACTGTTTATATGTATAATACATAATCTTCTTTATCCTCCATTTTAAAGTTGAAAAATATATGCATATTCACACTCAACAACTTATCAAAGATCACATAGGTACAAAATATTAGTTCAAGATTTGAATCCAAGAAATCTGAGTTTTGTATCCCACAGTCTAAAATATCACTCTATATTATCTTTCCTACAGATCAGAAGACTACTTAAAGATACAGGCATGAAGAGTGTGATGGTTAATATATATTAGCAAGTATGCTAGATCAAGAACCATCTGTGAGACAAATCTGTGTGAAACTGATTTTAGAATGGGTTAATTAAGGTTAGATGACTCATCCTAAATGTGGGGAACACAATCCTGTAGGCTAGGGTGCTGGACTGAATTAAATGGAGAAAGAAAGTTGAGCAGTAGCATTTATTTGTCTACTTCCTGACTGTCAGTGCAATGTGACCAGCTCCTGACACTACATCTTCCCCACCCTAATGGACTATACACTATACTGTGAGTCAAAACAAACCATTTCTTAAATCACTTTTGTCAAAGCAACAGGAAAAGTAAAGGATGCAGTGTAATGCTAATTATTATATGATGAGGTAGAAAAAAAAAGGCTATATGATGTTTATTACTTTCTTATAATTACAAGAAAGAGGTTAGTACCAAGGTAAGACTGTGTAAAAGAAGCTGACCAGAGATCTGGGAGAGAAGATTGAGTTGGGAGGTGAGAGGAGATATGCTGAGTTGCCATCTGCATGCCATTTCTCCCACAACCAGAACTAAACCACACTAAAGTCTTCAAATTAATTCATACTGCCTGTCTATCATCCTTATTGAAAAGCATAGACTAATATAGTATTCAAGAATGCAAATTTTACCAGCTCTAAATTCTTTGAGAGAAGTGACATAGTTGACTAAGGAACTGTATTACTTTGGGAGCTGATGTTCTTACTACCTGCTCTATGAACAAATCACACTTGTATTCCTCCTTTGCCTTTGCTTAGACTGTGCTCTTCATTTAGGGATATCATTACCCCTTACCTCTCAAGTCCTCTTCTACAGCTGAAGAATTAATATATATTTATCAAAATTCTCAAGGGCTGTTGAAAGTGCATAGCACAATATCAGTATGAAGAACAAATGATAAAAATCCTATGAATATTATCATTGTATCACAAACTTGAATCACAAATCATTGTCTAGGAATAGAGAGATAAACTATCTACAAGTGAAAAAATTTATAAAACCATAACATTTGGGAGACAAATACACATGGCTTTATAATCCAACTTTACAATGTGCTGAATGAAGTGTATTCACGCACATAGTTTGTGATGTATACAATGTATCCTGATTAGTTTCCCCTCCTATTCCTCTCACTTCCTTGTCACCTTCCCTCCCATCTGGCATTTACCACTTTCTGTCTCTCATTAGAAAATAAGCAGACTTATAAGGAATATAAATAAAATATAAGAAAATAAAATATAAGACAAAAGAAAACTATAACATTAGAGCCGGATAAGACAAACAGAAGTAAAAGAACCCCCCCCCCCAAAAAAAAGCACATGAAATAGATATAGACACACTGGGTTTGCACACTCAGGAATCTCATAAAACTACTAAACTAAAACCAATAATATGTATACAAAGGGCCTGTGAGGTGAAAAGACAGAAAACAAAACAATTTGTGAGGTGGAAATAGGATATATGAATGTATGCATGTGTATATATATTTTAAAAGTCCTGGCATAACATTGTGAGACAAGGAACTTCCAAGAATGTTGAGTTCATTTTCTATTTTCCATCTACTGCTGGGCACACAGCCTACCCTTAAGAGTAATTTGTTTCCTCAGTGAGAATCCCTTGGGGGAAACTAAATTTTCACCTGCAAGTGGCTGTGTTGATATTATAAAAGTAGCTTTTCATACAGAACAATGTGTCAGCGGTGACCCTTGTCTGCTAGGAGCTTTAAACTTGCCCATTAAATTCATTCTCATAGCAACTCCACAGCAAAATGTGTGTCAAGCCATTACAGTCCTCTAAAATTTAAAAAAGTCTCACAAAGGTATAAATATAGAAAGAACATTATTTGCCCATTATTATGTGGAGAAGGCTGGTTAAAGTGGCATGAGGGAATTTGGCAACTGATGAATATTTCTATCTCAGAATTGTGTAGTTAAAGATGTTCCAAAATGGTCTAGATACTCAGAACAAACAGAAATCTGAAATCAAAGATATGAAGGTATTCCAAGTGGACATAATAAAAACTAAATCAACCCACCAAGCGCAATACTCTGGGCACTGTTTCTAATTCTGGTTTTGGGAATAGCTAAGTTTTATGTGCCTCTATTAAATATGTATGATGTTATTTATCTTGCCTTTATAGTGTATTAGGCTACACTGAGATAACAGATATAGTCATGTTATAAAAAGTTTAACACTTTTGTTATGATGATCAGAATGTACACTCTATACAGCAGAATTTTAAAAAATATAGAGAATATTTTGCCTAGGACCCAGGGTCAACAGGAACAGACTAAATATTGGATCTCAGAACTTATAGTACCTAACTCCTCCAAAGCATTTGCTTTTTATCAGCTGATTAATAAACATTTGGAGAGATGGCTCAGTGGTTAAGAGCACTGGCTGCTTTTCAAGAGATCCTGAGTTCAATTCCCAGCACCCACATGGTGGCTCACAACCATCTGTAATGAGATCTGATGCCCTCTTCTGGTGTGTCTGAAAACAGCTACAGTATATTCATATAGATAAAATAAATAAATAACTCTTTAAAAAATAAAAAGTAAATAAATGTTTGATCGGTATAGCTTTGGGCTAAATTTAACTACTGGGAAAAAAATCTAACTGTAGTTGTGACAGGTGACACAGGAGGTTGCAGAAGTGAAATGTAACAAAAGGCTAAAATGGTAGCAGTCAAATCTCAGATGGCATATTAACTTTGTCACCAGAATGCCCCACCAGAGACATCATAGTTTCCTGATGTTTAAAATCACTACCCTAATTCACTGAGCCTGAACACTTTATGTTATGAAAAACATCTCCCTGTATTTTACTTAGGCCCCTTTAAAGGTGATTTCCTAGGGATTTCCTAGGGAAAAGGGTTTTATCATAAGTGACTGACTTCTATCTTTGAGTGTACATATATCTCTGACTAGGAGGATGCTAACCATTTGTTTTCTGAGTAAGAAGGGGTTCAGCATGAAATATGGTCTGAGATGAAAATACATGGTCTGACCTGTCTGTTGGTTCCCTTCTTCTCAAGGACCAACCTGAGTCAGGACCAAGGAAACCAAATGCAAGGTTGTCAAAAGTCAACTTGACCAGCGTGCTGATACAGAGAGAATGGAAGCCACAATTCCACCAAACTTTTCCTCCTGGCTTCACTTTATGACTCTTAAAGTGAAAAAGAAAAAGAGAAAAGGATTTTAATTTCATGACACATTTTCCTTGGCTAAGAACTTCTGAACATTAAAACAGCTCTAAACTATTCTGAGCAAGAGCCTATTTCTAAATATGGATATTAAATCTGTTAGGTAGAGAAGCTTAGCCACTAGATATGATCTTTCTTAGGGTTACATCCCTTGTAATTATTGTGCTCTAGGATTTGCCACAGAGCAACAGCCTACAAATTGCATAGGAGGTCTACACATAATTTTAGCCTACATGTCCAAGTTTACTTATTCCTAAACTGATTGTGCAGAAAGACAGACACATCAGAAAATGCTCATTAATATACATCCTCTAAGCAAAAGGATTCGATAGAAAGGCCCATAACATGAACACATACAGAAAAGCACCACATCCATATAATCAGACAAATGTGTATATGTACACATGTATATACATACACATAATAAGACAAATGTGTATACACATGTGAGAAGGATAGGGAGTGGGAGACACACACATGGGAGAGAGGGAGGGAGGGAGAGAGAGAGAGAGAGAGAGAGAGAGAGAGAGAGAGAGAGAGAGAGAGAGACTAAGACTATACAAACAGAATTTAGCTAACAGAAACACACAATAATTATGTTATACATAATCCAAATAAATATTTAATGGAAATGTAATAGACAGAGATGCATAAAATGACATATATGGACAGACACTTATGTACATAGACTTATACTATGTAAAGATACATATAATCATCCAACAGACTTGACTGTAAAGTCATAGAGGTAACAAATCCTGCCAAGATAAATGGTTGGAGCTGGAAAACATACTGAGTGCGATGATGCAGACTCCCAAAAGACAAATTTTACATATTCTCATTCTTGTGTGGACCTTCATTTCAAATTTTGTGTTTAAGTACCTATAGAATCCAGGAAACTAGAAAGGGGCCATTTTTATGGAAGAAGAAAGATCTTTGGGGAGAGGGAATAGTAAAACAGGTGTTATGAATGGGGAAAGGGAGAATAAGGAAGGGAGGTTTAAGAAGGAAGAGGGTTGGGAAGATAGGGAAGAGGAGGGGTTTGGGGAGGATAACTAACACTAAAGATGCTCAAAAAAGCCATATAGAAACCTACTATTTTATATGCTATACACCTCCCTACACACTTTTAATTAAGGACACTGTACACATAAGTTTATGTTCATCCCAAAAGTAATAGATGGCCAAAGAAAAAGCATAGTGCCAGATATAGGATACCTTCCATAAAGTTGGTTGGAGATATCAAACCATTCAAACAAAGCAGGCTATTTTCTTTTTTCTCTTCTCTTCTCTTCTCTTCTCTTCTTCTCTTCTCTTCTCTTCTCTTCTCTTCTCTTCTTTTCTATTTATTAATCATTCAATTAATTTACATCTCAACTGATATCCCACTTCCAGGTTACCTCTCCACAAACCTCCCATCCAACATCCACCCTCTCCTCCTCCTCTTTGTCTCTATGAGTGTGCTTCCCCACCCATCCACCCTCTTACGCCCCATATCTCCAGCATCCTCCCTATGCTGGGGCACCAAACCTCCACAGGACCAAGGACCTTCCTTTGCATTGATGTCAGACAAGGCCATCCTCTGCTCCATATGTATCTCGAGCCATGAGTTCCTCCATGTATACTCATGGGTTGGTGGTTTAGTCCCTGGGAGCTCTGGGTAGGTGGTCCAGTTGATATTGTTCTTCCTATGGGGTTGCAATCCCCCTCCACTCCTCCAGTTCTTCCTCCAGTTCTCCTACTGAGGTCCCTGATTTCAGTCTGATGGTTGGCTCCAAGTATCCATATCTACACTGAGCAGTTACTGGCAGAACCTCCCAAGGAACAGCCACACCAGGTTCCTATCAGGAAGCAACACTTGGCAGCAGCAATGGTGAAGGGGTTTGATGTATGCAGACAGGATAAATCCTCAGGTGGGGCAGTTCCTGGGTGGCCCTTCCTTCAGTCTCTGCTCCATTTTTTGTCCCTGTCTTTCCTTTGGAAAAGAACATTTCTGATACCCCACTTCCTAATAGGAAAGTGTCTCTCTACTGGAGGTAGTCTCTACAGGTTCTATCTCCACTTCTCTGCACATTTGGACTAAAGTCATCCCCATTCGGTCCCTGGGAACCTCTCATTTCTCTGGCATCTGGGACTCTCAAGTGGCTATCCCCAGTTCCTCATCCCCCCGCTACATATTTTTATTCAATTTCCTGGCCCTCTATACCTCTCTCTCATCCCTTCTAGTACCTGATACTGCCCCCTTATTTCCTCCTCCTCTTCCCTCCATCTCAGGTCCCCCATCCCTCCACCTCCAGTAACCATCCTGTTGCCCCCTCAATTCAGGACTGAAGCATCCACACCCTAGTCTTCCTTCCTCCTAAGCTTCATATGGTCTTGGTTGTATTATGTCCATTGTGAGCTTTTGGGCTAATATCTACTTATCATTGAATACATTCCATGTGTGCTTTTTTTTTTTGGACTGGGTTGAGGGACATCTGACATCTGGATTGTTTCTAGCTTCTGGCTATTATAAATAAGGATGCTATAAACATAGTAGAGCATGTGTCCTTATTACATGTTGGAGTATCTTCTGGGTATATGCCCAGGAGTGGTATAGTTGGGTCCTCTGGTAGAACTATTTCCAATTTTCTAAGGAACTGCCAGATTGATTTCCAAAGTGTTTTTTACCAGCTTGCAATCCCACCAGCAATAGAGGAGTGTTCCTCTTTTTCCACATCCTCACCAGCATCTGCTGTCATCTGAGTTTTTGATCTTAGCCATTCTGATTGGTGTGAAGTGGAATTTCAAGCTTGTTTTGATTTGCATTTCCCTGATGAATAAGGATGTTGAACATTTCTTGAAGTGCTTTTCGTACATATGAGATTCCTCAGTTGAGAATTCTCTGTTTAGCTCTGTTTTTTAAAATAGGATTATCTGGTTCTCTGGAGTATAACTTCTTGGGCTTTTTGTATATTTTGGATATTAGCCCTCTATCAGATGTGGGGTTGGTAAAGATATTTTCCCAGTCTGTGAGTTGTCATTTTGTCTTATTAACAGTGTCTTTTGCTTTTCAATTTTAGGAGGTCCCATTTGTCTATTGTTGATCTTACAGCATAAGCCATTGTTGTTCTGTTTAGGAAATTTTCCCTTGTACACATGTGTTCAAGGCTCTTCCCAACTTTCTCTCCTATTAGATCAGTGTATCTGGTTTTATGTGGAAGTTCTTGATGTACTTGGACTTGAGCTTTGTACAAGGAGATAAGAATAGATCAATTTACATTCTTCTACATGCTGACCACCAGTTGAACTAGCACCATTTGTTGAAAATGCTGTCTTTTTTCCCCAGTGGATGTTTTTAGCTTTTTGTCAAAGATCAAGTGACCATAGGTGTGTGGGTTCATTTCTGAGTCTTCAATTCTATTCCATTGATCTACCTGCCTGTCTGTGTACCTGTGGTTTTTTATCACTATTACTCTATAGTATAGCTTGGGGTCAGGGATAGTGATTCCCCCAGAAGTTCTTTTATTGTTGAGAATAGTTTTTGCTATCCTGGGTTTTTTGTTATTCCAAATGAATTTGAGGATTGATAGGATGCTTGAATCTCACTTAGAAGGAGGAATAAAATAGTCCTAAGGGGCAGATGGTGGGAGGAAACTGAGAGTGAGTGGGATGGGACAGGAGATGATGGGTCTTGGATCAGGTGTGGATGAAAACCAGGAGAAATGGATAGATGGCCATGAGAATGAACAGAAATCTGCAACTAACAGAGGTGAGGAGGTAGGGGTGCATCTCCAGGATGAGACAGAGACTTGGGATAAAGGAAGTGCCCAAGAATCAATAGGGGTGACCATAGCTATAACTCACAGCATTGGGAATATGGAACCAGAAGAGGACACTTCCTATAGCCAAGCAGGAACCCAAGTGGACCTGTAGGGACACCAACCTACCCACAAAACTTTTGACCCCAAAATTTATCCTGTCTACAAGAAATGCAAGGACAGGGAATAGAACAGAGACTGAGGGAATGGCCAACCAATAACCTGTTTAGACCCATCCCAGGGGCAAGCACCAATCACTGCCACTATTAATGATACTCTGTTATGCTTGCAGACAGGAGCATGATGTCAATTGAGAGATTCCACCCAGAAGTTGTCTCAGATAGATCCAGAGACCCACAGCCAAACAATAGATGGAACTATGGAACTTGGGGACTCTTATGGAAGAGTTGTAAGGATTGCAGGCTCAGAAGAAATGGGATTTCCACAGAAAGACCAGCAGTGTCAACTAGCTTGGACCCTTGGGGCTCTCAGAGACTTATCCACCAACCAAAGAGCATATATGAGCTGGATTACCCCCAGTGCTGCCCACATATGTAGTAGATGTGCAATTTAGTCTTCATATGGGTCTTGAAGAACTGGAACTAGGACTATCCCAAAAGCCATTACCCGTTTGTTGGATATGTTCTTCTAACTGGGCCTCAGCAGAGGATGTGCCTAGCCCCACAGAGACTTGATATGCCATGGTGGAGGGGAGGCAGGCAAAGGAGAAGGGAGCATGGGGGAAAGACTGTAGGAAGGGGTGACTGAGAGGAAGGGCAGTGAGCAGGATATAAAGTGAATAAATTTAAAAAAATAAAAAAATGCCTTCCGGTCTGTCTGGGCTGGGGTCCAGAGCAGACCTTGGGCATAAGCTCCGCAGCCAGTCCCACAACACCCAGAGGAAGCTCCATTCCCAGGAGCTCTGACACACCCAGGATCAGAGGTGAGCAGGAACCAACATCTGTACCAACACTGGGAGTAACTGGGACCAGCGGGACTAGGCACACAGGAACTCCACCAGCCCAGTGACTCCGGTTCCTTCCTTTCTGTCTGGATTAGTGTTCTGAGCAGACCTTGGGCACAAACTCTGCACCCAGTCCCACAACACACAGAGAAAGCCACACTCCCAGATGATCTAACAAGCCCAGGATCC
>NC_045030.1:96046161-96055516 GCF_008632895.1 Mastomys coucha
TTTAAAATTTATATTGAGAAAAATGTATTTTCACTATTGCTGTAGACAAGCATCTACATAAGACTGTTTAAAAATAAAAATAAAAAATAAAATATTTAAAAAGAATGCTAGTGAAACATATTTCTTGTGTTATCATTTTATATATACAAAAATATAAATATTTTTGAATTTTTAAAATAAAAAATGTTTGTATCTCCAAGATAAAGTTAGTAAGACCCTCTGGAGATGGGTAAATATGATTGACCACCCACAAGTATAGTCAGAAACCCAGGACCATATCTCAAGTTTCCTGACTCCTGGTTCAGTTATCAAGTATGGCTAAATGGTATTTTTGCCACAGGAATAGCCAAGTAAGGAGTAGATGTACATTACCTTATTCTTACTTACTCAGAAACCAGGGTCTTCCTTAAGATTCCAATTACTCCAGGGCTGATTACTCAAGACGTATTAAGTTCTTCTAGCCATATCCTATACCCATTTAGAGCAAAATGACCCTAGGGGCATCACTATTGTGTAAGGCAGGGTCTCTGTCATAAATTATCTGAATATAACTGCCAAAACAGGTTTCTAAAATAATCCAACCTTAAGACGATTGAACAACGCAGGAAAAACGTGAAGTGAATGGTGTGTGTGTGTGAATGAACGCATGCAGTAGAGCTGTTTCTAGGATACCACATTGCTGAAGCAAAAGAACCCTGGTACTTTATTTGGAAAATGAATTTGGAATTCTCATATTGACATTCTCATATTGACAAGTTTACAGATTATCCATCATGTAACACTCTTAGAAGACATATTTCCAATTCAACTAGTTTATTGTTATTTCCATTATTATCATTTCACATTAGTTATAAGTACTTGTATGGTATTAGACATTTTGAGCCTTCTACCCATGAAATCTAAATTATTACTCTCAAAAATTTAGATATAAAAATTGATGCTCAAAATGTAAAATTATTTATTCTAAATCTGACATATATTAAGCAGAGCCAACATTTTAATTCAATTGTGTTTGACTTTAAAAGAGATGCCACTTTATCACATTGGGTTGTCAGGAAACAAAATCCACGGGCTTTCAATAACCATTTGTTGACTGAGAAAGTGAGTGCCCAAGTGAATGAGAGACATATAGAATTGGTAGAGTGACATGGAGAAAAGAACTTATTGATTAGTGAGCATTCATGTATACTAGGAACTGGTATGGGGGTATTCTTAAATTTGATTTTACTAAATCTTCACAATCCTGAAAGACAAATGTTATCCAGCATCCCATTTCCCAGATGGGAAAGGAAGACTGACTGCACATGTTCTACAAATTGCTCAAGGTAACAGAGCAAAAATGTGGAGTTTGGTGTGTCCAACTCTAAAACAGATTCTTCCCCCTATACTGACTTGTGCTAGAAGCCTCTAGATTAGAAACTGAGAAAGGGCTTGGTAAGAGTGCATGTGAAGTATGATATAAAGGCAGCAACTGAGTAGGACAAAATAAACTGAAGTCCTCAGGACCTGAGCAAGTTGGAGGTAAATCAGATACTAACCATGATTTGAATATGGTTCTTAGAGCTTGTTATCAGCTAGGTCAGAGATATAAAAGGAACTAAATGACAACTGGCTTCCCCTTTTGGGGTCTGATGTCACCCGTTTTTTCAGAGATATATTTATCCCAAGTATCCGGTTTGGACCTCAAAATACAGAGCCGTGATGTGGGATCCACTTATATCCCAAAGGTGAGAGTGGCTGCAAAGGTGTGGTAAGATATGCACCAATCTCAGGAGTATGTTTTCCCACACTTGGCCTATAAATAAACATAGATCTTCCCCCCCCCCACCAGGATAGAGTATACTAACACTATCTCATCTGAACCTTACCCTGAGGGGGTTTTATCTGCTTCAAACAATCAAAGGGTGATGGTGTCTAATACTTTCAAAAGACTCAAAACTTTCAGGGGTTGAGTCTCTTCCTGAAAGAAAGAGAGAAGAACAACACCAGACAAGTTTGTTGTATTAGATCTCCCTATCCCACTTGACTTTCCAGAGCATGATACAAGAGTGTCGAGGCAGTTGATTTAGAAATATGGCTTATTTAATAATCAAGACCTGCATTAATGTCACTGAAGGTAAGTTGGGTGTAAATAACACTTTGTTTTTGAATACCTAAGATTCTGGTTGAGAAAGTAAAATACCATTTAGATATGGTAGAAAGTCAGGAGACTAAAGTCTTTAGTTACAACTATGCTATGAACTGATGTTTGATCTTGGACAGATCTCAATCTCTTTCTGAGTCTAGTTGCTCATGTATGCAATAAGAGAATCACTCAAACTTTAAAAACCCTTGTAATTCTGACAGAGAGTGACTATCATCCTGTCTTCACTATACTTTGCTTTTTGACTTTACTATCTCCCTATTTTCAATCAATTTCTGAGGGCACTGTCACAGAAGATCCAAATGAGTAATTCTTTGGTTCTTATCTTCCTATAATACTAAGACAAAATTAGTGTTAGAAATAAACTGAGCCAAAGCATGCCATATGTTCCATACAAATGAACATAAAAGAAGAGATGGGCGAAGGAGTAGGTCGCAGGCAGTGACAAAAACTTTGAGATTGAGAGAACCTTTAGAACATGGGAAAGTGGGACCAGGGTTCCTCGAACATTTATAAAATTTGGAAAATAATTTTACAAAATTATAAGCAAAATCAACATTCATAGAAATTATGTTGTAAAAAGGATTCAAGATGAGCTGGAATGGGTACAAGGCCCAGGTACCTGCTATTCCTTCCAACTGTGGCATGAGTTATAAATGAAAAGAGCCTGACAAATGGCTGAGTCTGGAAGGACACCTTCTGAAATACTGCAAAATAACTGAGGAGTTGAGTGGAATGTTTCTGGATCTTAAATGATATAAATGAAACTTTTCTAAGCCCCAAGTCTATTCACAGTTAGTGGTCTCTAAAGGAAGATCTATAACAGACAGTTACAGGTATAAATAAAAGACACAAAAAAGGTAGGACTGTGATGACATCACAGGACGTTGAAACCATGGGACAGGTTGTTTTGAGGATAGCACATTGTATATAAGTATAGAGTAGAAAGTAGGAATTGGAGCATATGAGGCTTAGAACATACTAAGTACAGAGAAATGGGGGTACAGATGAGTTTAGGGAAGAATAGTATCTTACTTTCTTTTCTTTTTTTTTAAATTTAATTTTATTGTTTTACATATTCACTTTACATCCTGCTCACTGCACTCTTGGTCACCCCCTCCCACAATCCTTCCCCTATTCTCCTCTCCCTTTCTCCTCTGAGTGGGTGTGGCTTCCTGGATAACCCCCCAACCCTGGCATTTCAAATCTCTTCAAGGCTAGGTGCTTCCTTTCCCACTGAGGCCAGACAAAGCAACTCAGATAGAAGAACATATCCCACATATAGGCAACAGCTTTTGGGATAACCTTTTCTCCAGCTGTCCAGGACCCACATGAAGACAAAGCTGCACATCTCCTACTTATGTGTGGTTAGGTCCAGCCCATGTATGTTATCTGGTTGGTAGTTCAGACTCTGAGAGCCCCAACGGTCCAGGTTAGTTGACTCTGTTGGTTTTCCTTTGGAGTTCCTATCCCCTTCAGAGCCTGCAATCCTTCCTCTAAGCTCCATCCCCTGTTTGGTTGTGGGTGTCTGTATCTATCTGAGTCAGCTTCTGGGTAGAACCTTAGTTACTTTTCTCATGCTGTGAAGAGGCACTATGATCATGCCAACTTATAGATGAAAAATTTTAATGGGAACTTACAGTTTCAGAACGTGGTCCATGATCATCTTAGAAGGTAGCATGGCAGCAGACAAGCAGGCAGGGCACAGCACTGAAGCAATAGCTGAGCCCTTACATATGACCCATAAGAATGAGGGGAGCATGGAGGGAAGGAAGGAGGGAGAAGGAGAAGGAGGGAGGAAGAGAGAAAAATAGAGAAATATATATATGCAGAGAGAGAGAACGAGAGAGAACTGGGAGTGGCATGGGCTTTTGAAGCCTCAAAATCATTTCCAAGTGACACACCTTCTCCAATAAGATCATACCTCCTAATCCTTTCCAAACAGTTCAACCAACTCTGGACCAGACATTTAAATGTATGAGCCTATGGGGGACATTTTCATTCATATTACCACAATCTACTCTCTGGCTCCCCATAGGCTCATAGACATATAATGCAAATGTATTTAGCTCAACTTCAAAAGTCCCCATGGTTTTTCAGTCTCAACACCATTTAAAAGTCCAAAGTCTCTTCTGAGACTCAAGGCAACTTTTAGCTATAACTCCCTTGTCTTAGTGATCTATTTCTGCGAAGTGAAGCCATGACCATAGCAACTCTTACAAAGGAAAACATTTAATTGGGGCTTGTTTACAGGTTCTGAGGTTTAGTCCATTGTCGTCATGGTGGGAAGAACTAGGAACTAGGAACATCATGGGCTTTTGAAACCCCAAAGCTACCCCCAAGTGACTTGCCACCTCCAACAATGCCACTCCCAATCCTCCCCAGAAGTTCCACCAACTGTGGACTCAACATCTAAACATATGAGCCTATCAGGGCCATCCTCATTCATCCCCTCATGAATGGAACATGTGAATGCTTTGAGTTAAAAATTACCTCAACCCAAAATGGGGATATTTGCATTTTGGAAGAACTTAGGGGGAAATGTATGGCAAGACATTGCTGAGTGACACTTTTCTGTATGAATGACAACATTAGGGATCAGAGGCTATGTGAGTAGAGTAGCAATGATCATGGCCAAGCAAGTATCTCTGTAGTAAGTACCAAGTTCTTTGGTCATATGCTAAAGATTGACACGTATGAGTCTTATGAGGGATCTGTCTTTCATTATTTTCCTTCTTTTTGTTTTTTTGAGACATGGCATCACTATGTATCTTTGGCTGGTCTTAAGTATACTACATATATATATATATGTGTATATACATATATATATACATATACATATATAAATACATATATATATACATATATATACATATATATATATGTATACATATATATAGTATATATATATACTACATGAACCAAACTGGCTTTGAACTCATAGAAATCCACCTGCCTCTACCTGTGTCTCCCTTGAAGGCATGTGCCACCAAACCAAGTAGATCAATTTTTAACTTCTTGAAAATTTCCTGTATCAGCTACACTGGGTTGCAATCCCATAGACAGTGAATTTTCTGTCAGTTGTTTTCTTGATCTTAACCATTCTAACTGGGCTGAGATATATATAAGAATCTCTAAGTTGTATTTTCTTGGTTCCTAAGGATGTAAAACACCTTTAAAAATATTTCTTGGCTTAAGCATGAGCCTAGCAGAACACTGACCATCTGCCTCTCCACCCACATAAGTATCAGCTATCAAGAAATTCAAGACTTTCAATCTCATTGAAAACCAAACAATAGATTCTACCAAGAGAAAAAGGACTGTCTTTCTTATTATTGCTATCTCCAGTCCCTAGGAAAGTACTGCCTTGCATGCATTCAATATTAGGTTAGTAGGTGAAAGAAAAGACAGAGGCTTACATCTACCATACATACAACCAGAATTTCATGGAAGTTTTTCAGTCTACTTGGTTAGGAAAGAGGAAGTTCATATTCAGTAGAGTGGACACAAGGAAGTACATTTCAGCACATTAGCCATGATTTCCAAGCCTTTTAGGGAGCTGAAATCAAAATAACTTTCATAGTTTTTTTTGTTTTCGTTTTTTTGTTTTTTTACTTAGGTGACTAGTATCACCTGCCTAATTCTCCTTGGGGAGAGACTGGAATTAAGTTCAGAACCATTTACTATCTAGAGATATTTAAAAATATTAATCAAATTTAAAATTTGAAACACAAACCCAACCTTACCCTTCAAATTTTTGTTGGACTCTCTAACAGAACACTCAATCACTCTAGATTTACTTCATTAGCAACTGAAGTAGTGAAAAAAAATCAACATTAGGCCCCTACTACACCACATAAATGTGACAAAGACAATAATAAATATCTGTCGTGTACTGAGGAGTCCACCAAATTCCAGTGGAAATCCTAACCTAATGCCATGGTGACATAGATGAGCCTGATAAAACCCAGTAGGACTAATGCTACAGTCCTACTCAGTAGGGGGAAGAGAATAATCTCTGGGAAGGAGAGGAAGAGAGGGATTTGAGAGGAAGAGAAGAGGGGGAGGGGAAAAGGTGGGCAGCTCAGATATGGGAGGAGATGGAGGAGAAGTTTAGAGAGTCAGGAATTTGAAATTAGGTATATAGCAGTGAAGGGGGCTGGTGGTAGCCACTAGAAAGTCCCAGACCCACCAGGTTCCCAGGAACCAGCAAAGAGGACTTTAGCCAAAGTACCCAACAAAGGGAAGATAGAACCTGTAGAGACCATATTCAGTGGATAGGCATGGATCCCAGTTGAGGGATGGGGCAACCCACCCACCTCAAAAATATTAATCCAGAATTCCTCCTGTCAAAAGGAAATGCAGGGACAAAGAGAGGAGCAGAAACTGAAGGAAAGACCATATAGAGACTGCCCCACCTAGGGATCCATCCCATTTGCTGACACCAAACCCTGAGACTATTGCTGATGCCAAGAAGTGCTTGCTGACAGGAACCTGATATAGCTGTTCCCCTGAGAGGCTCTGCCAGAGTCTGACCAATACAGATGAAGATACTCACAGCCAAACATTGACTAAGTGCGGGGACCCCAGTGAGTTAGGGCAAGGACTGTAGGAGCTGAAGGGTTTTGCAACCTCACAGGAAGAACAACAATATCAACCAACCAGGCACTCCAAAACTCCCAGGGACTAAACCAGCAACCAAAGAGTACACAGGGGGTACCCATTGCTCCAGCTGGATATATAGCAGAGGATTGCCTTATCTGGCATCACTGGGAGGAGAGGCCCTTGGTCCTGTGGAGGCTTAGGGCACTGAGGCAGGAGTGGGTGGGTAGGTGGGGGAGCACCCTCATAGAGGTAGGGGAGGGAGGAGGAGAGAGGGGTTTTGTGGAGGAGAAACTGGGAAGGGGGATAATATTTGAAATGTAAATAAATAAAATAACCAATTAAAATGCAAAATAAAAAAAAGAACAAAAATCATGGTTGTGGGATGGGACTTGCAGGGAGTGGAGGAGTGGTTAATAGGGACAGGAAGGAGACTATCAATAGTTTCTAAAGAAAATGCCTTACATATGCTTCAAAATTACTTTACTTATAAGATGATTTGTTTATTGATTTTTTTCATTTAAAACGAAATAGGAACATATTTATTAGGATGCTCAAAAATGAACATGTTATCACTTTCTTCATGTGAGGGAGAATACACATGACCCATGCTGCAGGAGGAATAGGATAAGGGCTCCCAACACGGGCATCAGACGGCTCCACAAGAAATCGCCATTTACGGAGAGGATGTTTCTTGCTAACATTGTCTCTGCTATAAGTTCCAGACAAATAGCCACTATTTCCACAGAATCCTTTTGAGCTGTCACTGCCTCAGATATGGGGGAATATAAGGTTACATACATGAAAAACATGCAGGACATTAATAAATGGTACCCAAACATAGGGCCAACATTATCAAATTTCTTCAAATGATGAGGGATGGGGGACTGCTACCCACAGAAAGTTCCCCAGTGATGGTAACATTTATGGAGATCTTATATCAAAGGCACAAGGGACCAGTGCTACTGTCATCCTACCTTGCCCAGTGGAATAAGTTTGCAGATGAAAGTACACACTGTCCCTGGCTTAAGTTTCTCCTGCTTCTTCCTGTTGTTAAATGGTGACATTCTGCTTTTCACCTGTCTTAGCTATCATTTCATTTTTTTTAAGACTAGAAGAGAATGAAGAGATGGTGAAAAACAATTCCGTCAAGACAAAAATAAAAATACAAAACCCAGATGTAGTACAATATAATAGAAACTGGCTGGAAATAGTACATGCTAACAGACAGTATGATACATAGACAGGGTGGGAGTAGACAGGAGGGGGCAGGGTCCACAGCCTACACCAAGAGCCTTTCAGTAGACTGCTGGATGGACTGGATCTGCTGTTTCAGTTGAGAGCCTTCTTTGATGGTAACAGAACAGGCGATGACTGGCCTGGAGACGCCACAGGCCTGTCCTAAAGCCTGCTTGGAGCGCACAAATATGTAGGGGACATTCTTGTAGTCACACAGCAGAGGGAGGTGCAGGATGATCTCCAAGGGCTCAGCATCTGCTGCCATCACAATGAACTCAGAGATGCCTCTGTTGAGGGTTTTGGTGGCTTCATTGGCTCCTTTCCGAAGCTGCTTGTAGTTACACGACTGCTGAACAAGGTCCAGTAGCTTCTTGGTGAAGTGGGCATCTGCGAGGGGATAGGCCTTCGGATTCACATCAGCCTCTGTCATGGCTGCGGTGCACCAGCCTCGCTGCGACACGACAACAGCCCGCTTCAGACAGGACTGAACCGCTGCGCAGAAAAAGGAGCAGAAATCACTTCGGGAGCCGCAGGAAGACTGTTTATTGATTCTTTAGAGGAATGAAAAACTTCTCTCGTCTCCCTCCAATCCTTGTAGCTTGCTTTTATTAGTCAAAGGTATGCACATATAGTTTCAATAGAACAGTAACTGGTCATTGCCTTTCTGACAGAAGCAGATTATCCCCAACTTTCTATCTCAGAGCCCAGAAATTACTCTCTGTACTCTTCCCTACCCCATATCCTTTCCTGTCTTGTTAAGTTAGATGTGAAATGTCTTTTGCTAAATTTTTTCTTTAATAGTTGAAGAAAGAAAACTAGATAGAGGACCCCTGTTCAGAAGTAATGGTTAAATTCATTGCTGACTCGATTATTGCTGAGTGTGTGAGTGCGTGTATGAGGGGGGTGGAGAGACAGAGACAGAGAGACAGAGACAGACAGAAAGACACAAAGAGAGAATATTCATGGAGAGATTTAACTAAAGGAAAGGCCCATACTGGAGCTGAATATGGGCAACCCCATACACAGTAAAGGAGGAAAGGAAAAATCTAGCTGACTGTGAACGGTCCCCTTTCTCTGATTCCCTACCTGCTATGATGTGACCTACTTTCCTCCACAATCTTTCCTAGGTTCGACTGAACCCTCTCCCCTGACCCCCAAAATACTGTGAACAAAATAAATAATTCTTCTCTTAAGTTATTTGTCAGGATTTTGGACATAGTAACAACAACAACTGAAAGGCTGGAGAATCTTAGAATTTAAAATGAGGGCATTTAATAGAAATGTATCTATAATGTGTAACCTCTACTTAAAGAAGGCATAGGAAGTCTCTGTGAGCCAGGAATGTGGACTGGTCAGTTCCAGGAACAAGAT
>NC_045030.1:96055636-96060738 GCF_008632895.1 Mastomys coucha
GGTGGTCGAGTCATCCCGAGACATGAATAAGGATCTCCTCAGTTCTGGGGGTCTTTCACAACAACAAAGTAACTAATTTGCTTACTTTTACCCTGAGAAGAAAAATTGTGACTTTACATAAGTATGGCAATAGAGAATAGACATAACACATTAAAATTTCCCAAGAAAATGAGAGAGTATAAAAGGGTAACAAGATTGGTTCACCTTTTGCCTCTCCACAATAAAGAGCCAATAAACAAAATTCTGAAACTTCTTTAGTAAAGTTCAGGAAGTAACTGCAGGTTCATAAGAGGAAAAAAAAAGAGTCCCTAAATAGGCAGATGAACCTGAGTTAGGGGAGCATAGGACATTCCAGCACCATCTCCACAGAGCCAACATAGGAACTGTAATACTCAGCCAGGACTTTTCCAGCATCGCAAGTACAGGAAATATTTGAGAATACAGACAGAGAAAGGATTGGTAAACCTTAAGTTTAGAACAACTTCTGCTACTAATTTGTAGCTGCCAGCAGCCACTCATATGAATGGGTTTTCTGGAATGGGGTCAAGGCCTGAATAATTTGGGGTACCAGAAATGCGGGAAGGGTTTGAAAAAATTAGACCAACACATGTTGTGCTTTCAGTCCACCATCACTCATTGAATATCTTTGTTACAAGTAAACAGGTAGATAGGTAAAGCAAAAACCCCTCCCCCAAGTTCCTCAGCAACTTGGGCCAATCAGCAGCTTCATCTTCAGTCTCTGGAGGCAGGACTTCCTCTGGTATAACTGGAACTTGGAGAGAGGCATGGCTATTAGCAGGAGGTGGGCAGAGACTCGTGGCTATCTGTGGAAGGTGGGGTCTGATAGAATCAGCCCTCAGCTGTAGGAGGGTTACACTAATTCACTGAGAAAGTCTTATCTCTAGATTCCATTTTTTTCATTGTATAATGAGGGGAACAAATAAGCCCAAATTTACCTTTAGCAGTGCTGATAGCACAGCCCCTGAATCTAGAAATGGTACTAATTTTCTATTGTCCCATGGTTTTCCACATCATACTGTGAACCACCCCTTTATCTTTACTACTATTGCCTATCATCCATACTGCTGTTATTATAAATATATCTGTTTTCCCTGTATATCATGCCTCAGATGTGGGCCCTCTTTCTCCTCAGAAGCTGTTGGCCATCCTACCCACCTAAGAGGACAAAGAGAAGAAGTGGAGAGCAGGGTTCAGATGGTCCGGGAGTATGGTGGAATGACCTCTGGAGACTGCTGCAGCGAAACAAGTCTATTTTATTGTTTCAGGGATACAGTATATAAAAGCCTTTTTAGGAGTACAGGTGGAAAGGGATAATTGGTCATAGCATCAAGTGAGCAAGAAGGGTTGATTGGCTATAATACAGTACCTAGTTATCTTGTAGGCAGGAAGCCAGAGCAGGACTTGTGTGCTGACATATGCAGCCTTGTAGAGAACTCTGTACAAAGTCACCTTTCAGACAAGGCCAGCCACCTGTAATCAGGGACACTCTTCAAAGACGCTCTCCATACAGAGACAGGTGTGGTGGTTTGAAGATGCTTAACCTGGGGAGCTGCACTTTTGGGAAGTGTGGCCTTATTGTAGGAGGTGTGTCACTATGTGGGTGGGCTTTGAGACCCTCCTCCTAAGCACATGGGAGCCAGTCTTCTCCTAGCTGCCTTTGGAACAAGAGGTAGAAGTCTCACTTTCTCCAGGGCCGCTGTACCTGCTGAAAGCTACCATGCTTCCCACCTTGATGATAATAGAATGAACCTCTGAACCTGTAAGCCAGCTCCAATTAAATGTTCTCTTTTATAAGAGTTGCCTTGGTCATGGTGTCTGTTCACAGCAATGAAAACCCTCACTAAGATAACAAGGAAGCCCCACTAAGGGGAGTACCCCATTTTATGCTGAGCTCAGAAAGCCATCTAGTCATGGGGAACTGCTACCTTAATAGCAAGGTTCCCTAACACTTGGCCACAACTTCCACCCCATATTTACTAAGCATCATTCACACTACTATTAATATTACTTTCATTAAAGTGAGAAATTTGTTCCTTCACAAAAATTTAATTAGATACCTACATATAAAATATAAATCCTCAAATTGGCAGTCTTGTATAAGCTTCCCCAAATTAAAATAAATCTTGCTGAATTTTAAATATCTTAGTAGCCAATCACTGCTTCAAGTAATTTTACATGTTTACTCATTTGATCATAATTAAAATTAAATAACACAGGACAAAAAAGTCCCCAGAAATTGGATTTGGGATTTTGTTGCTGTTTTCAAAAGATTTATTTGTTTATTTTATGTATGTGTGTGTGCCTGAATGAGTTTATGTGTACTGTATAAGAGTGAATTCTTAACTGTTGAACTATTTCTCCAGACTCCAGATTTGGTTTTTCATAATTAATGTCTTCAAAATTTTAGGTAGAAATGATAAATGTTCTGAAATATCTCCAGGAAGTTCTATAATTAAAGGCATTAATTTTCTGTAGCAACATATATAAATATTCACATTAAATGGAATATAGATTCTCATAGTATCATGTCACTTTAGATATTAAGAACAAATTAAATTGGTGTTTTCAAAGCATTGTGGGGTTTTAGAATTGTGAACAGATATTTCAGAGTTTCTCCCATTTTATAAATGAAAAAAAGTGAGGCAAGGAAAGGTCCAAGAAATTACTCAAAGCTTTACTTCTAATAGGTTAGAGTGTTAAAATTGAATCCAGGTAGTTTGGCTGAATTGGTACTCTTAATTTTGCCAGAGGCTTTCTTCCCCACTTCCATTATCGAAGTTGTTCAACATTCTTACACCTTTACTCTGTGTCTCTACTGCCTTTTTTAGAACTTTTACCTTCCTCCACAAGACATGCCTATAGTTTACACTTTCAAAGGTACATTTCCAATTCTGGTCCCTATGTCAATATTAAAAGAGCCAGGAAGCCCACACAGTGTTTTGTTTCTACTTTTTCTCAAGTGATAAAGGGCTTGTATTTAACACCTCCATTGTATTTTATCCCAGTGTCCTTGGAAATGCTGCATTTATTTTGTACTTAGGCAGCTTGGTCCCAAATAAGTATATGCTTGGAATGAATTTGGGCATCTTCTGAATAGAAGAAAGAGTTCACTCTATGAATAAGAATACATAGCCTGAGCATTTTAAGAAAAAAAAAAGGGGGGGATAAGTGGAAGTGAAGATTCATTTCCTATGGATAGATATGATAATAATTACCATAATGAAGGAGTAAGGTTGTATGTTTCTCAAAGACAGTATAGAAAAAGAAGATTAAGAGTGTCTTACCATGGGGGTAGGGAGGAGGCACATCAGAATGACTTTATACTCCTTTGGGGAAGGCTTGTGGTAAAAGAATAACCCAGTGGGCTCATTACTTCTTGGGCAAGCGAAAAATAAAATGACTATTAGGTAAGCAAAGATAAGGAAGAAACTCTTTGAATAATCTACTTCAAGTCCAAGGAATGGATTGGAGCAGTTTCCTATCGCTTAGCCTCTATCTGCAATAGTTTCAAAATAGCCCAGCAGTGCTATCCAATGGATAAGTGTGGAACTGCAGGCCACAGAATCTAAAGTTCCCACCGATCCTATGAAAGGCAGTTTAATATTTCTTCCTGACAGACTTTTCCTCAACCTTTGGTTACAGCCAACCCCTCAGATATTCCTTCATTAGTTCTCAGGCTCCTTTAAAGCTCTTATTCAGGTTATGCATTCTTCTTAACTCCTCAATCCAAATTCTGCCTGTTCTTCTCCTAAGTGGTTTTGTTTAGTTGGTTTGGGATTTTACTTTTTGATATATAAGTTTCACATATTCTAAGATATCCTTGAGGTAAGGATGCATTCCAAGGTAGACTTAAACTCTTTATTTCCTTGTATCTACCTCCCAGGTTCTAAACTTACAGGAATACGCCACCATACCTGGATTTTGAGTGTTTCTAAATGGTAAAAGCACTGAGAGAGAAGACAGGAAACCTAAATTGTCTTGGTGATTTATTTACTTTATGATCTTGGGCTAGTCACTTCCCTTTGAGGAATATTAAGTTTTAGGCTTCCAATAGAGATAGATTGAAAATAGATAGATAGAAGTTCATATGTGAGGGTACTTTCTAAATAATAAAACAATTTTATATAAATACAGGATACCTGAATGATACAACTTCCATAAAATGTCTCCTTGAACTACCTTAGACCATAAAATCCTAACTACTCCACAAGTTCTTTTTTTATTAGATATTTGCTTTATTTACATTTCAAATATTCTTCCCTTCCCCCATTTCCCCTCTGAAAGCCCCCTATTCCATCCCATCTCCCCCAGCTCACTAACCCACCCACTCCTGTTCCCCAGTCCTAGTATTCCCCTACATTGGGGCATAGAGCCTTCATAGGACAGAGGGCCTCTAATCCCATTGATGACCAACTAGGCCATCCTCTGCTATGCATACAGCTGGAGCCATGAGTCCCACCATGTGTACTCTTTGGTTGGTGGTTTAGTCCCTGGGAGCTCTGAGGGTACTAGTTAGTTCATATAGTTGTTCCTCCTATGGGGCTGCAAACCCCTTCAGCTCCTTGGGTCCTTTCTCTAGCTCCTACATTGGGGACCCTATGCTCAGTCCAATGGATGACTGTGAGCCTCTACTTCTGTATTAGTCAGGCTCTGGCAAAGCCTCTTGGGAGACAGCTATATCAGACTCCTGTCAGCAAGCACTTGCTGACATCCACAATAGTGTCTGGGATTGGTGATTGTATTTGGGAAGGATTCCCAGATGGGGCAGTCTCTGGATTGTCCTTCCTTCAGTCTTTGCAACTCCTTCCATGGGTATTTTGTTCCTACTTCTAAGAAGGAACAAAGCTTCCACACTTTGGTCTTCCTTCTTCTTGAGTTTGTTGTGGTTTGTGGATTGTATCTTGGGTATTCTGAGCTTTTGTGCTAATATCCACTTATCAGTGAGTGCATATCATGTGTGTTCTTTTAGGATATCCTCCAGATCCATCCTTTTCCCTAAGAATTTCATAAATGTATTGTTTTTAATAGCTGAGTTGTACTCCATTGTGTAGATGTACCACAATTTCTGTATCCACTCCTCT
>NC_045030.1:96061245-96062460 GCF_008632895.1 Mastomys coucha
TTTCTTTAGGTGCTTCTCAGCCATTTGGTATTCCTCAATTGAGAATTCTTTGTTTAGCTCTGTACCCCGTTTTTAATATGGTTCTTTGGTTCTCTGGGGAGGTTTGCATATATTGGATATTAGCCCTCTATCAGATGTAGGATTGGTAAATATCTTTTCCCAATCTGTTGGTTGCCATTTTGTCCTGTTGACAGTGTCTTTTGCCTTACAAAAGCTTTGCAATTTTATGAGGTCCCATTTGTCAATTCCTGATCTTAGAGCATAAGCTATTGTTGTCTTGTTCAGGAAAATTTACCCTGTGTCCATGTGCTCGATACTCTTCCCCGCTTTCTTTTCTATTAGTTTCAGTGTATCTGGTTTTATGTGAAGGTCCCTGATCCACTTGGACTTGAGCTTTGTACAAGGAGAAAGGAATGGATCGATTTGCATTCTTCCACAGGCTAACCATCAGTTGAGCCAGCACCATTTGTTGAAAATGCAGTCTTCTGTGGGGTGGTGGTGGTGCATGCCCTTAATCCTAGCACTTGGGAGGCAGAGGCAGGCAGATTTCTGAGTTCTAGTTCGAGGCCAGCCTGGTCTACAGAGTGAGTACCAGGACAGCCAGGGCTACACAGAGAAAACCTATCTCAAAAAATCAAAAAAAGAAAGAAAAATGCTGTCTTTTTTTCTACTGGATGGTTTTAACTCCTTTGTCAAAGATCAAGTGACCATAGGTTTGTGTGTGCCATGCACACTTTGCGTGACAGCAGTTTGAGGTGAAAACTTCAAGAAAAGTCAGTCTCCTGCCCCCGCATTGTTGCCTGGTACCCCTAACTCAGAGGAAGCCCAGATATGTCCTCGTATTCGTGTGCTAGGTGCCCACCAATATATGCTTTATTTACAGCTGAACAAAATCGGACATTGCTCTCTGACCTTCACCAATGTTCTAACATCTTAGCCAATCCCTGGCTTGGAATTTACTCACCCAGACTAATTGCCTCCGTCATTGTGGGTAGGGCATTGAAGCTTTCAGCGTTCGGACTCGCTCGCACTCTGACTAGAACTAGAACTTAGGTGGACTAGGACTTAGATTCATGCAGTCCACAGCCCCCGAGCCCAGAGCACTTGGGCCTGGGGGGTGCAGCACCAGTCGAGATTCAAGAGATTGAGCATTCGAGATTTGAGCATTCAGTATTGAAGATTCGAGCCTCTATCCTCCTGGCTGGCGCACCCGCA
>NC_045030.1:96063315-96064989 GCF_008632895.1 Mastomys coucha
TTGGAGGGGAAACTAGGAAAAGAGAAATCATATAACATGTAATAAAGAAAATAGAAAAAAAACCTCCCTCCTCTACTGCCTTCATCACCTACAAGTCAAAAGTCCCTATGAGTGGGTCATGTGGAGAAGCAGAAAGTAACTAACTTGTCTTTCAGTCTGTCCAATGTCTAAAATATGTCATCAGTCTACGTCCAAGAACATAGAATGAGACACCAATAAACGCAGAGAAAAACAATCAACACACAGATGGCTCGACCCTGCCATGGGCAGGCATCCAGGTCCAAGAACACAGAGAAAGACAATCAACACACAATTTGCTCAGCCAGCTCCAGCCCCTCGGAAACAAACCAGATGCCTCTGCCCATAAGGCAGGAGCCAGATAAGCCACGTTAAAGCAAGACTCTGCTCCTGCTGATTCTGTCTTGCTATTTCTAGAGGGAGTAGAACCTTCGTGGCTTCCTCTAGGAGGGGCCTGAAGCATCTCCCCCCTGCCACCCTCCCCTGTCTCGATGTTACGTTAAGACACATCTGCTCCCTGCACTTGACCGCACTGCACCAGGCACCATAGAACCTCCTGACGCTTGCAAGCAAAAGTTCAAACAGACTTACAGACTCAGACGTTGACAAACAGCAAGACAAACAAGAACCTCAGTACCAGCTCAAGACCTCCAATTCACTGCTCAGTGTGTCCCCACAGTGGGGTCTGATTCCTGGCCAATGCACCAAATGTAAGACTCTGGTGAGCCTTAAGTTTACCGGGGACTCCCTGAGTAAATAATGCAGAGCCCGGAATCAATGCAAAAAACAAGAGGAATTTATTGTTCCAACATGCTGGGGTTGTCCTGCACATGGAGAGAGAATGACCACCTGTCCAGTGAGCCTTTATACAGTTCTCCAGGCAGCAGCCATTAGGCACAATGTGATTGGCAGGACAGTGTGACTTTTAAATTGATTGGTCTATAGGGAATGAGGTGGGTGGCCAAAGGTCGAAAAATGTATTTAGAAGCTCTGGTTGTTGGTCCCTCCTCCCTGTGGTCTGAGAAATGTAATTAGCCCCTCCCTTCTGGATGGGAGGGGTGTCTATGTTCTTTGTGATCTTTCACTTCCAGGAGGGGAAGTGTGTGGTGGAATTTTCTAAAGTCCCTGAGCTAACCTCTTCAAAATCAGAGACAAGCCAAGGTTGAAGACACTAACTATAATACTTAAAAATGAAGTTAGAGAAATAGGACAACATAAATAAAGGAAAAGAAGAAAATAATTGTTCTCATTTTAGGCAATATAATTTTATATTTACAAAATACCAAAATACTCCATCAAAAGACTCACAGGACTGATTAACAAATTCAACAAAATAATAGGTAGTAAAATTAACATGTTAAAATCAGGAGCTTTCTTATACACCAATAATAAACTCACTGAGAAACAAATCATGAAAATGATATCATTCACAATAGTATCACAAAATCCCTAGGAATAAACCAAAACACAGAGGTAAAGCAAGGACTGCTACACTGAAAAAAATTAAACACTGACAAATTGAAGAAGATAACAGAAGGTGAAATAAATCCCATAAGATGTATTAATACTGTAAAAATGCTCATACAACCAAAGAAAATCCAAATAATCTCATCAAGGCCTATTCAAATTCTGATGACATTCTTTTTTTTTTTTTTG
>NC_045030.1:96065656-96070767 GCF_008632895.1 Mastomys coucha
CATGGGCCTCCCGACCTTCTTTCTTTCTTTTTTTCTCATGGTAGTCCAAACGATATCCATATCGTTTGTGATGCAATTCAATGTATTCATTTTGTGGCATGATGACAGCCGCAGAGCAGCCGTCCGCGACCTCTGGGGTTCCAAAATACTCTTAGTTTCTGGGTGTCACTGGTCCACGAGCCTGCTTCGTTCAGGCCGGAACGGGAAAGGGTAGTCCTCTGATGACATTCTTAATGGAAATATTTTTTTAAAATCTCAAATTCTTGTGAAAACACAAAAGAGTCCAAATAACTAAAGCAAACTTAAAATGTGTGTTCCCCAGACTCAGTTCCCCAGTCTTGTTCCTATCTCTGCAATAGAACACCAGCTGCAGCTTCCTTTCCCCCTGACCACACTTCCTGTAATTTCCCAGACCATCCCCTCCTAACCTCTCTCTTCCCTCCACTCATTGATGTATCCCAGCCCCCAACTCCAGCAGGCACCCCCTGATAAACCACAGGACATGCTTGCCAGAAATGCAGGTAGGCTGCCCGAAGAAGGCCTCTTCTCTCTCTGTTGCCTCAGACACAATCCTGTAGTCTCATTCTGTAGCAGAACAGCCCTGGCAGCCTTCCCTGCTGCACTGCTCCTATCTTCTGTGGATTCTGCAGCAGATCTCTTTCTAATTTCCTCCCACAGTGTGTTGCTTTGTTGCAGACAGCAGGCATCTCATGCCAACTCCAATCCCGACAGAGGGCTAATATCCAAAATATATAAAGAATTCAAAATTAGATATCAAAATGCCAAATAATCCAATTTTAAAATGGGGTCCAGATCTAAACAGAGAATTCTCAATAAAGGAATCACAAATAGCCTAGAAAAACTTAAAGAAATATTCAACATCCTTAGCCATCAGGGAAGTACAGATCAAAACTACTCTTGAGATTACATCTTACACCTGTCAGGATGACTAAGTTCAATAACATAAGTGACAGCACATGCTGGTGGGGGTGTGGAGCAAGGGGAACACTCCTCCATTGCTGTTGGAAGTACAAACTTGTACAATCACTATTGAAGTCAATATGGAGGTCCCTCAGAAAGCTGGGAATTTATACATTTCAAGATCCAGCTTACCATTCCTGCGAATATACCCGAGGGACACTCCATCCTACCAAAGATATTTGCTTACTATGTTCATAATGGCTTTATTCACAATAGCCAGAAACTGGAAACAACCCAGATGTCTCTCAACAAAAGACTGGAAAAGAAAATGTGGTACATTTACACAACTGAGTATTACTCAGCTTGCGGGATCATGAAAAGCAGTCTGTGTTTTTGGTTGAGTGAGGTGTACTTCCAGAGACCCAGGAGAGAATTCTACAAGTGATAGAACAGTAAAGCCATGCTACCCAGACATAGATGGCTGACCTCCACACCCTCACTCCATTATCCTGTGCTATCTATCAGGTAGACAATGCCCCAAGCTCCCAGTATTCTGGCTAGACTCCATCCTCAGTCAACTGACCACAGCCAGGTATGCCCTGCCCCACAGTTACCTGAGAAGAGACAGGTAACCCAGCCCACCATATAAGGGGCTGTTTGCCCCCCCCTTTCTCTTTCTCTCTTGTCTCTTAACTTTTTACTCTCTTAACTTCTTATCTTGTCTTTACTCTCCCTTCCCCCTCTCTCCATGTGGCCATGGCCAGCCTCTACTTCTCTACCCTTTTTTCTCTCTCTTTTCTACAACTCCAAGAAGGCTACCTATCCTTTGGCCTGCCTTGTGACACTAGCTCCTCTATCTCCTCAGCTCACTGGCTTCTATTCTTATAATAATGAGATTGCTCCCTGTCTTTTCAGGTTCTTTTGGGTGAAATTACCTGACTTGATGTCCAGTGAACCAGAGCTCTTTACAGAATTTCCTTGGGTCTCCTACCATTACCTGCTGCCTCAAGTCCCTGGTCTTGACTAGCATTTCAGAATTCCTCATCTCAAGTCCCAAATCAGAAGGAAGCAACTGGGTAAGAGATAGATTACATTGTCCATCTCTGTTTTTGGAGGGAATGAGGTTAGCTTTTGTGGAATCTATAAGATTGTCTTTTGTTCATTGCCTCGTGTCTAAAATACCATCAATCCTGTAACTGTTCGTGTTAATAGTCAGGTTTTCAAGTCCCCATTATTTAACACTAAGAAGGCAGTGTGTTTAACAGTACTCTGTATTATTCCACTAACATAGTTCTTTAGGGTAGTAAGTAAATTTTAGGAATAGTCTTCAACAGTTAAAAGGAAAACAGAACAGTAGGGCTGGAACAGAATAAAGTTTTACACAGACACCTGTTATGAAATGGGGCAGAGAAATTTGGGGGGACATGGAGGAGGCAGATTCCCCATAACAAATTACATAACCAAGATAGGAGACATCTTTAGCTGTGGCCAGTGGTTGCTAATTATCCAATGTTATTCTGTGCATCTCCAGAGCAGCTTTCCAGCTTTTTTCTTACTGCTGAGGATCTGTGGTTGAAAATGAACATGGACTCTAATTGCTCCTGAAGGTCTAGGCCTTTCCTTTGGGAGTTTTAAGTATGGGAGTGGGTAGGTAATGGGAAGTTTTACTCTTTTTTTTCATGTTTAATGTGAAAACAGTGACTATGGAGTTTATGGAGGAAATATGAAGTATTACTTCATATTAATTTCAAAGGTTGCATTATGTCATCAAGAAGTAGTATGACAACTGATGTCACAGTTTATGCTTTTCAAAACTGCCATAAAATATAAATGATGTGAATTCATCTATACTGCTGAGGAGTGGGGGTTGCTCTGAAACTTAACATACAGTTGCATAGTCCTTTTCTTTCAGCATTAAAATAAAGACTATTAGAGGACACGATTAACAGACATAAATCAAAACATTTAAGAAGTTTAATACTGTTTCAGACAGAACTTTAAAAAAAAGAAATCATTCTTATTCCAAATTTAATGTTTGTTTCTTCTTCTTTTTTAACCAATTCTCCATAAGAAACATCTCAAAGGACAATTCGATAACTTTTTATTAATACAATAATTCTTAAATACCCAAGTAAATGGCTGCATCTTGCAGCAGCTTTTGTACCTGTGAGTGGCTAAATTATCCCAGGAAAATGCTGCCTCATCAAAACTGGAAGTTCATGGTGGACATCTTATCTTTGGGCTACTTTAAAACAAACAAACAAACAAACACAAAAATCATTTTATTCAAATTAAGCCAATCTTCTGGGAGACACCTAAAAAGAAATGGCTTCTAAAACATGAACATGAGCTCTGACAATAGCAACCCAACTTCTACTCCAAAATTATTGAAATATTTATGGGTAAAATTAACTATTATGAAAAACTTTCTTGTAACTGAAAAATGAACAGTGAGGAGCCACCACTGATGGAAGTTACCTGGTGATTTTTTTAATGTACATTTTTTAAATGTCAGAAAATAAATCATAAGCTATGATTTTAATTGCACAATGGTAAAAGAATGACTTGTCACCAGAAACCATGTTTTTGCTGATTTTGGACAGTGAGAATGTATTTCTAAATTTGTGTATGGCAAATTTAAACAAAATTACAAACAGTTCTGTTTTTTCCCCTCCTAAGATATAAATATTTTTTAGTACATCTCTATTTGTAAAACATACTTTCCATTCACACATGATACTGGAAAGCTTAAATACTCTTAAATATTTCAAATACCTAAAAGCAAAGTATTTTCCAGAGAAGAAGTCCCCACAAAACAAGAGCCACGTGTCAGAGAGGCAGGCAGGCTGCTGTGCTGTGACTCTGTACTCTGGCTCCAGCAGCACACTGTGTTTAGAGTAACTTCCTCATTGACACAGCAAGGATCCCTGTCTGGCTTTAAATGCTACTAATACACCTAGCTCTTTAAAAACCTAAAGAAAGAGATGCCCATGAACATACAAGAAGCCTACAGAACTCCAAATAGACTGGACCAGAAAAGAAATTCCTCCCCTCACATAATAATCAAAACATCAAATGCACTAAACAAAGAAAGAATACTAAAAGCAGTAAGGAAAAAAGGTCAAGTAACATATAAAGGCAGGCCTATCAGAATTACACCAGGCTTCTCACCAGAGACTATGAAAGCTAGAAGATCCTGGGTACATGTCATGCAGACCCTACAAGAACACAAATGCCAGCCCAGGATACTATACCCAGCAAAACTCTCAATTACCATAGATGGAGAAAACAAGAAATTCCATTACAAAACAAAATTCACACAATATCTTTCCACAAATCCAGCCCTACAAAGGATAATAGATGGAAAACACCAACATAAGGAGCAAAACGACATCCTAGAAGAAGCAAGAAAGTAATCTTTCAACAAATCCACACAAACCTAATTCCACCTCTTACAATAAAAACAACAGGAAGTGACAAATACCTTTTCTTAATATCTTAATATGAAAATTAATATTAGCAACATATACTAATTGATTGAAATCAAAAAATAAGAGGAATTGGAAATTTATTGATTGTCATCCAATGGTCTCTCTAATTTGGTAATTGGAGAAATAGGTCCAATATTATATAATCCATATACAGTTTCAGCTTGTTTGTTCGTGACAGTGTCTTGCTGTGTACAACATAATGGCCTTGATTTCTTGCTTCTCTTATCTCAGCCTCTCTACTAGTAGTATTGTTTATTTCATGCTTTTATACTATACTATAGTCTTCAGAACAGCTTACATATTTTTAAAGTAATTATATACCCAAAAGAAATGTAGACAATTAAATTGGGAGGTGGCTTGTAAGAGAACAACAAAGAGTGAGACTGAATGCTTTGCTTGACATTTGTAACTCTTGTATCAAGTTACCACACAGTAAGAGCCAAGATTTTAAGCTCTACTAAATACAAAACAAACAAACAAAAACACTTTGTATGTTTATGTTCATTTAAGAAAATATTAGTAGTGATGTATTATTTTGAAATATACAGTTAATTCATTTGGAGTTATTTAAAATTTATATTGAGAAAAGCATGTATTTTCAGTATTGCTGTAGGCAAGCATATATATAAGACTTAAATTGATTGTTGTTTTATATCAAACAACTTTTGTAATACTCATTTTTATTGTTATAATATTTTA
>NC_045030.1:96070836-96071344 GCF_008632895.1 Mastomys coucha
ATAAATTTTAAAGAATATGACAAAAAAGATATTGTAGGTATTGAAGGAGGGGTCTCTGGGAGGAGTTGAGGTACAAAAAGGAAAAAAGAATGTGATTTAATTCTATTTACTTAAAATATATGGCATTCACAGACCTTATAGCTTCACATAGAAGCTTGGCTAGAATTAGACAACATAAAGCTACTACTAATAATAACCCACCACTTTAAGAATTTCACTACCGAAGGAAGACCAAATTGTGGATACTTCATTCCTTCTTAAAAGGGGGAACAAAATACCTGGAAGGAGTTGAGGAGACAAACTGTGGAGCAGAGACTGAAGGAAGGACAGTCCAGAGACTGCTCCACCTTGGAATCCTTTCCATATTCAATCACCAAACTCAGACACTATTGTGGATAACAGCAAGTGCTGGATGATAGGAGCCTGTTATAGTTGTCTTGTGAGAGGCTCTGCCAGTACCCAACTAATACAGAAGTAGAGGCTCACAGCCATCCATTGGACTGAGTAC
>NC_045030.1:96071635-96082375 GCF_008632895.1 Mastomys coucha
TGAAAAGGAGATATTGTAAATAAATAAAACATCTAATAAAAAAAAAGAATTTCACTACCTAGGATACTGACAGTGGCATTGGCCAAGAATCTATTATGAGCAAGCGTTCTTTCTGGCTGGGCACAATTTTGTTCCTAAGGTGGTAGTTCTAGAATTCCTTCTCAGGACTCCTGCAGAGCTTGTTTACATCCATGAGAACTGCTGTCATCACTACTGTGTCCAAGTCCCAGAGGATGAACTTCCTGAGTCATACTCTACATCGTTGTCATTCTTCCCTTCTTCATCTTTTTTGGGGAGCCGTCTATTCATTAAGGCAAACTTGTGAATTGCTTATTCCACCAAGTACTTGGTCTGCCCAGAAACACATGCTTCAATGTCTTCGGAGTTCAGATGGCTCTGCGGGAAGAGGTGGAGGCTTCTATCAGAAAGCAGGAGTGCACGCTGCAGAATTTTCTGAGGAAATCTTCCAAGCCCTGGCAGCTCTGGTCGACATGCTAGCTCTTGTTCATGTTGAAAATAGGTTTTCAGATGGAAGCTCTGGCAATTGTACCAGCAATGCGTTGCTTTGGACTCTGTCTCAGCTACACATATTCTCTATAACTTCTTTGTACCCGAGATGTTTTCCTTGTAAAACACATGCTATTTGTGTGAATATATATCTCATAGTTGGTGTAAGAGTGCCAAAAGTCCTCCTCCTGAATCCTGGGGTCGTCGACCCATACACTGACAAACTCTTCTTTCTGCTGTTCACATCCTCAGCTCAGCACACAATCAATGCACCATCCTGGATAGCTATGCCCGGCAGGGAGCAAGGGGGGAGTTTGCTGACTCAAAGCTACAAGGCTTTACTCTTAATGCATCCTGTAGGGTTTAGTTTATATATTGTAATATGTATAGTCACTTACCCTGATGAAGAGCAATGAAGACCTATACATAAGGCATTTTAGATCATTTTTCTTGATTTATAGAAAATAGATCCATCTGTAGGATAGTATTAGTGTTTTAAGATTTTACTTCACCATTTTCCCATCACCCAACTTGTATAACAGTAAAAAACATTAGTCAGTTTTTCTTTAGGTTCTCAGGATCAAACTTACCCTAAGTCTTAAGGCTTTACCTTAGCAACAAGTCTTTGCTAGTTGGTTTTTTTGTTTGTTTTTTTGTTTTGTTTTGTTTGTTTGTTTTTTGTCAATTTGACATAATCCTAGCCATATCTGGGAAAAGAGAATCTTAATTAAGAAAATGCCTCCACAAGATTGTTACTAAGCAAGTTTGTAGGGCACCGTCTTGATTAATAATTGTTGTGGAAGGGCTCACCTGCTGTACTGGTGGTCCTTGGTTCTATAAGAAGAAAGCAGGCTGACCAGGCCATGAGAAGCAAGCCAGTAAGTAAGATTCCTCCATGGCCTCTGTTCCACTTTATATCCTCAGGTACCTAAGTTGAATTCTTGCCCTAACTTCCTGGACTACAAGCTATAAGTCAAAATCAACCCTTTCCTCCAAAGCTGCTTTTGGTTACTGTGTTTTATGACAGCAGTAGAAAAACTAACGCAAAGTCTAAGGAAACTGAAAGTAATTTTCCCATAATGATCCTAGAGAGGAGTGGGGAATTAAATCCAGAAGTTCTGGGGTTGAATAAAGCATCCCTTGATGTCAACTCTGGACTAGAGAGCAAATTATTAGAGCTCCCCACTTCTCATTCTTAGGTACCCACAAATATCCTGGAGAATAACCCCTGAGAATAGCTCTAAAAGTATTAGAAGCCCCAAGCCCCAATCTGTGTTTAATCAATTTATTTAAGCTTCTGTTCTCTCTCCCCATTTCTTGCTCCCACTCTCATTTTCCCAGTATTTTGGGTGCAATACATTGTGGACAAATTAGGCAGTTCTGTGTGATTGTGTGTGTGTGTGTGTGTGTGTGTGTGTGTGTGTGGTGGAGAGTGAGGATTCTTTCCATTCATTCCAGATATTTAAAAAATATGCCACATCCAAGTGAGACATGCATGCATTTTCTATGGGAAAAAAGGGTTAAGCCCTGCAGATGAAGGCTACTAGTGGGTAATAACCCTCACTGGTTAGGAAACAGTCCTTGGTGGGCTCGTAACCCCAGAATTGCAGGGAGAACATGCTACCCAATTCCCAGTAAACTTTTAGACCTTGGTACTTAACAATCAAAGTAATTCTGAAATTGAGTGGTATATGCTGCTACTGTTTCCCACATAACTTGTGTGCTTAGACCTCTGTTGGTCAGTCTGTGTGTGACTAAGATAACTTTGGATTTCTATTAATTTGCCTTTCAGATATGTTTTCCACAATTATAGAAACTCCCTCTCAGATGTTCAGCTACCAAAGATATTCTCCCAGTCTCTAAGCTATTTCTACATGTGACAGCTGTTTCCTTTGCTATGCAGAAAATGTATACATTTTTTATTTTTTAAATTAATTTTTAAAAAATTAGTATACCAAGTAATGGTTTTCAACCTGGTATTTTATGCTCTCCAATTCCCTTGTTCCCTCATGCTGGTTGCCGTTTTCCACCCACTAGTCTCACCTCTGCTTTCATGTATTCTATTCACCTTTTCGTCTTCTTCTTCTTAGCCCCCTACTATAACCTCATTTCCCCCTCTTAGGATCCCTTTTTTAGTTTTATAACCTATGTAACATTCACATGCATATACACATACATAAATTTTTGTTTGCTCATTTGTTTGTTTTTATTGGATATTTTCTTTATTTACATTTCAAATGTTTTCCCCTTTCCAGGTCTCCCCTTCCGAAACCCCCATCCCACCTCCCCTCTCCCAGCCTCTATGAGGGTGCTCCCCCACGTGACATTGTGTTTGTGAATCTGGGACACTCTACTTAACATAACTCCACTTCCACCCATTTTCCTGTAAATGTCATGGTTTCATTCTTTTACAGCTGAAGATCATTCCAGTGCATAAGTAGAATGTTTTACTTATCCATTCAACGATCAATGAACATCTAGTGAACTGTGTAGCGATAAAAATTGTTCTGAAAATAACTTGTTTGGCTATATCCACATGTGGTACAGCTGTATCATGTACTAGTTCTACTTTTAGTTTTCAGAAAAACTTTCCTGCTGATTTCTATAGCGGCTGTAATACTTTATACTCTCACCAGCAGTGAATCAGTACTCTTCTTTATAACCATCCTCACTGGCATTTGTTGTCACTTGTTTTCCTTATGCTGAGTCCCATCAGGGGTGAGATGAACTCTCAAAGTAGTTTCAATTTGCATTTTCTGATCACTGTGGATGTTGAACACTTTTTTAAATGTTTATTGACCATTTAAATTTCTTATTTTGAGATCTGTCAGCCAGGCAGTGGTGGCGCATGCCTTTAACCCTAGCACTTGGGAGGCAGAGGCAGGCAAATTTCCGAGGTCCAGGCCAGTCTACAGAGTGAGTTCCAGGACAGCCAGGGCTATACAGAGATACCCTGTCTCAAAAAACCAGAGAGAGCGGGGGAGGGGGGTGGGGAGGGAGGGAGGGAAGGAGGGAGAGAGGGAGGGAAGGAGGGAGAGAGAGAGAGAGACAGAGACAGAGACAGAGACAGAGACAGAGACAGACAGACAGAGAGAGAGAGAGAGAGAGAGAGAGAGAGAGAGAGAGAGAGAGAGAGATCTGTCTGTTCAGTTGACCCATTTATTGGTTTGAAAGATTTGGTAGTTTTGTGTTTATCTTATGTAGTTCTTTTTGTGTAAATATAATCTAGATATTAGTTACTTGTCTGAGGTATAACTACTAGCAAAGACTCTCTCCCATTCTGTAGTCTGTCTCTTCACTACTCACTGTTTCCTTTGATATGCAGAAGGTTTTTAATTTCAGATAACTTTATTGATTGATTCTTCAAGTTATTTCCTGTGCTACTGGAGTCCTTTATTTTCCTCCAGAAAAATTTCCCTATTCCTGTATCATTTTGTTATTAATCATTTTACTTAATTATATTTCTAATGATATCCCCCTTTGCCTCTATGACAAAGGGCCTCTCTTCCCATGGATGCCAGATAAAGCCATCCTCTGCTACATATGTAGCTGGAGTTGGTGGTTTAGTCCCTGCGAGCTCTGGGGGATCTGGTTGGTTGATATTGTTGTTCTTCCTATGGGGTTGCAAACCCCTTCAGCTCCTTTAGTCCTCCCCCTAGCTCTTCTATTGGAGTTCCAGGGCTCAATTTTCCCTACTTTTCTCTATCCGCCTTTCAGGCTTTATAGTAATGTCTTTGATCTATTCTTGTTCTAGCTTGCTTTCCTATTGCTATGATAAAATACTGACAGAAAACCCCGAAAATCTGTGGAAGAAAGTGCTTATTTTGCTTTCATGTCTCAATCACAGGCCATTGTGAAAGAAAGTCAGGACAGGAGCACAAAGCAGAGACCTAGAGGTAAGAACTGAAGTGGAGAACATGAACATATACAGCTTACTGCCTTGCTCTCCATAGCTTGTTTGGTCTGTTTTCTTATAAAACCTAGGGCTACTTGTAAACGGAGATACTGTCCCCAGTGAACTAGGCCCTCCCACATAAATCGTGAATGAAGAAAATGTCTCCACAGACTTGCTTACAGACCAATCTGATGAAAACATTTTGTCAGTTGAGATTCCCTCTTCTCAGATGACCTTAGCTTGTGCTAAAGTTGGCAGAAAACTAACAAGCAGTCCTCAATTGCTTTTTGTACACAATGAGACGTGCACATTCAATTTGCTTTTGCATATGTATGATCAGTTTTCTGGTATCATTTAGTAAAGAGCTGCCTGCTTTCCAATATAGTTTTTCATGCCTTATGTTTATTTTAAAAGTTGGCTGTATTTATGTGTTCTTATTTATAAGTCTTCTATTACATTGGTCTACATACCTGCCTGTGTGCAAGTCCCATGCTGCGTTTGTCATGGAGGCTTTGCAACATAATCTGAGGTCAAATGTTAGGATGCCTCCAGTATGCTTTCTGTGTATGCTGGCTCTGGCTCTTTGGAATCTTTCGAATTCCTATGTGCATTTCTTAGTTCTATAAAGAATGTCACACTTGTTAGTTTTTGTCAACTTGACACAAACTAGAGTACCCTGGGTAGAGGGACCCTCAACTGGCAAGTCTGCTGAGACATTTTTTTTTATTATTATTAATGATTGATGTAGGAGGGTCCAGCTCATTCCTGGGCAAGTGGTCTTGGGTTGTATAAGAAAGCATTTTAATGAGCCATGGCAGTAAGCAGCACTCTTCCATGAGCCTGCCAGCTGCAGCTTCCGGGTTCCTGTCTTGAGTTCCTGCCCTGACTGACTCCCCTTGAACATGGTTTGTAACAAATATCCCATTGCCTCACCAAGGTGCTTTTGGTCAATGGTGGTTATCACAACAGCAGAGAAGCAAACTAGGAGAAAGGACATTGGACTTTTGAATAGGATTTTGCTTTCATCAATATACTTATTGGCACAACATAATTTTTTACTTCCTTGGTTAAGTTTATTCTCCGGTTTTGTTTTATTGTGTTTTGTTTCTGAAACTGAGAATAGGATAATTTTTTGCCACTTTATTTCACAGCAAGTTTATTAGTGGTATATAAGAAACTTCAGGGAGTACAGGAGATGTCTCTGCACTGGTGGTGGCTGACAACTCTCTAACTCCAGTTCCAGGAAATCTGATACCCTCTGTTAGCTTCCATGGGCACCAGACACAAATGTGGTTCACAGACATATATGTAGATAAAACATTATGTTTTCCTTTAAGATTATTGTATTTCAGATTTTAAATTAATGTCTTTAACTTTATCATTTTTGACATTTTTGCAGAGTGAGAGCTAGAGATTTCCAGCATTTGTCAAACAGGATATTCTTCTTTTCTACAGTAAATGTTTTTACATCTTTTTAAGCATTAGTTTTAAACTCTGTGGACTTGGGTCTCAGTCCACTGTTATAATTCATTGTTCTCTGTGTCTTTTTTGTGCCAGTCTATGCTGTCTTTGTCTCTATGGATGTGTACTATAGTTTTATGCCCAGTAGTGTGATGTCTCCAGCAGTGTTCATCCTGCTTGGTCGGTTTAAATATCCATGGCCTTTTATGTTTCTAGATAAATTTTAGGGTAACTTTTGTAGATTGCTTTTGTACTATAAGTACTTTCTTATATTAATTCTGTCAAGCCAGAAGAATGAAATATCTTTCCATGGTTTAGAGTCTTCTTTTTTCAATTTCCTTTTTGTTGTTGTCTTACTGTTTTGAAGTTTTCCTTGTATAAATCATTTGCCTTCTAAGTTAGCTTTATTCTTAGATTTTAAAAAATCAAGTATTTTATTGAGAATTTTTGTAATCATGTTCATCATGGAAAATGCTATTTGTGTGTGTGTGTGTGTGTGTGTGTGTGTGTGTGTGTGTGTGTGTATGAATTTTGAGTATAAGGGTAATATTGTCTGTGTAAAATGAGATTGGTCACTTCCTTTTCTGTTGTAGTGAATTATGTGGAAAAAAATCTGGTATTTGTTCTCTAATGGGCTAGTCGAATTCATTAGTGAATCAATTGGGGCCTGAATTTTGTTGTTGGTTATTTAGGAATCTTTATTACTACATTGACCTTATTGCTTACTATAGGCATTTTAATGTAGTTCATATATTATTTTTAGCTTAAAAAAGATTTTTTATGTGTTTACATCTGTATAACTGTGCATCCTGTATGCACAGTATATATGAAGAACAGAAGAGCATGAAAGATACCCTGGAACTGGAATTGCAGATGCTTGTGAGCCAGAACCAAATTCAGGACTTCTGCAAATGCACCAAGTGCTTTTAACTGCTGAGCCATCTCTGCAGCTCCTTCAAATGGTATTGTTTCAATTTTGGCACAAAATGTTTGCCTAGATATTGAGCCATTCTAGATTTTTTTCAACTTGTTAGAGAATAGGTTTTTAAGACATGCTCTAATGATTCTAATTTCTTTGGTATCTTTGTGCTATCTTTCTTTTCAATTTTAATTTTTAAAATTTGATATTCTCTTTCTTTTAACTTAGGCAATGGTCAATCTTTTCAAGAACCAACTTTATTTTTCACCTCATTGGTTTCTGTTCCATTTGCTTAGTTTTTGCTGACATTATTCATTTCTGGTTACATATTTTTTCCTAAGACTCTGAGGGCCATCTTTAAGTAATTTGTGCTATATTTTCAATAGAGGCATGTACAATTATAAACTTTCTTCTTAGAACTTCACATTATTTCCTACAAATTTTGGTATGTTGTACTCTCATTTTCTTATTTTTTTAATTTCTTGGATCATTATTTTGTCATTCAATAGTGCTTTGTTCAGTACCCATGAAATCATGTATTTGTGTATCTCCTCCTACTCTCACCTCTAGTTTGCCTCCATCATGTTCATATAGAAATACAAGCAAGAGAAATGCTCAGCAGTAGAGAGCAATGACTGTTCTCCCAGAGACCTAGGATATGATTGAACTCATCAGCACAAGGACTACTTTCTGAATAAGCCCTAAACAGTAGTACAAGCATTTTGATCAATAATTAATAAATGGAACCACATAAAACTAAAAAGGTCCTGAACAGTAAAGGATACCTTATCTGAGAGAAGAGCAGTCTACAGAATAGAAAATTATTTTTACAAAGTATACATCTGCTAGAGGGTTAGTATCTAGAATACACAAAGAATTTATAAAATGAGTATCAAGAAATCAAATAATCCAATTAAAATGGGATGTAGAACTAAACAAAGTCCTCAAAAGATAAAATATAAATGGCTGATAAGCATTTAAAATTTTTCAATATCCTTAGGTACCAGGAAAATAAAAACGAAAATTACTTTGAAATTTTATATTACCCTAGCCAGAATGGCCAAAAATTAATAAAACAAATGACAGGGCATGCTGGTGAGGAAAGGGAACAGTTATTCACTACTCGTGGGAATGAAATTGGTGTAATTACTATGGAAATCTGGGTGGAGGTTCTTCAGAAAGCTGAAAATCAATCTACCACAAGATCCAGCTATACCACTCTTGGGCATATACTCAAAGGACTCTACAATGTACTACAAAAATACTTGCCCATCCATGTTCATTGCTGCTTTATTCATTATAGTTAGAAATTAGAAAGAGCCTGAATATCCATCAACTGATGAATGTATAATAAAAAATGTGGTACAATTACACAATGGAAATTATTCATGAAATTATGAGGGTCACAAGTAAATGAATGGAGCTAGAAACAACAATCGAGTGAGGTAACTCAAAATTAGAACAGTAAAAAAAAGCATGTTTTCTTTTATATGTGTAAGTAAGTGTTTAAGTTTTATATATGTACCTTTCATTTAGACTATCCACAGGAGGAAAACAGGGAGGAGAGGCTGTCCTATGGAAAGGGAACTACAACACAGTGCCACAAACAGATAAAAGGAAAACTAGACTAGTAAGATTAAGTGGAGGGGGATGGGAGGGTAGGAATATAGCGAGGGATAACTAACACTAAAGACCTTTTGAAAAGCCATATGGAAACACTACTCTAGATGCTTCCTAAAATATATACACATATAAAAGGAATTTAAATGAAGTCATCATATGATGGGGGAGACTGCCCAAATTAGACATCATATGCTACCAAATACAACTCTCAGTCCCACACAAGTTTTCTAAACAAATTTAAATTAATAATTCGATACAGATTTAAGTTTTATTGTAATGGTTACTTAGAACTTTTTTTTTATTTTAAAAAGTTCTTTTTTGTTTTAGTTCCCAAGGCAACTAAGAACAGAATAAAGTCTGGCATTCTGTTATTCCAATACCCTGTTTGTCTTATTAATTTGGCCATTCTGACTAGGTGTGATAACATTTACTTTTTTCACTTTTATTATAATATTTTATTACTATGGTCACAAAATTCAAGGTTGTGTTGAAGTCTACACAGAAACAAATATTCAATGACTGGGACATTTGGTCTCTCACTTTCAGGTAATGCCATAGACTCTTCTCTCTCCCCCCAAACTTCTAAGAGTTTGTTCTCCAACTCAACTCTCAATTTCAGCAGGACTTTCTTTATCATTCCACCAACTATGATACACTCAAGATAATCTGCACAAGTATTAATTTGGATTCACACTCAACCAGTGTGTATCTCTGTGCCAGATCATCTTCAATCATAGTATAAGTAAAGTTGATCTGGTCTTGCTAAGAAAGTGCTTGACTTAGGGACCAACTCCTGAGTACTATCTCATACCTACCCACCCCTATCCAGATCAGAAGCACAACTCTATAATTGTCTCAACCAACTTGTTCCATAATTGTTTCTTTTTCCTGGGGCCTCTTCAATATAGAAACAAACAAACTAAAATTTCTTTGCAGTCAAATATCCTTATTGTTTGTCTTTATACTAATTCTGTCTTCAGCAGCCCGTATCTTCCATTGTACTTAAAATAAAATCTCTTGGAATGTTTCTGTACTTATCATCATGTCTAACATCTCTTTCCTCTAGTTTGTAAAGCTAATTCTCTGAGTTTCTTTTATTTTTTTATTGGATATTTATATTTCAAATGTTATCCACTTTCCTGGTTTCTCCTATGGAATCTCCCATCCCATCCTCCCTCCCTCTGCTTCTATGAGGGTGCTCCCCCTCCCCATTCCCACTTCAACACCCTGACATTCCCCTACACTGGGGAATTGAGCCTTCACAGGTGTACTGGTTGGTTTTGTGTGTCAACTTGACACAAGCTGGAGTTATCACAGAAAAAGGAGCATCAGGTGAGGAAGTGCCTCCATGAGATCCAGCTGTAAGGCATTTTCTCAATTAGTGATCAAGAGGGGAGGGCTAATTATGGGTGGTGCCATCCCTGTTTCTGGTAGTCTTGGGTTCTATAAGCGAAAACGTTGAGCAAGCCAGGGGAAGCCAGCCAGTAAGGAATATCCCTCCATGGCCTCTGCATCAGCTCCTGCATCCTGACCTGCTTGAGTTCCAGTCCTGACTTCCTCTGGTGATGAACAGCAGTGTGGAAATGTAAGCTGAATAAACCCTTTACTCCCCCAACTTGCTTCTTGGTCATGATGTTTTGTGCAGGAATAGAAACCCTGACTAAGAAAACAGGACCAAGGGCCTCTCCTCCTATTGATGCCAGACAAGGCCATCCTCTGCTACATATGGGGCTAGAGCCATGGGTCCCTCCATGTGTACTCTTTGGTTGGTGGTTTAGTCCCTGGGAGCTCTGGGGGGTCTGGTTGGTTGATACTGTTGTTCTTCCTATGGGGTTGCAAATCCCCTCAGCTCCTTTAGTCGTTTCTTTCTCTAACTCCTCCATTGGGGTCCCCGTGCTCAGCCCAAAGTTGGCTGTGAGAAATGTGATAACATTTCAATGTAGTTTTATTTTGCATTTCCTTAATAGCTAATGGTGTTGAACATTTTTAAAATGTTTGTCAACTATTTACCATAGGGCTCTTCATTCTACCTTAAGGACACTTGCTCAACTGTATTCATTGCTGCTCTATTCATAAGAGCCAGGAATTGGAAATTACCTATCTGTCCCTCAACAGAAGAATGGATAAAGAAAAATGTTCATTTTCACAATAGAGTATTGTTCAGCTGTTAAAAAGTGATATGAAATTTGAAGAGAAATGAGTGGAAGTAAAAAAAAAATCATTCTGTGTGAGATAATTTGAGCGTAGGAAGGCAGGCGGGAGTAGGTGTGTGGGTGGGGGAACACCTACATAGAAGCAGGAGGAGGGGGATGGGATAGGGGGTTTCCAGCAGGGA
>NC_045030.1:96082541-96091659 GCF_008632895.1 Mastomys coucha
ATGGCTAGGATAAAAAACTCAGGGGACAGCAGATGCTGGAGAGGTTGTGGAGAAAGAGGAACACTCCTCTATTGCTGGTGGGACTGCAAGCTGGTACAACCACTCTGGAAATCAGTTTGGTTGTTCCTCTGGGAATTGGACATAGTACTACCAGAAGACCCAGCTATATCACTCCTGGGCATATACCCAGAAGATGCTCCAACATGTAATAAGGACACATGCTCCACCATATACATAGCAGCCTTATTTATAATAGCCAGAAACTGGAAACAACCCAGATGTCCCTCAACAGAGGAATGGATACAGAAAATGTGGTACATCTACACAATGGAGTACTACTCAGCTATTAGAAACAATGAATTTATGAAATTCTTAGGGAAATGGATGGATCTGGAGGATATCATCCTGAGTGAGGTAACCCAATAACAAAAGAACACACATGGTATGCACTCTCTGATAAGTGGATATTAGCACAGAAGCTCGGAATACCAAAAATACCATCCACAAACCCCAAGAAACTCAAGAAGAAGGAAGACCAAAGTGTGGAAGCTTTTTTCCTTCTTAGAAGGGGGAAGAAAATACCCATGGAAGGATTTTCAGAGACAAACTATGGAGCAGAGACTGAAGGAAGGACAATCCAGAGACTGCCCCACCTGTGAATCCTTCCCATATTCAATCATCAAATCCAGACTTTATTGTGGATGCCAGCAAGTGCTGGCTGACAGAAGCCTGATATAGCTGTCTCCTGAGAGGCTCTGGCAGTACCCAACTAATACAGAAGTAGAGGCTCACAGCCATCCATTGGTCTGAGTACAGGGTCTCCAATGAAGGAGTTAGAGAAAGGACCCAAGGAGCTGAAGAGTTTGCAGCTCCTAAGGATGAACAACAATATTAACTAACTAGTACCCTCAGAGCTTCCAGGGACTCAACCATCAACCAAAGGGCATACATGGTGGGACTAGTGGCTCCAGCAGCATATGTATAGCAGGGGATGACCTAGTAGGTCATCAGTGGGAGGAGAGGCCCTTGGTCCTGTGAAGGTTCTATGCTCCAGTGTAGTGGAATGCCAGGGCCAGGAAGTGGGAGAAGGTGGGTTGGTGAGCAGGGGAGGGGGGAGGAAACAGGGTTTGGTTTTTTTTGTTTTTGTTTTTGTTTTTGTTTTTATTTTTGATATTTTTTCAGAGGGGTAACTAGGAGAGGAAATATCATTTGAAATGTAAATAAAGAAAATATCTAATAAAAAAAAGAAATTCTGGAGTTTGAGTTACAGGTGGTGGTGAATCACCTGATATGGGTTTTAAGATCTGAACTTGGGTCCTCTGGAAGAACAGCAAGTATTCTTACATGCTGAGTCCTATCTCTATCTCTGCTAGGTTAATTTTTTAAGGCTAGTTTTAACTTGGCACAAACATTATTACACAGTTCAACTTGCTTCTATGCATTATAGTCATGTATCTGGTTATCCACAACCAACGTATATGAATATATACTCCCAAAAGTGCGCCTATGCATACTATGGGACACACTTTACTTCTGTTCATGTAAACCTGATCAAAAGTCTATGTTTGGGGTTTTGTAGGGCCTAGTGGAAAGTTGCTACTGTTGTTTTGCTAAGCAGACATGATATACCTGTCAACTCATCTTCTAAATGTTCATATTTAGATCTATAGGTTAGATTAGTGACTAGCATTGGTGTCATCTTTGCTCAGAGTACCTTTTGTTTGTTTGGGTTTTTGTTTGCTTTACAAAACTTGGATAGTAGTTACTGCAGAGACTTATAACAAGTCAAAATGCTGAGAACATGTGACTGAAAAATGCACAGATCTAAATGGGACATCCATAGCGCTGTCTCCAAGGTTCAAAGAACGTGGTGGAAACAGCACAGAAAGAATGTAAGAGCCAGGGAACAGGGTGGGAATGTTGGTGAACACTGCCCTCTGGCCATTATATGATCATTAACTTCTTGAGCTTTAGGTAGTTATGATTACTCACAGGACATATGAACAAAATTTGATCCATTAATTTTCCATCATGGAGGTTGAGTGGAGCTCATGTGGTACCACTACTACCCTCAGATTTCATAAGCAGCTAAAATTGCTAAAGGGTGAAGGAGATACAATGCTTTGCCGCTCCCTGGAGATATACAAACAGTTAAAAGTTGCTGTGAGAATGAAAAACATTTTCCTCAGTGTTTTAGCCACTACCAAGTTGCTCATGATCCTATAAGTAATCTCTCAGCTATGATCCTGTAAGTCACCCTAATTAAATTCATTGGTTCACCAAGAAGTGACAAGTGCTGACAGTGTTGACTTCTGTTATATATATATATATATATATATATATATATATATATATAGATAGATAGATAGATAGATAGATAGATAGATAGATAGATATAGATATAGATATAGAATATTATACACAGTATTTCAGTCTACTTATAGTATGTCATCAAATGTGGAATTTGAAAGAGAAGTGTACAATTTGGCTGTTTGCCTGTCTCTTGTCTGTAGAGTATCTGAAGTATTAGAACCTCAGACTTACTATAAAAGCAGTAAGTTTGTTGTTTGGAAGATATAGCTTCCTCCTTGACAGTCAAAGGTGAAGCTCTAACAATTTTTCTGATGCCTTTGTTTACAGTTTTCAAAAGTCTTTATATTCATTTCACCGGAAAGGGACAGGGCAGTTACTTGATAGGTGATGAGACCAAGAATCAAGTGAATGTGGAGAATCCCAAAAATAACATATGGACATGAGAAGGCCAACAAAGCATATCTCTAATCTTAACCCCTAGGAAGACAGTAGATATTTCTCTATTGAACTGGAGATTACTGCCCTATCAAGCTTTGGGGAAAAAGCATTTTTGTTAATTATAAACCAAGAGTTTGGAGAGGCTAAAGATCATTTCAATTGGCTTTCTACAATCACAAAAAAGATGCCATATGAGGCAATCTGTGTTTTGTATGGTCATTTGTCCAAGTCAGAGACATCTTTGCCTTGGTTTTGAGAATAAAAGAAAGACAGAATGATACAGAGACAGAGGCTAAGAGGAAGGAATCTTAAAATACTAAAAGAGGAAAAGCAAAAAAAAAAAGTGAGGATAGGTTGGTTATATCACAACAGTAATGACAACTTCTTAAAACCCTAAAAAATTAAACCAATATAAGTAAAAAAAAAAAAATTCTGGGCCTGGGGGAGAGCTCAGCAGTTAAGAGAACTGGCTGTTAGCTCTTCCAGGAGACCTGGGTTTGATTTTCAGACTCACACAATGGCTCACAACTGTTTGTAAATCCAGTTCCAGGGAATCCAACATTCTCTTCTAGCCTCCTTAAATGCCAAGCACACAAGTGGTGTACAGCCATACAGGCAAAATACCCATATGAATAAAATAAAATAATTTTAAAAATTTATTTCTAAACTCATTATGCCTCATAGCATTAGGTCTAAATAATGATAGGCTCAAAAGGCCTTCACTGAACACAAAGGTGGTCTCACTCTCATCTTGCATTTCTACAGTCTATTATAATTTTTCTGAAGTTACTTTCAAAGGCAGTATCTGTGAAAGACTAGCTTTTGGGAACAATGAGGGCAACTTCCTTTGGACTTACTGCTGACCCCATTAAGTGTTGGCTATTCATGACACAAGTAGATGGGAACTGCTTTCCCTGCCCTGGACTCCCTTTGTAAACTTTGTATACATTGTTGTAAACTTTGTAAACCCTCAAGGCATGAAAGTAGCCATGTCCCCTCCAGAGTAGCTCCAGCAGCCAACAACCCCCCTCCTCATAAGTCTTGGCCCTGAACTTCATTTTTTTTTAAGTAAAGAAATCATTTTTTTATTTATTTACTTTATATCCCATTCATTGCCCCCTTCCTGGTCACCCCAATACTGATTCCCCTTCTCCTCTGAGCTGATGAGCCTCTCCCCTAGTATCCCCTGACCCTGGAACATCAAATCTCTGTGGGGCTAGGAGCCTCCTCTCTCACTGAGGCCAGACAAGGTAGCCCAGCTAGAAGAACATATCCCACAGACGGGCAATAACTTTCGGGATAGTCCCTGTTCCAGTAGTTCAGGACCCATATGAAGGGCAAGCTGTATGCCTGCTACACATGGGGGGAGCTTAGATCCAGCCCATGTATGCTCTTTGGTTGGTGGTTCAGTCTCTGAGAACCCCAAGAGTCCCAGGTTAGTTGACTCTTTTGATCTTCCTATGGCGTTCACATCCTGTTTGAGGCCTGCAATCCTTCCCCCTATACTTCTATAAGAGTCTCCAAGCTCCAACCACTTTTTTACTGTGGATATCTGCATCCCTATCAATCAGCTGCTGGGTGGAGCCTCTCAGAGAACAGCCATGCTAGACACCTGTCTGTAAGCATAACAGAGTATCATTAATAGTGTCAGGGATTGGTGCTTGCCCATAGAATGGATCTCAAGTTGGTTGGCCATTCCCTCAGTCTCTGCTCCATCCGCTGTCCCTGAATTTCTTGTGCACAGGATAAATTTTGTGTCAAAAGTTTTGTGGGTAGGTTGGTGTCCCTATCACTCCCCTGGGGTTTGTGCCTGATTATAGAAGGTGGCCTCTTCACGTTTCATATCCCCAGTGCTGTAAGTCACATGTTTAGGTCATTCTCATTGATTTTTGGGTGCCTTTCTTATCTCAGGTCTCTGTCTCTTCCTGAAGATGCCCCCTTCCTCCTCATTCCCATCAATTGCAGATTTCTATCCATTTTCATGGCCATCTGTCCTGTCCCCCCCACCTTATCTTGACCCCCCATTCCCTCTCCATTACTTCTCCCTCCCAGTTCCCTCCCTTCTTCTGTCTCTTATGATTATTTTATTCCCCCTTCTAAGTAAGATTCAAGCCTCTTTGCTTGGTCCTTCCTTCTTTGGGTCTATGGAGTGTATCATGGGCATACTATATTTTATAGCTAATATCCACTTATTGCTGAGTACACACCATGCATCTCCTTTTGGAACTCGGCCACCTCACTCAGGATGATATTCTCAAGTTCTGTCCATTTACCTGCAAAATTCATGTCTTTGTTTTTAATAGCTGAATAGTAGATTGTGTGGATATACCATATTTTCTTTATCAATTCTTCAGTTGAGGGACATCTAGGTCGTTTCCAGCTTCTGGTCATTACAAATAAAGGTACTATGAACATAGTTGAGCAAGTATCTTTGTGGGATGGTAGAGCATCTTTTGGGTATATGCCCAGGAGTACTATACCTGAGAACTATTTTCAGTTTTCTGAGAAACCACCAAATGGATTTCCAGACTGACTGTGCAAGTTTGCTTTCCTACCAGCAATGGAGGAGTGTTCCCCTGTTTCACATTTTCACCAGCTTGAGTTTTTGCTCTTACCTATTCTGATGGGTGCTCGGAGTTGTTGATAAGCATTTACCTGATGACTAAGGACTATGAACATTTAAGTGCTTGTCAGTCATTCAAGATTCATCTGTTGAGAATTATTTTTTTTAGTTCTCTACCCCATATTTTATTTTCATTTTCATGAGGTTCCATTTATCAATTGTTGATCTTAGAACCCAAGGCATTGGTATTCTGTTCAGGAGATTATCTCCTGTACCAATACATGCAAGGGTATTTCCCTTCTCTTCTATAATATTTAGTGTATGTGTTTTTTATGTTGAGGTTTTTGATCCACTTAAACTTGAGTTTTGTGAAGGGTAATAAATATGGATCTATTTGAACACTTCTACATGTATACATCCAGTTAGACCAACACCATTTGTTGAAGATGGTTTCTTTTTTCCATTATATGGTTTGTGCTTCTTTATTAAAAATCAAGTGTCCATAGGTATGTGGGTAGGCCTGGTACTATTTGTATGTTGATGCTAATTCTGCTCTCCTGGGAAGAATTCAAGGAGTGAGTCATACTCAGGTGACTTCTTGTGAACCAATCCCCTAATGAATTAAGGAGGAGAGACTTCTGGCTTGGATGGAGGAAGAGAGGAAGCAGTAGAGAGTTAGGTCCTTTTGGACGGGATAGTGTGAGGACAAGATGTAATTATGAATGTCTCCCGGTTTCAATTGCGAATCCTGATGGATTGCCACCAGAGGATTTAGATTTAATAAGGCTTATAAGGATTTTAGTTGTTGTGCCCAGTGATTGAGAGTACACATGGTGGGACTCATGGCTCCAGCAGCATATATATAGCAGAGGATGGCCAAGTCAGTCATCAATGGGAGGAGAGGCCCTTGGCCCTGTGAATGCTCTATGCCCCAGTGTTGGGGAATGCCAGGGCCAGTAAGCAGGAGAGGGTAGGATGGTGAGCAGGGGGAGGGAGGAGGGAATAGGGATTTGGTTTTGTTTTGTTTTTAATTCTTATTTTATTATTTTTTCTTTTTTTTCAGAGGGGAAACTGGGAAAGGAGATATCGTATGACATGTAAATAAAGAAAATAGCTAACAAAAAAAGTTTTTAAAAAGTTATCATTTCTGAACTAAGTTTTTATTGCATTTTTCTTTACACAGCAACTCGTCTGGGTTCTCAGGAGAAAGGTCCGAATGCAAAGTGTAGGTTTGTCTGATGGGCACCACAAAGCTGTGGGGGAGTTGAAGCATGGGGCTGGTGTGGTAAAGACCAGCCAGTGGGAACTTAGAAAGCTGGGTGGAGACATTTCAGGAGCTCTGGGCTAGAGAGTCTCCACAAGATAAAAACAGGTCGGCCATTGCCCACCAGTGCATGGTTTCTAGTTCAGAAATGATAACTTTTTTATACCAATACCATGATTTTTTTAAAAAATCCCTATTCCTCTGTAGTACAGCTTGAAGTCAGGGATGGTGATTCCTTCTTAAGTTCTTTTTTTGTTCAGGATTGTTTTGGCTGTCCTGGGTTTTGTTTTTCCATATGAAGTTGAAAATTGCTCTTTTAAAATCTATAAAAAATTGCATTGGAATTTCGGTGGGGACTGCATTGAATCTGTAGATTGCTTTTGGTAAGATGGTCATTTTCACTATGTTAATCCTCCCCATCCATGAGCATATGAGATCTTTCCATTTTCTGATGTCTTCTATTGCTTGCTTCTAGGAGTTCTTGTCATACAGATCTTGCACCTGCTTGGTTAGAGTCATACCAAGATACTTTATATTATTTGTGACTATTGTAAATTAGGTGTTGTTTCCCTAATTTCTTTCTAGGCCCATTTATCATTTGTATAAAGGAGGACTACTGGTTTCTTTAAGTTAATTTTGTATCCAGCTACTTTGCTAAAGATGTTTACGAGCTGGAGGAGTTCTCTGAAGAATATATTATGGTAAAAATCCTTGTTTGGACACTATAGAGATGTACTTCCTTCTCACCACTGTCATCTCCTTCTCACCTACCTATTTTGTCCTACTTTTCTACACCTGCCTCTTCTCTGGACCCTGTACTTCTGATGCCCACTTTAGGTATCTTACTTGGATGATGGTTTTAATTCTGATTATGCAGTTTAGACCATGTTTCAGTTGTAGTTCTCCTTATTCCAGTTAATTCTCATTGCCAATAAAAGAAAAACTTAACCACTGATTCCCTCTTGAACTCTCCATCCCCACCTTCACTCAGTGTTGGTGCTTGAGACTGAATGTTGAAATAACTGACTCTCCTGTGACCAGCCACTAGCATCCATTTGCAGACTTCAATGTGTGGTCCTCACTCTTACTTCCCCAGATGCTGAGGCAAGGTGATCAGGTTTTCACCTGCTATAAAGTCCATATCTACAAAACAGCCAAAAGGAGACTGCCTGTATATCAACAATGGGAGCCACAATGATATCTAAGTTTTGCTTCTGTCTGAACACTATGTGTCTAAGCACTAGAAATAAAGACTACACACACACACACACACACACACACACACACACACACACACACACACACATTATTGCTAGTCTGTACAATGAGGTGCATATCATATCTCCTATTTTATATATTAAGACACTGGGGATTGTGGGGCGATGAGTTATGAACAGGCAGCCTGGTTCCCGGTGGAGCACAGGCTTTGAACTCAGGTGACTTCTGCCTGCTAGTAACTGCAAGTGTTCAGCCACACCCCCTGGGCCCTTGGCTCTTGTGGCAGCTACAGCCTCCCACAGCCCCCTGCAGAGAGGTGTGTGGCCATCAGTCACATAGAGCAACACCCCAAGCTCCTGGCATTCTGTCTGGACTCCACCTCCACAGTTACCTGGCAACAGCCAGGTATTCTCCTCCCCACAGTTACCTGGCAACAGCCAGGTAGACTGGCCCACTATAATTGCCCCCTCCTCCCTCTCTTACTCATTTACTCTTGCCTCTTGCTCCCTTGTTCCCCTTCTGTCCACCTTCCCTTCCTCCCTCTCTCCACATGGCCATGGTCCTCTCTCTACCTTTCTACAATAAATGCCTTAAAACCATGGTCTGTCTCTTCTCATCAGGATCACCTGTGCTGGAGCAATGGAGCAGGACTTCCTCTAACAAGCCATGTGTCTAACCTCCCTGTGCTCTGAGACACAGTCTCCACCAAGCCAAGGAGTCGCTCACCTGAGCAAGCTCGTCCCCTTGGTAACCAGCAGAGCTCTCTCTTCCCTTCTCTTTTCCCCTCACTCCCTGGCCAGAACCTACCTGCTGGCCCACACTCTGTTCTCAGCTCTTCTGTGACATCTAGTGGCGTCCAAGAGCTAAAACCTGCCGTCCATGGCTTCTGTGCAGGCCTGGGGACCCCAAGTTAACTCCAGCAGTTCTGAAGGGACCCCAGACTGCACCTTCCCCACCCTTGGAATGGGGTCCTGTGGCTTCTCACACAGCCCAACGCCCACCCAGAGGTGGCATGGGGAACATGCAGCCAAACTTCCTTCATTCCTCCTTACCCAGAGGCCCGAGCCCTGGGCAGGATGCAGGACAGCATTTTAACCCACAGAGGCTAACAGGCCTAATTTATCCAGTGTAATACAGTTGGTAGGTTTTAAAGTCATGTATAGGATCAGTCTCCAAAATTTATAATACTATGTAGGCTCTTATGTGTTTTAATGAATAATGACAAAGGAGCTCAGTAAATTTGTCTCATGTTTATAGTTAGTATAGTTAGTATAGTTAGTCACTGTTTTTTGAAGTGGCCTTTAAAACTTTATTTGGTTTTC
>NC_045030.1:96092005-96094846 GCF_008632895.1 Mastomys coucha
GGAGGAGGAGGAGGAGGAGAGGAGAGAGAGAGACAGGAGAGACAGAGACCTTGGAACACACTCAGTTCTAAGAGATGTCTCAGTCAAATCTCTCTCTTTCAGAGCTCAAGGAACCCCACAAAGAGGAGGTAGAAAGAGTGTAAGAGTCAGAGGGGATGTATTACACTAGGAGAACAAGACCCTTAGCTCATATGAACTCACAGAGACTAAAGCAGCAAGAACAGAGCCCATGCAGATCTGCACCAGGTCTTCTGTGTATATGCTATAGCTTTTGGTTTAGTATATTTGTGGAACTCCCAGGTATGTGAATGTATGGGTCTATGATACTTGCACCTTCTCTTGGGGCACTGTTCCTTCTGTTGCTTTGCATTGTCCAACTTCAATATAATGGTTTTTGTTTTATCTTATTGTATTTTGTTGTTATCTCTTCGAAGCCTGTTCTTTTCTGATGAGAGACAGAAAAGGAGTGGATCTGGATAGGAGGGAACGTGGGGGAGGAACTTGGAGGAGCAGAGGAAAGGGGAAACTATTCAGATAATATTGTATGAGAAAAAAATATGTTTAATAAAAATGGGAAACAAGCCCCACTGTCCTCGGGCTACTCCTTTTCTGCTCCTGGCTCCTTCCTAGAGCTTGAGTTGCTTTTCAGTTACATTGTGTCCTTTTCTTGCCATACTACAACTCCCTCATTTACTGGTTCAATTGTAAATTACTATTTCCTCCATGTAGCTTGACAGATAATAAAGAACTAAGCTGTATGTTTTGTACTTTAACCAATCTCTTGACTTGAAACGTTTACTTGGAACTGAGATTAGGAGGCTGTTGAATGACCTATAGCATTTCTTGGGAAAGATTAAAAATCTACTTGGAGAAATATCTAAGTGCTGGAAATAGAGAAGGATAACAGCTATAAATCAATGACCCTATAATTACTGCCATAAACTTTTACCACTTTTTACTTTAATTTCAATGCAATGTAGACTTAGTGTGAAATCTAGTTGAGAGTGTCTACAATTGAACATATATTTGTAGACTAGAGTTATCACCCTATATGAGGTGAGTCAATGAAGTTCAAATAAAGGCATTGACAATATTAAAAAAAAGTCAGCTTTAAAATAGTGTTCTGTTAAGAGCAGAACATCTAGGAACATAATGGCTCTGAATACCTCTGTTTACATTAGGTAGTCCCAGAGGTATCATGCTGTGCTTGTGGACCTACGTTGACTGGAAGGAGATCACAATACACTAGGTGCATCTGAGATGGGGCAAAGCTAAGACCCAGAGCACATGGGGAGATGGAAAGAACTTGTCATGGTCTCAATATTTACGTATCCTTAAAATTCATGTGCTGAAACCTAGCCCTAAGTGCAATACTATTAAAAGATGGAAATATTAGAACATCATTAAGTCATGAGTGCTCCATACTCATTAATCGAATCAGTACATTTTTAAAGAGGCTTGGTAGGATCGCTTGCCTCTGCCATCTATGTGAGAACAATTACAAAAGTGCCATCTGTAAGAGAGCAAGTCTGTAAGAACCCCCTGTACACACCAAAGCTGCTGGTCCTATGATCTTGAGTGATATAACCTTCATAACTGTAAAAAATAAATTTTAGTTGTTTACAAATGAGTTGAATAGTATCTTGGAATGGTAGCCTGAGAAGAATAAGACAAAGCTAAAGGTGTTTAGTCTGAGACTATTCCAAGTGACAATGACATGAGTCAGTTCATGTCACTGTTTCCATGTCAATACAAAAGCCAGAGTCTTAAAAAAATCTACAAACCCCCTTTAAATTACCAAGCTCTAGAAGTGTATCTGTGATTTTTTTTTTTTTTTTTTACTGTCCCTTCATTCACTCTGCTTCAGCAACACTGGACTTGTGTGTATTCCTCGAATACATTATCAGTGCTTGCCACAGTGCTAAGGCTCATCTCTCAAATATGACCTGCTTAGTGAGTCTTTGCTGACCATTTTATTGAAAACAGTGATCAGCACTTGACTTTACTATTGCTCATCTAGTACACACTCTTTCATTTATTGTTTCTTCTAAGAAGCCTAAGGTTTCTGAGGGGGATGTTTTATCTTTCTTTTTCAGCACTGTATCCAGTCTAGAACAATATCTGGCACATCAGAGGCATTCAATATTTGTTGGACCAAAGAACACTACCTTTGCCTTCAAATTTGGAAACATTGTAAATAGAAAAAAAAAAAGAGTAGGTAGCAGAAAATTTTATGTGGACCCCAGGGACTAAGCTAAATCAATTCTAGCTCTGCAAGAAAACTTCAACAGTACAGTAACCTGTGCCCCTGGAGGTGAACAGAAACAGGACAGATACAACAGAAGCAAACAGGTCCTCAATAGACTTATTCTTGTTTGATTTTCACATTTGCTTTTGTCTTTTGAAGCAGGGTTTTTCTATACAGTCCACACTGGCCTTGAATTAATGATCCTCTTGCCTCTGCCTCTGAAGAGCTGAGTTTCAGGCAGGGATCATCCAGTAAAGTTACTGGCTACTAGGATCTATTTTTGTTTTTATTACTTTGGTGTGAAGTGTCATGTAGATGAACCTAGAGCTTCATGCATGCTAAATACATGCTCTACTATTGATCTAAATCACCAGCCATTTGATAGACCTCTTGCAATACAATTTTGCAGTAAAGAAAGTTGAAAGCAACAAAATCATCTTTATTTTTACAACAGCCTGAAAAAACTAAAGAAAAAAAAGGAGAGGAGAAAGTGACCATGGGGAGGTGGAAGGAGGGGTGAGGGAGATTCGTACTGTTCCTGTGTTTGAGTTGTGTGTGGTGTGTGTGTGTGTGTGTGTGTGTGTGTGTGTATG
>NC_045030.1:96095055-96114514 GCF_008632895.1 Mastomys coucha
GAGAGAGAGTTATACTTATCCTATGTTTGAGTTGTAGAAATTCTTAGCAGAGGGAAGCAGAACTTAAATATCTACTCCATTTTTGTTGTAGGCATGGAAAATAAGGTTGTCAGATTTAAAATCAGGAGCCTTTGCCTTAGTTTCTAGACACTACAAACTTCTTGGTTCCTAGTGCTTAAATGAGCAGAAATCTCATTCACAGATGAGATGGAATTTTCAGTTTCCCTATTCAAACAAGGGAGCTTGGGGAGCTATAATTAAGCTACTTTAAGGTATATAAAGTTGACTATTTCTTGCCTAGAAGTGTGAGTTTATACACAGAGATAGATATTCATTTCTTTTTTGCCTTTTTAAAATCTGAATCTTTTATCTATAGACCATGCACTTCTTGTTGATGGTGCTACAGGGAGACCTTGGGAAGGCACAATGAACTATTTTGTGGGTTAGAAGGATGAAAAAGAAACTGTGTGCTAGCATCAGGTGGAACAAAATGGCAATAGAAGAAAGAAACTGAACAAAAGAGGGAGTTCTCAAAAGAACACAAGACAGGCATGGTGATATTCATCTTTAATCTCAGCAGTTGGGAGGCAAAGGGAAGCTGATCTCTATAGAATTCAAGGCAAGACTGGTCTGCAGAGAGCTCAAGGATAGCACAGCCTGTGTAGCCTCCTTATAAAAAAACAAAACAGAAGGAATAAAACCCCAAAGCACACTAGGAGCAGTTATTTCAGAGAAAGAGACATTTTTCCCTGCTGTGGCTATTAAAGTGACTTACAATTAAGTAACTCTTCATGAGGATATTCTCCAACTGATGGTGAAGGTCTGAGTGGCAGAAGGATTATTTGCCAAGTATCTAGGTACTCATATCAATTGACTCACTTCCAGTTATATTTCCTCAGCCCACTTATTAGCAAGTTCAAGTGGGAGGATGACTGGGCCCACCTGATTAGTTATAATGACTACAGACTTAAGCATGAGAGTGGGAGTGAGAAGAGGTAGTCCACCCCAATCCTCTGAGTCCACCAGAGGACTCAGATCCTGTTATTCTGAACCAGACCTCAGACTGTGTGGCTAGCTTGGGTCTCAGGAGGATGGAAAACAGCAAATGGTGTGTTTCAGCAACACTCTCTGATCTGGGACAAGCTGCAGGACTCACTGCTAGAAACCATTTATACTGTTAAGCAGACACACAGCTTTACAGTGCAATGGGAAGAAAACAGTGAGCCTTTAAGTCCAGTGATCTGGCTGAGTGAATTTAGCCAAGGGTGTTAAATGATCTGAATTTCCCTTCCATCTTATCTTAAAGTAGAGATTATAACAATGCTACTCTCATAGATTTATGTGGGGCATACATGACAAACGTAGTTAAAATATCTAGTGTCTGGAATGTATCAATGATATTATTCATGCAGTGTTTGGAGAATTATTAGCAATGACCTTTGTCTTCTACTCCAGCCTGCATGGCACTGACTTGCAGTAACTATTCTGCATAGTAAAATATGCAAATCCCTTTTCCATATCCTGATTTCTTGTGTATAAAATAGTGATGAAATCACTTGCTCTGTCCATATGCCTCTTATAGAAGGAAGAGGTGATAGAAAGGGGATTTTAAACTAGAAATTGTTACCCTTGAGTTACTTGATTTTTCTGACTGAATCTAACTTGTAGAAATTTTGTAGTGTAGCTAAAACTTAAGACTTATCCAGAGGAATGAATAGTCAGTATGTATGTATGTATATGTTTTTTAGCAGATTCCCTCCACAATTATATCTTCATTTGAAAAGACTTCCCAAGGGACCACAGCCAAGGCAACCATCTGTCTGTCTAAAAATGGAAGCAATAGGTGGCTATTTTGTCCAATAGGTCTAATATACCAGCCATGTGGGCAACATGAATAGTAACAGAATCCTACTTCAGGCCAATTGAATTTCTGGTATGGGGGAAAAGGTTCAACTTAGTTGAAAAAAAAATCCTATAAGATGCTGGGTGTGGTGTTGCATGTCTTTAATCTTAGCACTATGAATGTAGCCACAGGTACATCTTGAGTAGAGGTCAGCCTGATCTGTACAGTGAGCTCCAGGAAAGCCAAGGCTAGTGAGATTTTGTCAGAAAACAAACAAAACAAAAAGGCATTTAGGTTACTCATACATAACCTAATATTTTAATTTGCATTTAAGGAAATAATTGATGATCAACTGATTGAGGCACAAAACTTAGCAAAGAGGCCTGGGAGATGTTGATATCTTAATTCCAATGAATGCAATCAGACTAGGCAGACTTCAGCAAAGCTTTTGCTACACACACACACACACACACACACACACACATACACACACACACCTTGGCTATCAAAAACTACCATTCCCTAACTGAGCAGTACAGGACACAGAATTCATTTTCTGTAAAATACCAATTCCCCTCTGATGAGATTCTCTTCTTCTAATTTCCTTCTGACATTCCTTGATTCATGAGATCCTGGGGTCACTTAGCCTCTTTTCTGGTTTGAAAAGGGACCGAGGGATCTTTTTCATTGTGCTCCTTTTTGGTGGAGTGATAGCATATCCTGTGACTAACTGCAGAAGTGAAAATTAGTCCCTGAAAATGTACAGAAACTTCAGGGACAGGTCTTAGAGTGTAGATGGTGTGATGAGACTGACTAGGATACACAGCACAAGGTGAATGAAATATGGGAGTTTCCCCTAATTTCAGTTTCAGCTTTGGCTTGTTTTGCCTGTTGACTGACTCCCTTAATATCATGTTTTTTTCAGTTTCCCTTTAACAGAAAATCCATCACCCACAGATCACATGAATACTGTTGTAGAACAAACAACAAGAAAACACTTTAGTGACTGGAGGTCCCTCATGAGCACGGAAGTTTATTAGCATTCAGCAAATGAAATATATGTTGTAACATACAGGCAGTGTATCAAGATATCCAGATGCCAGTGAGTGCTAGGGATGGAGAGGTCACAATGCAGATGATTCCATGACATCTCAGGAATGGGGGAGGGAAGCTCAGGCACAGCAAAGAGCTACAATCCCCTTTCTATTCCGGAAGAGAAAACTCTTACACCTAGACTGGGGATGTACTGCACTTTCTAATATCTTTCTTCTTCCCCCAGCCATTTTATTTAACATGACCTAAATATACATTTCTGGTTTACCCCAGCCCTTCCCCACCCCCATATACAGCAGGAAAAATAAGCACCAATAGTAACAGGAATAATTAAAGCCCCCTCTTAATAGACCCAACCCTCACAAATGTACATGCCATGTGGATTTTCTTCTTTGGAATGACTACAGGATGGAGAAACTGTGGATCAGGCCACCCAGTCATGACTGTAACAGTCACTATTCTTAAAAGTGCCATCCTGGTTAAAGAGGCAACTCAGCCATTAAAGGCTAAGACTTACAATCAAAAAGACACGAGTTCAGTTTCCAAAAGTACCATCCACTTGTGAGCTGGAACAGGTAAGGGAAGGAGGAGGCAGGATGGGAGGGAAGATTCTCCCAAAGTAGCAAGAGGGACCAAGGAATCACCTAATGCCCTTTCTGGATAATGTTGCAATCTACTCAATTCCTGGTAAGTCTCATTCAAGGGTTTCCCCCAAGGAGATGACCAGTTCCTGGAGGTTAAAATAGCATTGTCATCTGTCATCCCAAGTCTCTTGGTGTTGCATGAGCCCCTAATGCTCCTTTGGAAAAACTTAATACAACAAACCACAAAATGTGGGCATGATACTTTGCAAAGACAAGCAAAAAATATAAAGAAAGGAAAAGAATAAAAGTCAAGAGGCATGAGTACTTTCAAAACATCTAAACAAGAGAAGGAAGGGCTCAAAAGGTAAACAAAATTAAAGCTAGAAAACATGCTGTCTGCCAGGTTCCACATGCTTGAGTTACCTGGTATTGGTCTTCGGTACATGGGCATCTTCTGTCCTTACCGTGTGGAAAGAGAATGAATAGTGTGACACAGCCAGGTGGGAGAGGGAAAAGAGGGAGGGTCCTAGACAGTTGAGATGACATCCCTCTGCACGAGCAGCAGCAATTTTTGTGTCATCTTTTTTTTTGTTTGTTTAAAACTGTAAACAGCACCGCTTAAAAATAAAATATATCAGAAAAGAACAATTGATAAACATTGTTTCCATGAATATAAAATGCAAACAATATAAAAATAGATAATTGGCTTTTGATATATATATTTATATATATATATATTAAAAACAACTTGGATGCAACATACATATGGGTAAACTTGAAGTATCCCTGGTAAACCCCCATGCCTCCCTCTAGCAAGTGAGCCTAGGGGCTGAGGGCAGTGGTGGCACTGGTGCAGGTGAAAAAGCCACTGGTGGCAGGATGAGAGCATGCACCCAGCATTCTGAGTGTGGGAAGCTACTTCCCTCCTTGAAATAGCACTAAGAGGAGGGACACTGGCATTTACTGAAACCATTATCCACGAGGCTTGTGGTCTGGTATCTAAGCTATAGCCAGATGATCCCCAAGGCAGAGCTTCCTTGGAGAATCTAAAGCACCAAGAAATTGGCATCCTGGCTTTGGAAGAGGCCTGCTAGGTGGCTTTTCATACCCAAAGTCACTGGTCCTCTATGAACTGGGTTATCAAGAAATTCTCAGGATCAGAGCTGACACTATATAGTAGTACTGGGTAACAAGATGAAGCTAGCCTCCTTCTGTCAGCACATCTTTTCTAAAAGTCACATCCAAATGCATTGTTCAAGGACCTGCAATGGAGACTGGAGGTTCATCTAGCCACAGCCTTAGGGTGAACATGATAGCAGCACTTCTGGTAGTTTGTAGCGTATTTGGTGCCAGCCAAGGAAGACTTGTCCATGTTTGGACAGATACCTGGAGATTGGATGCATATCCCATTATTAACCATGTTGCCATTACCATATGTCCTCAGCCAAATCTTCTGTCCTCTTCTAGGCTGCAGTTAGCATTTGCTTTAGATACATAAAAGGAGTCTGCCTCTGTAGACATCTTGGCTCTCTCATTTTAGGTTGTAAATATTTTGTCCCTAAGCTAGCAGCCAGGTCAGTGAAAGGACTTGAAGGCAATGATGTTACCCAATCCGCAAACTTCTACTTTGCCCCAGGTCCTACTCTGAGTTATGAATTTTCAAAGCATAGCAAAATATATCCAAGTTATAGCAGGTCCCTTCAGAGATATTGCACTGTGCTGTCCTCCTGTGAACTGTGAGGGTAGATTACCTCTTCCTCTTCCAAACAGGCTGATAGCCTTTCTCCAGTGGGCTATGGAGGCTGTTGACAACTTGACTGCCTGCTATAGATGGCAGCCCAAATGTAAACAGGAACTCAAACTACCTTGAACAGGCAAGAGGTGTGTTTTTTCCTGTTGTAAAGGCATTTGGTGCCTACTTCCTGCCACCCAACCAGGCCAAGTTCAGTCTTACCTTCCCAGAACAGCTTTGGTAGGAGGCCAAGTAGTTAAAATCTGGGCATGTGTCTCTTAGGACAATGTGGTTCGGGTAAGGAGGGCCTTTCTCAGTCTCTTTCATTATCCAGTTCCACAAGAGATGAACTTCTTTGTGATATAGCCAAAGTCATCCAAGAGAGCTGATCTGAAGTCCTTGAGGGGTGGTTCCAGTGCTGGTACCATGCAAAGTTATGAAGTTACTTCCAGGGGGTTAGATTTTACCAACCAAGTCTGCTCTTTTGGGGGAAAGCCACAGGGCCAATCCCAAGCTTAGAAACTATGACAAATATTATCATGAATATACCCCCTGGCAAAGAAAGTATGTCTACAAAGCAATCTTGACTCAGAATCTTGACCAGCATCTGTTCTCAAGGTAAATTGCATTATTTCCATCAAGAGCCCTATTGACATCTTCACTTAGTAGATGTGAAGATGGCTCTGAGGTGACAAGAGGGACATGGGCAGAAGATAAAAAAGTTCTAACTTAGATCAACATATCCATCCCCAAAATATTTCATATGGCATTTCCAATAAAGATTCTTTTAAAAACAAGGTCTTTCTTACTATCTAGCTCTAGCTGGCCTAAAACTCACTATGTAGAACAGACTGGCCTCAAACTCATAGAACTCCAATTGCCTCTTCTTTCTGAGTGTTGAGGTAAAAGGCACATAGCTCCATGCCAAGGCCTTATGGAGAATTTTAAACAAACTGTCTCATGTCGATGATTAAGGAAACATTGAACCTGGTCAAGATAAGCCTGTTGCAACGTTTTCCTCTCACCAAGCTCTTCCTTAGTGTTTCCAACTTCTAGGCTGGGCTTGGTAGGAGGCAGAGGCAGATGGATCTCCGTGAGTTAGAAGCCATCCTGGTCTACATGGTGAGTTCCAGGCTAGAGAGAACTACATTGTGGGACCTTGTCCCAGAACAAAACAAAATAGAAAAGAAAAAGAAAAAGAAAGCTGCATGGATGCAAGAGAAGGGAGGGTGCTGTTCATTTCAAAAAGGATTGCAACTGCCATGCAAATCAGTCCTGTAGCTTGGCAGAGCAAGGGCCCATTACAGTCTTTCCTCTCAAGAAGCCTGGTCCTTTGAAAATACTAAGAACTTGGCTAACTGGAAGATAAAAGCTTTTTAGTGTGCCTACAACAGGTGAGATGCCTTTGGCATCCTGTCTTGGACAAGCTTGGAACCACTTCACAAAGGGGCAAGCAAGGGTTTGTTTGTTTGTTTGTTTGTTTGTTTTTGATTTGGGAGGAAGGGTGGGAAAAGTTTTCCCTCTTAAGCTGAGTTGCTTCAAGTTCCAAAGTCTGAGATCCCTTCTTGGTGTCTGGAATAAATGGATCTCCCTTTCTGTTTTTCTCTTTTGCATCTCACAACACCCAATGCTCTATAAGTCAAGCCCAATTTAGGTGGCTTCTCTTCCCTTATCTCAGTTAAGAGACTACATTCCTTGTGATGAGATTATGAAATTTTCAGTTATAGGAAAAGGGGGAAGTTCTAAAGTGCCTGCAACAGCCACAGGCTTAGAAACAAACAAGATATATTATTATTATTCCACAGCTCAAGACCTCACAGCATTTTCCATAATCTATCTATCTTTGTATTCTGCTTGAATATAGACAGATTTAATCACTCCATTATGAGGATTAGTGTTTTTGTCTTCAATCTAGACTATGGCAGACCAGGTTAAAAGGACATCATCTAGTTGTGATACCAAAGTCCACAGCAACAGGGAGCGAGACACATGCTACTTGACCAACTCTAAACATAACTAACTGGGATAAACAGGTTATAGTCATTTGATGTGCTGGAAAGGAATGGGGTTAGGAAGGATATGTACCATAACTTTATATTGCTAATAGCCAGCAAGCCTCCCATCTCTGAGTGAGAGTCAGTGCAAAAATTAGCTGCTCATCAGTGGTTCATTAGTCAACAAGGGACCAGAGAAGAGGGGTTCAGCCTGCAATAAGGATGCATCCCAAGCCCTGTATAGGTCAGAAGAAACTCCAAAGCAAAAACTGGAGCACAGAAGCAGCAGCCTCCCTAGGCAGATGTACTTGAGCTGAACCTGGCCAAAGATGGCAGAGGAAGGTGGGCAAAGTGAAAACTCAAGAGGAGTTTATCTTGGCCAAAAGGATTTTCAAGTGAAACAGCACTACCTACCCCCACCCCTCTGCCCAACCCCTGACCCCCATTCACATGCTCAGGTCTCCACTCTGGAACTGATGACTACTTGGCTAGGTTTCCATTCATGGCAGTGGAGGAGTAGCTGGTAGAGAGAGAGGCACCTTGCTCACCCCTCTCCTTTGACAGGTCAAGGTTGGAAGCTCGGTAGTGATTGGGTTGAAGCTGAAAGGGTTCAGGCCGTACCCTGGGCAGCTGAGGGATACCATGGGTGATGCCCACAGGCTTGGCTTGAGACAGAGAGTTGGCTCCAGCAATGGAGGAGCAACTGGGCTCATCCCGAGGCCTGGCCCTCCCACTCTGAGAGGCCTGTGATTGAAGGTTATAGCAAGGGCCCATGGGCAGGGGTAGGTGTGAAGGTCGAGCTAGCTGAGACACAGAGTCTCCAGGTGCTCTTCCTGGTACTGACACTCGCATTGCCACAGGAGGAACACAACAGGTTGCCTGCACATATGAAGACTGATTGAAAGGCTCATCTAACTGATTAGGGGTTAGCCAAGAAAGACTTGGCCCCACTGGAAGAGGAGAGTGAGCCCAGGGAGGCCAGTCATAGACCCCTGGAGGTTCAGTGTAGAGAGACAAGGGGCTGTCCCGGCCCCATTCTCCTTCCTCTTCTTCACCTTCTTCATCTGAATCTTCCTGGTGGGCCTGTAGCTCATCAGAATCCACATAATCCTGGGCTAGATGAGAACTGGAGAGCTCCAGCTCCAGGGTCTCTGCATTGTCAAGGGAGCGGCTTCTCCTATTGAGTGCCATTGCAGCAGGTGGAGGTCGAGGGTGTACTCCAGGGAGTCCTAAGTATCGAGGGAGGCTGCTAACACCCCAGGGCAGGCCTTGGTAGAACCGACTGTGATAGCTATTGAAGGCATGTTTGTGGTAATAACCCAGCTCAAAAGCTTCCAAGGAGGCTGTAAGATCTTCATCATTGTTGAACTCAGGATTCTCTTCACACTTGCCTTCTCCATCTCGTTCCACATCAGCAATGTCAAAGGTGACCATGGGGGGCAGCTCAGGGAGGTTCTGAGTGAAGGATGAGTCAGAATCAGAGCTGTAGGACATGCTGGTAAAAAGGTTTCCATTGCTGGTAAACTCTACTAGGGCCTGTGAGAAACTCACAGTGGCGTTCCCTTCCTTCTCATCTTCTTCTTCCTCTGGCTCCTCAGGGGGTGAGTAACTAGGGTAGGCCTTCCTGGGAGAGCCTCCAAAATTTGCTTCTTGCATGTCTGGCTCAAACATGGCATCACTCTGGAAGAGCTGCATTAAACAAGTACTTTGATCTTTTTTGGAGCAAGTACCCTCAAAACGCTTCTCCAGAGGACGGAAATCACGCCAGTCTGGTTCACTGCTGGAAGTAGCAGGGAAAGCTGAAGTGGTTCCCCGGTGGGAAGTCTGAGAACCTCCTGATGTCCCTGCTACCAGACCCATCACCGAGGGGCCTAATGGCCTCATCTGATATTCTAAGGCAGGCTTCTCCTGCCGTACCTTGGTCTCCTGGACTCGACCCTCTTGAGAATGAACCTCTAGGGCCTGAGTTTCTCGGGCTCGGACATTCCTGCCATAAGATTCCCGAGTATGGGTGTCTCGAGCATAAGCTTCTCTGGCGTGAGCCTCTCTGGCACATGCCTCTTGAGCTTCACGCTGCTCCCGGCGAAGTTCCCAGTAGAGCAACTGCTTCTGGATGGTCACTAGACGTTCTTCTTCTGTTTCCATTGCCCCAGGTGGCCGAGAAGAAAAGGGCTCCAAGTTCGAGAAAGGATCCAACATCTCCGAGTTGCGTCCACGGAGGTCATAAAGGCAGTCATCTCCAGGTGGAGAGTGCTCAAGACTGTCATCTGGCTCATAGAACTCATATAGAGCATCACCACTATAGCTGTCTCTGGGTAGACAATCCCTGTGGCCAAGCCCCAGAGCCTCACCTGAATCATCTTCAAATCCTGGTGTGGTAGAATCATAATAACCTTCATCACTATTGGGAGCAGACTCTTGCTGGTCACTCTGAGGTGTCAAAAGTTCTCCAAGGCCTAGGCTAGGATAAGACTGAACTGGGTCAACAAGCATGTAGCCCTGGTGGCTGGGAGATATAGCGGTATGGTAGCCCAGGTTCATATTAAACCTTGGGTATACCTGGGCACTTGCCCACAGATACTCTAAGTCATCATCTTCCTCTCCATCCTTGACCTCTTCTTCCTCATCCTCTAATTCTACCTCCTCCTCCTCCTCTTCTTCTTCTTCATTGTCATCATCATCTGGCAAGGCCATCTCCTCCCCACCTCCTTGGTAGGTAACCAAGCAAGAACTTCGCTTGGTCCCATCTCGGTTGGCCCTCTGGCCACCAGAGGCCATGCTATCTGTCATGCTGTCCATGTCCTGTTCGGCTATAATGTCACCACAACCTGTCAGTGAGTCAAAGCTTTTCAGGGATGTAACATCCCCAAACAAGAGGCTTAGCTGATCCCCAACAGGGCCATTGGGTGGGTTTGCTTCTCCTGTCACCACTTTTCCTTCTGTTTCTGAAGTATGGGGCTCCTCTAGACTACTAGCTTCAAGAACAGGTTTGGGCTGTGTGAACTCTGAGGCACAGGTCCTTGTGAGTTTTTCTGGATTTTTACAAGCTGCCTTCTCAGTAGGTGGTGAAAAATGTTCTCGTGCTGGAGAAATTTTTGGCCCAGGAGCATCCTGGGGTTTGACATTTTCCTTCCTAGCATCTCGGAATATCTCTTCAGAGCTGGGCAGAGAGATTGAACTCACATGCTCATGAGACCTGGTTCTTGCCCCCTCAAGTTCCTTGGCACCTGGCCCACTTGGGTCAGCCCCAGAAATTTTGCTCTTCCGATGACGGCGGATACTGCTAAAAAAACTTTTTAGGCTTTTCTTTGGCTTGTGCACACAGGGCACTTTCTCAACTCCAGCTTTCTCTATGGTTTCAGTCACAGATGTCTTATGTCTAGAGCCTATCTCCAAAGCTCCATTGGCACTCTGGGAGCTAGGAAATTGAGAAGGTAACTTGGACAAAGGTGTAGAGAGGTCTGTTTCTTCAATGACAACCTCTTCTGGGCCTTGAGATGCTTCACTCAGACCATCATGGGTCTTACTCTTGTTTAGACCCTTCTTAGAGTTGCCTTTCCCAGAACCTTTGCTTCGTCCACCCCCAAAGAAACTAGGCAGAGTACAGATTCCCTTCTTGCCACCAAAGAGTTTCATGGCAGTTTTCTTCAGCCTACCTGGGCCTGATAAGGGTGGCTCTGATGTTGTTGATCCTTCTGTTGTCTCAAGTGTCTTATTCTTGGCTCCCTTTTCAGCTCCCTGGTCTTGGGCATCGCTAGAAGTTGATGCTTCCTTGATTTGTACAGCTTCATCCTGTTGACTCTCCATGATGAAGACAACTCTTCAACTGGAAACGCTTCCTTTGGATTCCAGGCACACTTATAACATGATCAGTCAGGAAGCATCACAGTGGGGTCTGAAGGAGATAAGAGAGACAAAGACAGAGATAGATGCTGGTGAGCAAGTACAAAGGCTAGGTTTGTTTTTTATGGGTGCTTATAGTCTCGGGATTGAATGAGAAAAGAGAAAAAATAAGTAAATACTGGAAAAACCTTCATCTATTCCATATGTGAGGTTTTCTGGTTTAGCTTCTTCTGGGTCCCAGGGCAGTTAAAACCGTACAATAAGCAACAGGCAGCTATCATTAGCTACCCCTTCACTAATCCACTCCCTTTAGGCTATTATAAGTACAGAGCAGGATTTGACAGAGGCAACTGTAGGTGTGCAAAAGCCCAGTTGTGCTATTGTCTATGATGAAGCTTATCAGTTATCAGGTTGGGGTTAGGTAAGGAGTAGAGAGGTTGCTTCTAGCATCACTCAAGTTTTGAAAATTGTGTGGGGGAAGTTGCTCATTGAGCTTTCATTGGGTTTTACTGGATCCAGGCCTTAGTTGAATATTAACCTGTACTATCACCAACATTTTTCTAAGAGCAGGGAAGATAAGTGTATCTACAGCTTTATCTTCTGCCTAGAGATTCTCTTAATTGTCCTTAGAACAATGGCCAAACCTTTGGAACACCAGAGAAAGAACAACATTGAGTTGCAGATCAGGGCTGTAATGTGGGATCTGCAAAATGACATGGTGGCCTCAGAAAAAAATATTCTCCTGGCTTCTGTATCCTCTGTCCAAGAAGCTTACCAACATCTACCTCTGTAAGTAAAACCCTTATAGAGACTATATGAGGGGCCGGTCTAGACCAGACTCTCTATTGACTATTCCTGGCAAGTGAAACACCAGATTCTACTATAGAACTGTAAGGCAAAAATTTCTTCTACTTTGTTCCTCTCAATATCTTGGTCCCTATCTAGGTTGCTATCTAGAAAGGGAACTTGAGAACACACAACTCTACATGATTCATGCTCCTAGCCTAAGAGATATTTAAGTACATAAACTTGATATAAGCTACACAATTCTGGTCAAGGCTACCTAGTCCCAATGCCAATAGAAATGGAATAAAAAGAAGGGCTAACCACCTTCTACACCAATACACCTACCTCATCATTCCCTTGGTTCCTGACAAGTCTGGTACTTTCCCGTGAGAGTAAACATTTCTGGCATTGTTAAACCAGCGATTAGCCTGCAGAAATCCAGTGATCCTTTCTTAGAAAGCCTGTCCCTTCTCTGAACCCTCTTTGTAGATCTAGGGTGGCAAAGGGAGACAGAACAGCTGCTGGGATTGAGAGAGCAAGATGCTGAAGCAGGAGGGGAAGGGAGAGAGTGAGACTGCAGCAGTCCTAGGAACCACTGGCCAGGACACTGGTCCAGTGGCTGAATGCCACATTAAGGAGATTCACACAGTTATCTGCAGTAAAATAATGTAGTCCAGCACTGGGGCTGAAGAGAAACTAGCAACTATACGCTAGCCTGTGATTTCACTCTAGCCTGTGATTTCATTAGACGAATCTCTCCTACCACCTAGGTTTTTAATCTTCCAAACAGTTTCATGCCTGGTGCCTCACTTAGTTTAATACACTTAAATCATCAGAGTAACCTGAGTTCTAGTGCTTTGCCAAACAACCAGAGTCATAACCTTCTGACAGTTACAGAGATAAGAGAAAAACTCATCTCATCTTCTCAGTGCAGAGATTAAATTGCTATTTTCTCAGGTTCTGTATTACATTCTCCCACACTCAACTCTCTAATAAACAGACAATACCCTCACCACTAGGCACAAGACTACCTAGAATTCCGTGCCTCGTGTTATAATGAAAATATGGGCCTAGCATATATCTGAATTCCTTACTTTTTATAATGTTAATCTTCTCATCTCAGTCTTGAAATTACTAATAAGATTGTCATTATGATACTGGGGATGGCAGCAGTGAAACTATATGTGAAATTGTATTTCCTGGTATGGAATTTGTGAAATTAAATCTCCCCGAACATTCAGTAAGTGACAGACACTAAAGTCAGTGCATAAGGCCACACTAGGAAGTGGAACTCTCAGTCCTAGCTTTAGAGAGCTTATAGTTTAATAGGGAGAGAATCTTACCTACAGAAGTCTGAAGATACAGCATAATGTAGGCCTTCAAAGAATAGCCTGTTATTTCTTTTTGTTTGTATTTTTTTGTTTTATTTGTTTTTTATTGAGATAGGGTCTCTCTACATAGTTCGGGCTCTCCTAGAGTGTGTCATGTAGACCAGGCTGGCCTCAAACTCACTGAGATTTTTGTGCCTCTGTTTCTGAGAGCTGGGATTAAAGATGCCCTGTTATTTCAAACTAAGTAATGGAATGCTAGTCTTTATACTCTGTTAATGAGCCTTTAGATAAAATTAAAAGGTAAAGCATACTCTCTGGGCTTAGAAAAGTTGCCTTGTCCCAAAACCCATGGCTGGGGAGATCACAGACCTTAGGAGAGAACCTATTACTATTATTTTGCTACACAGATTTACTACCTAACTGCTTTCTAAGTACTTTATACTCATACATCAGTGCAGCTCTCAACTCCCATTAGAGCTTCTTTTTGCAGTAGACACTGATTAATGAGATACTGCATCCCTCCAGATAAATCTGAACCATGCCTCCTACCCTAAAACTCAGGGGTCATCAAGAAAGAGGGGCCAGAAATACTATAAGAACTAGAGGTAATGGAAGGATATTGCAAAATCTTTTCTAGATATAAGGCTTTTGCATACATGAATTCTCAGCAGCTGTACTGCATTTGCAAGACCCGCAGTAGATCAAGTCAGCTAAAATTTCAACATGGATTGGTAAAGGACTCAAGAATTCCTTTCCCTACATGAAGAGCTACTGTTGGGTAATGATGGCTAATGCAGGGAGAGAGAGTCAGCTTTCTTCAGAAATGTGGCCTCTAGTGTGATATATATATATATATATATATATATATATATATATATGTACGTATGCACCACTAATTGGATTCATTGGGATAGAAAACAAAGAAGAGGGCATGAAGTTGTAAGGGAGATGGAAGAAGGGTCCTGGACGAAGAGAGGAGAATGATAGGTGGGTATAGTAAAAAATCACTTTATGCCGGGCGGTGGTGGCACACGCACGCCTTTAATCCCAGCACTTGGGAGGCAGAGGCAGGCAGATTTCTGAGTTTGAGGCCAGCCTGGTCTACAGAGTGAGTTCCAGGACAGCCAGGGCTACAGAGAAACCCTGTCTCGAAAAACAAAAAACAAAAACAAACAAAAAAAATCACTTTACACGTGTATGAAATACTCAAACAACAGATAGGTAGGTAGGAGACAGGTAGGACAGACAGATACATTGATACATAGATAGATAATTAAAAAAAAGAAACAAACAAAAGTAATGATGCTTTGAGGAGGAAGAAGCTTCAGTCTGGACTTTGTCAAGCAGTAGGGAATGGAAATGGCAGTGATCTAGATGGGGTACGTGCTCTTAGCAATCAAAAGGGGACTCATTCTAGTGGAATCAATCAGGCCCAAGGAGCAGTCCTGGTTAGAATGAGATTATCCCCCATAGACTCAGATGTCTGAACACCACCAAACAGTATTGCTGTTTGAGGAGGATTAAGAGGTATAAGATTCTTGGAGTAAGTTTTGTCACTGGAGGCAGGCTCTGGGAGTTTATAAAGACTCCATGTCACCTGTAGTTTGTTCTCTCTGCTATATGTGTGAAGTTCAAGATATGAACTCTCAGCTTCCTGCTGACTGCTTCCCATGCTATTCCAATCATTATGGATTCTGAACTTCTGGAACCATAAACTAAAGAAACTCTTTTTGGTTTTCATTTGTTTGTTTGTTTTGTTTTGTTTTTGTTTTACGAATGTGAAAGATTTTTGAACTTTGGACTAGAAAAGCAGTTGAATGGTGTAAGCAGAGCTTAATAGGCTGAGCCTGGAGACAGTGCTCAGATCAAAACAGACTCTAGAAGCCCAGCACAAGGTGTTTCAGAGAGAAACAAAGACTTTAGCAGCAACTAGGCTAGAGAAAACGTTTGTATTATTTTGGCAAAGGATCTGGTTGCATTCTGCCTTTGTCACAAGAACTTGCCTGGGGCTAAATTAAAGAGTAATGTACTAATTTCTTTGGTGAAGGACATTTCAAGGTAGCAATAATATTGAATCTCTGTTGTGGTTATCCACAGTAACTGTTATCCAGGTGTACAACGAAAATAGCAAGTAGGAAAGAAGGAAATATAAAATGTATAGTTTGAAGAAAAAAGAATCACCAGGAAACTTAATGTTGCACCAAAGCTTCAAAAGCCCGAGGCTATGGAGTATATCTCATTTACCCTGGTACAGATTCTATTACCCCAATGTAGACTTCCCTCTTACCCAGACTCCAGGTTATTTTTTGCTAACCAAGGATCAATGTTGAAACGTTATAGCTCTCTCTTGCTTTTACCCTCCCAGAACCATGACCCGACCCTTCTCCCCCACCCCCCACCCCGCCAAAGCTTCTCACAGCATCTTTGCCTGTGTTCCACATAACACTTTGAAGGAGTACAATAGAAATATTATATAGCTCAAAACTTCCCTAATCTGGTCATATTTAGCTAACTTTACCCTAAGGCTTCTTTACACTCCTTATTAATCTATCATGGTCCTCAAACTGTCCTTCTAAAACAGGCTATTCTGCTTTGACCTAGGGTAAGAAGAAATCCTTCAGGAGAGAGAACTGGAGCCCAAAACAAAAGGAACAGCAAAGGACAAACTCTAAAACTCCCTTAGGCTGGGACTGGCTTCCCTTAGGTTCTTGCCAAGAAAGTGGTCCTGCCAAATGCAGAGCTCCTTAACACTCAGATTTCTCAGTCAATGTGGCTGGCTGTTTTTCAGATGGGCTGTTGGGAACCCTACCAAGATACTTGATATTCCCAGATAGAGGCTACTAGCTGCAGCCACTGTGACTGTAGCAGAGAACAGGCTGTGGTAGAAAATGATGGAACCACTCAAGATTCAAGAACCAACCTCAGGCCATTCTGAGACAAGTAAAAGCTGGCTCCTAAAGAAGAGCAGTCTTCTTTTCACCTCCACTCAAAACCCAAGTAGAAGAACAGCCACAGACCTGCCTGAAACCCTTCTCTTGAGGAAGAAACAGCTTTAGTTCAACCTTTGCATTTTCTGTTCTTGGCCTAGCTTCAAGAGATCAGCTTAATAAACAGGAAAGGCTAGGCTCAGGGAAGAAGCCAGGGTACAGCTTCAGAGGCATGGCTTTCACCCATTATAGTTTCCAGACTCATCCCAAGCAGTCTTTGTGAAGACAAGCCTACTCTTAATTTACCCAGTCCCTCAGTATATTAGTGGAGAGAGGGTAAAGAAAATGTAAAAATGCTGAGTGTCCTCCCTTTAGAGAGTTAAGACAGTTCGTCACTGGAATTAACTATGCCACACTGGGAGAATTCAGCAAGTTATCCAACCTGTCTGACCCTGTCTGAATTGTGAAATGGGGCTATTGAGAATTTCTACTTGTTAAGACTATCGTAGAAACAAACCCAATGCATGTAAAGTACCAAATAAAATTCATTGCACAGCAGAAGCTCAAACATTATGGCAAATTGTATTAATGTTTATTCCAATGATGTATGGCTGGACAACTTCTAGATGTAAATCAACCCCAATTGGTGTAGCTCTATAGGTATCTCTGAAACCTTTTTTGATTTCCCCTAAATATAAATTATGGTGATTATGTAGTTATCCCACAGGAAGCCTTACTTGCTCATTAGACCAACTTTTAATGTTCACGGAGCTAACAATGTTAGATCATCTGGGAGATTCTAGATAGGATTCTTAGTCCAAACCAGAAAGATAAACATTTTAAACTGAGCTAAAAGTGCCACAATCAACAGAAATGCAATTAACAGGCACCCTCCAACCACTCTGGATACGTACCAGTATACAAGGCATTTCCTATTCGTTATTCCTACTATTTCTTCCCAGTACCCCATTAATCTCTGCTACTGGCAGATGGTAAAGTCTTGTCACAGAAAAGAAAATTGTTCCCAGACTTGGGGAAAGATTTGTCTAAGGTCTCTAATGGGATTATGACAGAACTTCAGTAGCTTCTAAGGGCCCCCAATTAAGGAATTAGGAAGGGTGGGGTGTGAATATGATCAAAACACACTTATGAAATTTTCAAAGAACCAGTAGAACATGTTTTTAAAGTATTAGGCCAGGAGGAATGTAAGGTTCCCTTTATACCCAGGAATAGCTGTCATTTCCTTTCCTTATTCCATGCAGTCCCAGCTCAGGTGAATTTTTCCTAAAGGTTTTCTTGTCTACTGCTGTTTTTTGGTCTTACCCAGAGCATTCAAAACAACTAAGCCAACCAACTAAACAAAAAACAAAAACCCCCAATGAGTTCAGTACTCAGGTGTTATCTATTCAGCTGATCACCTCTTACTTCATCAACAAATGTTGTCACCACTACTTTCAAACTATGGGACACATCTTCTGTTTTGTTTCCTTGGGAGAGAAGTTTGAGGTACACCCCCCCCAAAAGACTGAAATAGAAAGCTGACATAGTGGAAAAATTTAAAAAGTTTGAACTAGTTAAACGTAATGATCTCTGAGATTATCTGGTACTCAAGTAGTACATTACTGGTGCCCATAAACAAGACCTGAGGTCAAAATGTTCATGGTGAGAAAGAAGGGCTCCTGGTTTGGATCCTTTTGGTGGAACAGTGAAAGTGGTCAAACGAGTCCCTCTTACCCATTCTTGCACCATTCTTTCCTAACTTGCAGCATTCTTGCTGTGGGACCCCTTCTTTTCAGAAAACAACTCATCAGTTCCAGATGATCCACAAATCCCAAACCTGGTCTTATATCCCTGCCTCCATGCCCTCTTCTTCAGCTACCTTGTTCACACAATGCATCCTTGCTTATTTCCTTCTGGTAGGCTTCAGTCTGTCCACTTAGTTCACTCATAAGGACTCACTGCATCTACCATGGAGCAGGTGCTTGGGATGCTGCTTCTGTTGTACTCTGACTCAGCTGGACTTTACCAGCCTGAAACTGGAATGCTAGTCTCACCCCTTTCAGGCAGAACCGTTTGATAAAGTATCTCTCTGAGACAAAAGTGCTGGATATGTGAAATGAAAAGACAAAACAAAACAAAAACCAAAAACCAAAAAACAAAAAACAAAAGACCTATCTTGCAAGACTCATTATGAATTAAAGAGTATCGATTCAAAGGCAAACTGTTTACTATGCATGCATACATAATGGGCTCTTTTGATGAAGCTGCTTGCAGCCAAGGCACCTCCTCTCTATTTGTTACTCCATCCCCATCCCAAGTCCTCTGAAGTTGATACAAGCTCTCTAATCAAACCCCTTTGTCTGATCTTCAACTCTATTTTTCCTAAATGCCCATTGAAAGTTATTCAGCTTTGCCTCTCTACCCTAAGGTCTCAGAATATACAGGGATCTTATTCAGTTCAGAAGACAGGGTACCAAAACACAGCCCTGAAATGAGCTTTCCTGGCGGTTTCTTTTTCTTTTTCTTTTTCTTTTATTTTTGGGTTGTTTGTTTTTGTGGTGCTGGAGGAACACACACACAGTACCTCATATGTGCTGGGACAGTATTCTAATCCTCAGCCCCACCCCACCCCCGAGGAGCCTCCTGATGCTTCAGCTTTGATCATTTCTCAGCTCACCATCAGGAAGGGGCTTTAAGATCCACTTACTTGCCCCTGCCTTTGAGTCTCATCAGAGAGATATTCTGCTAAGGTAGGAGCTACCTCCCCAACCCCCAGTGTATCAGTACTAGTCAAGTAGTAATAGTACAAGCCAGAGACAGGCTGTACCTGCTCTTATTATTCAGAAAGGCTAGGAAATACTTCTTCCTCTTGGAGCTAAAACTTTACCTTCTAGTTCATTCGCCTAAACTGGCTTTCCACAGAGAAACTCAGGAGATAACATCTGGAGTTTCCCTTTTTCAGTTTCAGGCAGCCTAAACTTCGTGGGAGTGAGAGGGCTAGAACTCCCTTCTCTGTCTTTGGTTATGAGGAAATGGGATTTAGGAGTTACATATATTCCCTGATAGGCAGAGAGACAGGGAGTCCATGGCTAGGCGATAAAGATGTTAAACTTCCAAAGTGGCTAGCTTCTTCCTCACTCTCCAGACCTGAGGCAGAAGCCTGGCAGCTGAAAACAAAAGCCTTGCAGGCTTTTTCTCCAGGTAGAAGGCCCCTTGCTGATGAACTGGCTCAACAAGTTTAAGGCCAGATTAGGACATGTTTACACAACAGTTATGGGTCAATCGGCCATCTGGCTTTTCTTTAAACTGACCAATCCTAAATTAAGGAAGGAAGACCCTTCAGAAACTTACAAAAAAAAAAACCCC
>NC_045030.1:96115188-96115925 GCF_008632895.1 Mastomys coucha
AAAAAAAAAACCCCACAAACAAACAAATAACAAAATGCAACAACAACAACAACAACAACATCAAAAAGAAAAACCAACCAACCAAGCAAATAACCAACCAAACAAAAACAAGCCCCTAAGGAGCCGCTGAGCTATGGCTTCCTGAGAACCCTCTCTATTTTGCAATGGGTCTTTCCCTCTGTATGCTTGCTGTGTGTATCTCTGTGTATGTTTCCTCACCTGTAATAAAAAGCATTTCTGCCGGGCGGTGGTGGCGCACGCCTTTAATCCCAACACTTGGGAGGCAGAAAGTGGATTTCTGAGTTCGAGGCCAGCCTGGTCTACAGGGTGAGTTCCAGGGCAGCCAGGGCTATACAGAGAAATCCTGTCTCGAAAAACAACAACAACAACAACAAAGCATTTCTTTCCTTACTGTTTCTGTCTGCTCCTGTTTGCTGTTTTCCCACTGTTACCTGAATGTTCAAGATTTTTCCTGCTTTTTAATTATTTAACAGACAGAGAAAACAAACCTGATTGAGCCCCCTAGATAGTAACAGTTCTACAAGTAAGCTCGTGAAATGATAAGCTTGCTGCAGTTTCCCTTATTTCGTTGGACTAGTGAAGCAGGGGTATTTCTTCCATACACAGTTTGACTGCAAATACTACAGTTCTTGAGGTGCCAACTTTTCCCAAATACTTCTCTTCTTCAGATACTTCCAGCCCCCAGCAGGCTGCAACCCTTAATCTTTTGACTGAGA
>NC_045030.1:96116860-96135719 GCF_008632895.1 Mastomys coucha
ATGTTAACGTTACCAAGCAAGAGATTTATTTACTGGGTCTCAGTGCCCCACTATAAAGATGTCCAGCCTGCAAAAGTCCCTTAGTCAAATCCCCTCTCTTATTCTTCGGGAATGCCTTAATAGTCCAGAGTGGTGCACAGAGTAGGGCACTTGAGGGAATGGGCTTTGTTGGAATCTCCACCGGTAGGACAGAAAGTCCAACAATGCAGTGCCCTGAGTCCGGTCCATACCAGTGCTGCTGAGGCAGGCCAGCCAGAGACGCAGAAGATGTTTGTATGCGGACAGGGCTGTCTAGACTTCTCTCTAGGAGAGTCCAGCGACAGGGAGGAAGATTCTGCTGTATTAGTCCTGCCGCCGCCTCTACCTCCCATGGCTCATCTGGCAAGCTTAGCCCCTCAAAGGGGAGCTCAGGAGAAGTCACGCCTTTGGGCGGTCACCAGTGTCAGAGGTGTCTGCAGCAGACAATGACAGCAGTCTGGCAGGCTGGATATTTTAAGTAACTGAGAAGTTGTAGGATTTGTCTGCCTTTACATACACCGTGTGGTCTTTACTACAACGACGGCCCCCTCCGCCTCTAGCAGGGAAATCCCCCCCATAATATTGTGCCTATTGCTATTTTAAACCAAAGGCTGGAGAGTGAGAAAAAAAACGCGCCCTATGCCCTACAAGGGAAAAGAGGCGCGTAGGGGGTGGGGGCGGCAACAAAGCGGCCTTGCAGCTCTAACCCAAGGACCAGTAAGAGCTCCTGGTCCAGCCCGCCTGCAATGGGGGTGGGAGCCAAACGAGAGCCTGGAGGCCCAGGAGGGGGGTGCGGCTGGTTGGGACCACAGGACCAAGGTTCCAGGATAAGTGGGAAGTTCAGAAACCCAAACTGTGCTCCCTTGAGGAGGAACAGTCTGTGGCTATCTTAATCCACCCTAAAGCCAGTCTCAGTCTGGCCATAAGCGAGCGCGCCAGCTTCCTCTGCAGAGGAGAGACATAGGAGATGCACCGCAGAGGGGAGGGGCCACAGCAAGGCCTCGCGGGTGAGCAGCACTGGCCTAACAGCTGTTCCAGCAAATATACTACAAACAAAGCTAAGGAGTTCCCGGCCTGCAAATGCATTCTTGGGGTGCTAGCTAGCGGCGCCCTTTCCGGAACCACGCAACAGCACGTGTGGGCCCATCCCAGCCTCCCATTACAACCTAGAGGCGTAGCCCAGGATAGTCCGCCCGCCTTCCGGCCCTCCCACCCCACCCCCCAGCCACGGTCGCCTGGACCCTGAAGACTAACGGTCGCTGGGCCCCCTCGCTGGACAGTACCTAAAGCGAGTTGAAAGAAAGACCAGCAAGAGGCTGGGACTCCGACCAGCCAGGCTCTGGATGTCCTCGTCCAGGAGAGCAGAGCAGAGCACGCGGGGATGCACTAGACCTTCAGCAGGATGGCTCCTAGCTGTGCGCAAAGCTTACCCTGCCAGGTCCAGCTCCCAGCGCTGTTATTGTCTGCTGTGCAGCTCCGATCCAGAGCTGGAGCCTCTGCTGAGAACGCCGCCACCACTGCTCCTGCCGCAGCCGTCACCGGGGCTACGGCAGTCTCCTGAACCGACTACCTTTCTCCAGGCTCTGGGCAGCTCCCCCATACCCCCTTCACCCCGGACTCCACAGTTATAGGGTGGGACGTCCGTGATATGATTGGCAGGCATACGGTCCAATCACCACTGCTGGAAGGCATGCCCTCGCCCGCCCACTGTTTTCCTCGGTGCTTCTCTCTTTAAATGCAAATAAGCCGGGCGTGGTATTGGCAGGGGGCGGAGAGGTTGCCGAACCCCTTGCAGGGGCTCCCCACTTCCGCTCCCACGCGGGGCGGGTTTCAGCGTGGCTACACACCCTACTCCCGGAGCTAGTCCCGCCCAGATGGGACTTGCTAGATTCTTGGAACTCGGTTTCGATTTTGCATACATTCCTCATTCTGTAACTTGGTGCTTTTGCGCGACTGCTCCCAGGTTGCTATCAAAGAGTTTCTCCACTCGGTTCGCGACTAGCTGGGAGAAGTGGGGGAGAAAAGGAGGGAGTCAGGGATTGTGGGGCCTGCAGAAACCTTTAGCACCATGGCTGGCTAATTATTAAGAGTGGCAGCAGGGCCAGATGGCTGGTCTTCCCAGAGAGGAAATCACCTGTCAGGAAAGTGACCTGCCCCTTGGTTCTCCCCACCCCCTTCTGCCACAGCACCTGCCTCCCTAGCCCTGCACTTTCCTAGCTTGCTCAAGGCCCTTAGGGAAGGCGAGATTGAGGTCAAGTACTATCAGTCACCAAAGGGCCTAGTGCTGCCCAGAAAAAGGAAGCAGCTTCAGCAAGGTTACTTGGACAGCCAGTGACTGGGACATATTCAGAATATAGACCTATGCTTACCTTTCAGGGCACCTTTCACTTTTCTCCCCTAGGAAAATAACTATTTTTATAGTGTACTGTTTCAATCGTTTGCCTCTCACCTAAATTCCATACCTTCCAAAGAACATGGAATGATTCTCGAGATCTCCAGAGCCCACTTCATCAATTGTGAGTCTGCTCTGTGCAGATCCCTTTTCTAGATAGGGAAAGAAGTTTTGTCTGAGCCCTAACCAGAGGTCATACCGAGGAACTGTGAGGAGGCCTGTCAGACCAGCCTTGCAGGCTACTGGATCTGGAATGTGGCAGAGGGCCAGCTGAGCTTAGGCCTCTAACTAGCCTAAAGACATTAAGTGGCATTAGTAACTGCCAGTGCCAGGTGAGCTGGAGCAACAAAGAATCCAGTTGTATAACCAGCTCTGGAATGCACAGAAAGCCCAGCTTGAAAACTCTGTCAGTGTCTAAAAGGGGAGAGAGGGTGAAGAGGATGGAAGGATTAGAGAACAATGACAGTCCCCACCCCTGCCCCCAGTGAAGAGTTGCCTGTTGCCCTGTTGGATCTTGTCTACCTTGTAAAGACACAGATGCTGAACTAGTAAGCCGAGGACTGCTGCCACTGCCTGTGTGAAACTAAGGAACTGATGTGGCTGTTAAGAGCTGGCATCTACTTTCCTTTCTGCCTCAGACTTGCTATGAGACCTGGGCCAACCTGGTCTCCCTTCTGAGCCAATTATTCTATTTTCCCAAAGAGTGAATAAGCTCTATCAGTTCAACTCAATCCTTTCTATAATAGTCCATGACCTTCGATGAGATTCTAGATATCGTCACCAAAACTTAGCAATCAGAGTCCTAGTCCTGAGTCTCAATAAATGTTGAATGGCAACCTGCTGCTAACTCGGTATATAACTTCGCTGTATAAATCACTCCTCCTAGACTGGTTTGAATGGCCGCACTATAACATTTCCTTGGATCTCTTCTTTCCAGCTTTGCAAAGCCTCCATTCTCATTTATTGGACCCGGCATGCCATATTTCCTTTTATAGCACCTCTATCATACTCTGCTAACCTGTGTTTCTGTTATTTGAAACATTTCATCCAGATCCTTGCTTTAAAAAAAGAAAAACTAGACCAAAATTGTTATTTGGAAATGATAGTTTTAAAATATGGAGTCCAGGGAAACAAAAGACAAGACAGTCCTGGCTGTGGGAACATGTGCAAACCAACCAGATTGTGGGCTTGAAAAAGCCCTGGGACCTACTTTGCTCCTTGGGTGGCAAGAGAGAGTCCTGCATGACACTTTCTCAGTTTTGAAACATACCATTGTTGTTATACTTTGTCACACAGTATATTCTAGCTCCAATGAAAAATCTATGTCGTGTTCAGTTGGTATGCCTGTGAGGCCTGCTCTTTTCTGAAGAGAACAAGAGAGGAGTGGGTCTGGGGGAAAGGGGAGGTGGGATAGTTGGAGACTAGGAGGAGGGAACGGAGGGGAAAAAGCAACCTGGATGTATTGGACACACCTTTGGGAGTGATAGGCATTTGGTTAAGACCAAAAGAAACAGAACAAAAGGGAAAAAAAAAACAGGAAAAAGAAAAGGCCTAAAAGCACCCTTTGAAATGCTAAAGCCTTCAAATTGGATTCTTGTTTGTAATCAAGAAAGTCCCAAATCTTAAGAGGAGAATACAGATATGTTACTGCATGTATGGTACCAAGAAGGACCAAGGGAAGGAATGGGCTAGTTCCTCAGTGGTATATCACTCCTGCCTAGAGTTGAAAAAATGAAGTTTGAATAAAAAAATGCCTCCTCTCAAAGGGGTCTTCTAAAGTGCCCATCTCCTGTGCTGACTGAATGGTGATCAAATCCTTTAGGCAGGCCAGAAGTTGATAGTGGGAAGCCAAATTTCTTTCTTGGTTTAAGTTTCTTTTTCTTTCTTTCTTTCTTTCTTTCTTTCTTAATTTCTTCCTTTATTCATTTTCCATGTTCCAGGATAAGAACAAAGCATATCCCATTCTTTTTTTCTTTTTTTCTTTTTTTCTTTTTTTCTTTTTTTCTTTTTTTCTTAGATGTTTTCTTTATTTACAATATCTCCTTTCCCAGGTTCCCCTCCAAAAGAAAAAAGAAAAAGAAAATGAAATAAGAAAAAAAATAAAAATAAAAACAAAAACTAAAACAATCCCCTGTTCCCTCCCCCTCCCCCTGCTCACCACCTCACTCTCTCCCACTTCCTGGCCCTGGCATTCCCCTACACTGGGGCATAGAACCTTCACAGGGCCAAGGGTCTCTCCTCCCATTGATGACTGACTTAGCCATCCTCTGCTATATACATGCTGCTGGAGCCATGAGTCCTCCATGTGTACTCTTTGGTTGGTGGTTTAGTCCCTGGGAGCTCTGAGGGTACTAATTAGTTCATATTGTCGTTCGTCCTAAGGGGCTGCAAACCGTTCAGCTCCTTGGGTCCTTTCTCTAGCTCCTTCATTGGGAACTCTATGCTCAGTCCAATGGTTGGCTGTGAGCCTCTACATCTGTATTAGTCTTGTAGCCCGTTGTGGCACATGCTGCATGCTGGTAGGATTTGCTGAAGGAGACAGAGGCAAGAGGATGAGGAGTTCAAGGCCAGCCTAGTTTAAGTTTCTTTATCTGTAAAATGAAGACATTCACTTTGTTACAAGGTATTTTCCAGCTCCAGTGGAGGCCTGCTCTTTTCTGAAGGGAACCTGAAGAGGAGTGAATCTAGAGGAATGTGGAGGTGGAGTGGGGTGGGGACTGGGAAACTGCAATCTGGTTGGATAGAGAAAGGGGGGGAGGGAGGGGAAGGGAGGAGGAGGGGGAAAGGGAGAGGGAGAGAGGGGAGGAGAGAGGAAGGGAGGGAAGGAGAGAACCTATGAAGACAAGTGTGAGTTGTGTGGTGCCAAGTCCATAAACAATTTGACGTCATGCATGATTACAGTGCCAACTACTTTGCATTCCACGGATACCTCTTCCATCCTAGGCCTGGTAGTCTATATTAGAAGTTTCCATAGTAGTAATCTTAGGGGACCTAAGGATGAGATTCTGAGTGGAGCAGAAAGCTAAATCAGTTATCAGGAAATGGTGCTTTGGAGGGATACGAATGGGATGATTTCTTCTTTACAAATTGGTAAGGAGCATTAGGGAAAAAAAGTTCAATAGAAGATGACCTTGGTAATGGGGTCAAGTCACAAAAGTACAGGAAGGATTCCTACCCAAAGTAAAAAATGCCCAGTGCTGTGAGTTGGTACTCTCAGTTGAGAAAGGGCTAAAATTCTGATTGGCTACATTTGTATTTGTAATAGTGGGGAGGGAAAAAACAAGCTTAAAATTAGACTAGAAAAATAGATTGGAGCCAAAATGTGAAAAACCATGACTAACTGGGCATATTCGCGCCCAGTTAGCTAATTTCATCATTTCCCTGGAAGCAAGAGAGAAAGTGCAGCAGATTCCCTGGGCTGGGATACCAGCTTGTGCTGGCTGGTTTCACGTAACTTGACACAGGATAGAGATATCTGAAGGGAGGAAACTTCAATTTAAAAAAAATGCCTCCATAATATTTGACTGTAGAAAAACTCTTTAGGGTATTTTCTTAATTAGTGATTGGTGGCAGAGGGCCCATCCAATTGTGGGTAGTGCCATCCCTGGGCTGGCAGTCCTGGCTTCTATAAAAAAGCAGGCTGAGCAAGGCAGTGAGCAGAACCCCCATATCCTCCTATCTCGTGGCCTCTATACCAGCTCCTACCTCCAGGTTCCTGCCCTGTTTGAGTTCTTGTCCTGAATTCCTTCAGTGTTGAACAGATGTGGAAATGTAAACCAAATAAACTCTTTCCTCCCAACTTGCTTTCGGTCATAGTGTTTCATCACAGCAATAGTAACCCTGACCAAGACAGAAATTGGTAGTAGGATTGCATTGTTGTGACAGACGTGACCATCTTTGGGGACAGATTCCCCATGTTTTGGGGAGGATTGTGAAAGGAATTTGGAACTTTGGGCCAGAAAAGCCACTGAGTATTTAAACCTTGGTGAGCTGTGGGAGCATGGAAGATAAGAATGTTACAAATGCAGGTAATAGAGTCCTGGCTTCTGAAGTTCCAGAGGGAAGTTTGAGAGTCACTTAAAGACTCTTTCAGGGTTATTGCATAGTTTGAAGTAAGAATTGATGGTTCTGGTCAGCTGGGGCTGAAGAATCAGCCATGATTAACAAGCACTGCTTAAGTAAAACCTTTGTATAACTTAGTGGGACAATTGATGCTGGTCAGCTGGAGCTGAGAAAATTAGCCGTGAATAAGACAAGACCAGCATCACTGAGGTATAAAATCTTCTGGGAAGTGTTTCCTCATGATGAGCACACACAAACTGTGTTTCAGAGGTTACCAAGGTTGTACCTTGTGCTGCCAGCTGAACTTGGTAGTGTAAGAGTCACGCAATTGGTACTGGTTTATAAGACAGGAAGGAGTAGTGGAGAGAAACTGAGGGTTGGCACTGTGAGGCAGTGTTAGAGTCTCTGAAGAGAGCCCAGGAGAGGCTCTTGTTAAAAGTGTAGCCCAGTTGCAGCAAGAGATACCAGCATTGTGGAGAAGTAAGTACCATGGGATGACTACCAAGAACATCAGCAGGCATGGAATGGAGCTGGCTGGAGCTGAGAAGGCAATCTGTGTGTGTGTTGCCAGGGCAGAGGCAGAGAAGTGACCCAAGTCCCCTTCAAGGAGCTAACAAGATGAGTGGATCCTAGACATTGGAAACTAAGTTATTTACACAGTTGGAGTTTGGCTTTGCTTTGTTCAGATTGTGGCTATGCCCTGGCTCTTCCCACTTGAAGAAAGTTACATTCTTGATTTTACAGGACCTCACAGTAAAGAAATTTTGGAATTTTATAAAGACTTTGGATTTTAAAAGAAACTGGGTATTGTAAAGAGATGGAATTTTTAAGTGCTTAAACTTTAAAGACTGTAGTGATTTTAAAATTTGGAATGTTTATGTTTCAGTGTGTGATATTAAAGTGTGATCTTGAGGATGAACAAGTAAGGAAAGGTTATGGCTTAAGAGTGGTATGTTTGTGTCAAGTTGACAAAAGATCAGTTTGCTGGCTAGTTGTACGCCAACTTGACACAGATAAGAGTGATCTCAGAGGAAGGAACCTCAATTAAGAAAATTCCTCTATAAGATCTGATATAGGACATTTTCTTTATTAGTGACTGATGGAGGAGGCCTACCCCAGTGTAGGTGGTGCCATCCCTGGGCAGGTGGTCTGGGTTCATATGAAAACAGACTGAGGAAGCCGTGGGAAAGCAAGACAATAAGCAGCACTCCTCCATGGCTCCTCTGTATCAGCTCCTGCCTCAAGTTTCCTTCCTGTACTGACGTCCTTAAATAATGAACAATGATGTGGAGGCATAAACCAAATTCTTTCCTCCCTATGTTGCTTTCGGCCATCGTGTTTTATTATAGCAATAGTAACTGCTGACCAAGACACTGCTCTATCACTTAGGGCCAGTACAACCTATCTGAGAAGGTTAATCATCTTCAGTCTTAATTTCCTCTCCTATACAAATAAAGATACCATCCTTATTAGTTATTTTTCTGTTCACTGTAATAGAACCAATTTAAAAGGAAGTCTTTATTTTGACTCCTAGTTTGAGAGGGTATAGTTCATCATACTGAAGAAGGCATGTCAACAAGCATAACTCATGGCCATAGTGGCAAGGTATTAGTTATATAGTGCTGACCAAGAAGAAAATGTTTGTCCCAGAAATTGAGTCAGGCTAACCTCAGTGCTTGCTCCAAGCTACCCAATTCCTCTAACTAGGCTCCACTTTCTAAAGGTCCTATATCCTCCCAAAACGGTGTCACAAATGGGGGATCAAGTGCTTAAACACTTTAGGGGCATTTCATACTCAATCTATAACTTCTGCATTAAACCCAAAGGCTAGTGACCATCTGACAATATAAAGTGCATTCAGCTCAATTTCATAAGTCCTCATAGTCTGAGCAGCCCCAATGCTGTTCAAAATTTAGTCTCTGGTGAGACATTTGGCTATGAGCTACTGTAAATAACTACATAACTTTTAATATACATAGCAAAGAAAAAGTTACCCATTCCAAAACAGAGGAATAGATGTATGTTAAGGAAATATTGGACCAGCTGGGAACTTCAATCCCAGATCTCAGGAGGCAGAGCCAGATTGATCTTAGTGAGTTCAAGGCTTGCCAGGCTTACACAGAACCTGTCATAGATAGATAGATAGATAGATAGATAGATAGATAGATAGATAGATAGATAGATAGATATAGATAGAAAAGAGAGAAAAAGAAAGAAAGAAAGAAAGAAAGAAAGAAAGAAAGAAAGAAAGAAAGAAAGAAAGAAAAGAAAGAAAGGAAGGAAGGAAAGAAGGAAGACTGGACCAAAACAATACAGAAACCCTGCAGCACAAATACTTTGCTGTTTTATATCCATGTCTGGTGTTAATGATGACATCATTTGGGCACCAAGTAGCTTTGTACCCACAGCTCTGCCACCTACCATGGATCAGAGATTCTTGTTTAGGCAGATTCTGTTGAGTGCCTGCAGTTTTCCTTGGTAGACATTCCATATTGTTGGCACCTCAACATCTTAGGTATTGCAACTTGGACTTCACCTTCACAGCTTCACACAATAACCTATTTTTTATTTTTTCATTGTTATTGTTATTGTAGGGATGAAGTGTATACCATGGCACAAATTGTGGAAGTCAAAGGATAGCTTTGTAGATTCAGTTTTCTCCTTCCACCTTTATGTGGATTTGGAGATTAAAATTAGGTTGCCAGGCTTGTGTGTCAAGCTCCTTTTACCCATGGAGTCATCTTGATGGCATTCATACAAAGTCCTCTAAGGAGTTCCTTGCAGGGAATTTGACTCTGAAATACATTTGCTGGTCTTCGCAACTTTTTGAACCTTGGTGTAATCCTCTATGACCCTGTGACTCTTGCATTCCTTGTGTGTGCAAAATGAGCAATATGTGGATAGTGATGACAATTTCTATTTTTAGCATGAGTTATAATAAATAGTCTACCATCTTTTGGCTGCAGATGCAGAGGCCTATGTAGGCCTTAATGACTGAAGCTTGGAAAATAATTATCTAGAGGTTTGTCTCTTGGATAATACCAAATCCAGTCAAGTTGGCCCTGGAGCTTTCAAATGGGTAGGACATTATTCTTATTGTCTTAGTGTAGAGTGAATAGTTTGTCTTCATTTGCACTAATCACTTTAACAGTTACTACCTCTTCATCTCTATCTGCAGCTAGTCTGTTCGTACCTTTGAAAGAGCTCACACTCCTTTCTAGCACTCTTTTCCTTGCCAACTGCACATTTTTCATATACTTTGGCTCCACTTTTTGTTCTCTAGTGCCATAAATCTGCTGTCTGGCTAAGAGCAATGAGGATGAATACTTTGCTGCACTGAATTTTTCCACAAACAACTTAATCCATTACTCTTATGTTCAGCCTGAAAATTTTAGGACATGGGCAGAACATGATCAATTCTTTGTCAGAATATAGCACAAATAAGTTGTAGCCAAGTTTCTGGTTTCCATCAGCCAATCCACATTTCCATTAGTATTTTGTTTTTTCAAATTTTGACCAGAATTTATCATTAAGCTCTTTTTATAATGTTCTTGGACTGCTGTAGCCCACAGTTCCAAACTCTTCCATATTCCTCTTACAAATCAATTTGCAGGGCCTATCACTGAAAGAACATTACATTGTGTTGGGTCTTCCTGAAGTTAGAAGTATAGGAAGTTGTGAGCCACTTGATGTGAGTGCTGGGTACCAAACTTGGGTTCTGTGTAAGACTTAGTCCTCTGAAAGAGTTGTATGTGCTCTTAATTGATTAGTCATCTCCCTAACCCTAAGAGGTGCTGTTGTAATCAAGAAGTTTAAGTCATATCTCAAGAACATGGCATGTGAGTAAAGACTGTAGGAATTGAGAGAAGAAAGCATAAGGATATCTTGAAGAAGGATAAAGCAGAGGCAACAAAATGTGCAAAAGCCCTGAGACAATCCAGCTCTTTGTAATAAATCAACTACATTAGATGGGATATTACGGAAATGACAAGATGGTGCAGCTGGAATAGAATGTTGAAAGACAAAAGGAGAAGAGAGGGTCAAAGAAGATATAGGGGCAGACAACACATGGTTTTGTGGGTCATGTGAAATACTTTTGAACTTGCTGAACATATATCTGTAGAGATTTGTTATTTAGTGAAATGTCTAGGGAAGTGTTGCAGCAAGACAAAAAATGGGATTAGGAAGGAGAATCTATTAATGATCCAGGTAAAAGGCAGTGACGTGATGAGAAGGATTTGGATTTGGCATGTGTTCTGAAAACAGAAGTAGCTGAACACTGTGATAACATCTTAGACAAAGATTGTGAGGGAAACAGTACCCACAAGACTCTGAGATAAATGCAGAAAATAGGGCTGGAGAGATGGCTCAGTGGTTAAGAGCATTGACTACTCTTCCAGAGGTCCTGAGTTCAATTCTCAGCTATCATGTCGTGGCTCACAACCATCCCTAATGGGATCTGATGCCCTCTTCTGGTGTGTCTAAGGAAAGCAATGGTGTACTCATATACAATAAATAAATAAATAATTAAATAAATAAATAAATAAATAAATAAAAGATGAAATATTTACTTATAAAAAAGGCAGAAAATAGACCCTTGGGTATGAACTTAGATATTTACTGGGCATATGGGCAACACTAGCTGGAAGCAGAAGTAGGATATACACCTAACCAGTATGGGTCCAAAAAATAGTTTCTCTGTTGCTGAAGTTTGCTTACAAAAGGTGGTGACTAGAGCAGGCCATGGAGGGCGGGTTTTGTTTTTACCTGTTCAAAGAATGTGAATTTGTTTGTATGCTGAGAGAAAAAGATCAATTAGTTAGAAGACAAAGAACCTGTCTCAGTGGGTTAAGGTGCTTGCCTCCAAGCCTAAATACTCAAGTTCCATTCCTACAATTCACTTAAAGGTGGAAGGAGAGATGACTCCACAAAATTAGCTTCTCATTTCAACATATGTGCTATGGTACACACTTAACAAATAAATCAAATATATGTGATTTAAATTTAAAAAAAGAAAGCAGGTTAATCTGTTGAGCATGTGTGTGGCTGGTGATAGATGGAATCTTGAGTAACTAAGGATGAGTTAATCTTGGTTAAAAGGGAGACTAGGAGGACTCAGTAGTATGTTGACACAAAAGTTAAAGATTTCACATCTATTTGCTCTAGAAAGTAGAAGACACTATAGTTCAAATTTGATAGTGAGAAGAAAATCAGAAGGTGGGAGAGATTTTAAGAAAACTTGAAAATACTACACAGGGTCAGACATTACTATTTTAGAAAATGGCTAGTTAATAAAGGCCCAAGGCAGCTACGTTCACCCCACTTGGTAGGTTTGTGAGGACCTACTCTTTTCTTTGAACCACTTAGCAGCAATGGATCTCAGTTTTCTAATCTATAAAATGGCCATGAATGAGATAAGGCTGTTAAATCAAATGAGTTAATCTACACAAGATGTTTATTTGAGCACATTCCTCAGCATATAAAAAGTATTTGAATGAACATAACTCTTAAATATTATACTTGATTGGTAAATGATAACTTTATATACAACTGAGAATATAATATTTTCATTAAATGTAGTATGATTACATCAAGATGATTGACACATCCATCATCTCATTTTCCTATCATTTTATGGATTGACATGTAAATTTTAATGTTAGTTATTTTGAAAAATATACTGCAAAATTATTAACTATAGTCATCCTTGTATACAACAGATATCAAAGTCTCCTGTCTATGTGAGAACTATATTCCTTTGATCAGTAATTCCCCACTCTATTTTTCCCCATGCCCTCAGTCTCTGAAAATAATCAGTACTCATTATGTTAAGAGAAATAACTCAGGCATAGAAAAGGAAGCAGTCAATGATATAACTTATATGTGGATTATAAAGATAAGTTGGTATCTCATAGAAGTTAAAAACAAAATTGTAATATTAGTTATAAAATGGCCAAGAAATTCTGCTTCTCTAATTCACATTAATTATACATAGTATTGTTGAACTATATAAACATTTCAAAAAGCTATACAGACTGAAAAATTTACCACAAAATTATAAATATTTAAGGAACTAATACTCTTAACCTGATTTAAGCATTAAACCATGTATAAATGTATTGAAATATCATGCACTTCATATACATGTACATTTTTATGTTTTTACATATAGATAAAAATAAACTTAAGGTTGAAAAATGTAAATAAAGAGAAAAATGGACAGGAAATAAGTCAAAGGAAGGAGAATGGAGAAGAAACCAGGGGTCATTTGATTTCTGAAATACAGTACTTTAGCCCAGAATAGAGAGACCATGTGGGGCTGAGCCACAAAGTTCTAGGAGTGTAATTTCTAGGAAAGAGGGCAATTCTGACTAGAAAAATGACTACTTTTTAAGTGAGGTATATGGTTCTAAAGTAGTTGCATTGAAGCAGTTTATCTATAAGCCAGAATACTGGAAGGGGTGGTCTCTGAACCAGATCCCACTCTTAGACTACCATGCACTGCTTTTATAATGAATATAGTCTTCTTATTGGACTCTCAAGGAGCTAGTAAGCAGGCTATAACCTGGATGATAGATATTGGTTTTGTTTGTTAGTTTGTTTTGTTTTGTTTTGTTTTCTCAAAGAGGAAAACATCTAGAACCCTCTTAAAGTATAAAGTACGTAAAACTTAACTTTGTGAAAGTTGGCAGAAGCAGCTGAGGGAAGGGAGGTACTAAACTCTTCTCACTGAGGGTCAGTGACAAGAAACAAAATGCCAAGGGGAGATTGTATTTAGTAATGTTGACTCAACTTACTTGTCACACTTCAGAGGGAAGATACTCTTGGAAGAGTTTTTAGAATGTGAGATGATCTAATCCAACCCTTGACCTATTGTCTACAAGGGACTAGTGAGATCTGGTGAGAGGAAAGGATAGGGGCACTAAGCTTTTCTTTTTTTATTGGATATTTATTTACATTTCAAATGTTATCTCCTTTCCTGGTTTCCCCTCCAGAAAACCCCTATTCCATCCTCCCTTCCCCTGCTTCTATGAGGGTGCTCCTTCACCCATCCACCCACCCACTCTAACCTCCCCACCCTGGCATTCCCTAACATTGGGGCATCAAGCCTTCAACTTTTCATGTGCAATGGAAATAGAAAAAGAGCACATAGAAGCAAGCTGGAGAGCTGCTGGTTTACCCCAAACATAGACACTAAATTTTGCCAGTGTCTCAGTCCCCTCATGTACTAAACAGGACTATTTCAGCTCCTCTTCATTATCCAAGATTTGATTCACATCAGTATTACTCTCAATTTCAAAGGCTTTTGAAATACCCAGTGTCCATATGTTTTCATGGGTCAACCAGAAAATATGTCTCACATACCTAAAAGAGGCCATTCTGGTTGTGTCCTATTCAAATGGGTATACTTTCCTAGACCCTAAACCAGATGGAGACACTGACATTAACTTCTAATCTCCAAAGGGAATAGTCAGCATGGGCTAGAGTAGATCCTAGAAAACCACTTTGAGAAGCTCACTTGGATTCTTTCATATTCTTAGATTTTTCAAAACCCTTTATCCAGGGCAGCAAACTCTTACTGAAAGCCATTGAGAAGGTACCACAATGGGTCCATCTTCTCTCTTCATTTTTGAGCAGTCAAGATCCCTGTGTTTGTCAGGACCAGACTTACGGTCATCTTTGACTATAGCTAATCAAATCCTTTCCCCAGTGGTCCTCTCCCATTCCTGAATATAAACAGAAGACACCACCACTAGGAATTACTTTGCTAAGGATTTTATTGTGGAGAATAATAAACCAGAAAAGTTATGAGGTGTATTATTCTCAAACAACCTGGGTTACCAGGTGTATTTTTTGGAGGTATCATGCATTAGGTTCCTGAGAAAGTTGAAAACTTATCATTGATGCTTGAGGTAGTTAATCAACACAGGGGGAATATCCAGCTGGTCGATGGCTTGTGGCTGGTTGGCCCGACACAAGGATCTGCGGATAACTAAACGGGCCTGGGACAGGAGTGTCCGTGGAGTGGCTGCAACAATGAGAAACAGATTATGAGCATCAATTCTCAGTGTACTTATTCTGCCCAAGTATACATCCATCTATTCTGCCATGGCTATTATAATAATGCCCTCTCCCTTCTAAGAACTGTCCCAACCATCTCCCAATGCATGGTAACATATACTGAGGCCTATAGAAGAGACGCTCAGGGCATCAAAAGAGTCAGTCTTTGGCAGATCTAAGACCAGAGACTGTATAAATGCTTCCTACACACCTCATCTTAGTAACCCTTTCACTCCTATGTAATTTTTAACCTTTCCTCCAGAGGGACCCCAGGAGAATGATGGAGCTATTTCTAGGTCAACCAAGAGGGAAGGTCTTGGCTGATGATTTGGAACCCCAAGACCTACGATAAAGAAGCCTATGTGGTATGCCTCATCACCTCTCACCTCGGGCTTGTAGCAGCAATTTGATGCCATTATCATCTTGTGAAGTTGGGTCCAAGGGAAGAGATGGAAGGTAGATGTTAGCTCCAAAATCTATTAAAAGCTGGATGTACTCTGGCTCACAATTATGATGAAGGCAGATTTCAAGGAGTGTGCGAGGCTGTGGAACACGACTTAAGAGGCCCTGATCAGTGCAGTTGTAATCAGGATCTGCCCCATAGAGCAGAAGCAGGCGGAAACAATCGAGGTGCCCATAGACTGCAGCCAAATAGAGGGGGCCAGAACAGGAAGCTATGTTTGATGCCCAGACTGGTAGTTTAGCCTTGACATTAGCCTCTGCACCATGCCCTAGGAGCTCCTGTAAGATGGCAAAAGCCCCATCACGTGAGGCAGTGAGAACAGGAGAGCAATTGTTGTAGATGCTACCACTAGGACAGGCACCCGCTTCTAAAAGCATTCTCACACACTCCAGATGACCATGACTAACAGCAGTGAAAAGGGGTGTTTGTGCTTTAACATCCAAGCTATCAACATCAGCACCATGTTCCAGTAGGACCTTCACACAATTTAAGTGACCATAAGAAGCTGCCAAACGCAAGGGTGTTCCAGGTATACCCCAGCCACTCCTGCTGTTGATGAACCGTTTATAACGTTCCTGGTGTAGAAGGTGGTCAAGAGTACAGGAGTCATTGTCATACACAGCTTGACTGAGAGCCTGTTTTTCCCCCATGTCAGTGTCCTCTTCCTCCTTTTCAGGTTGCAGAAGAGAGAAGATCTTGGAGATATCCATGAAGTTCATTCTGGTTTATTGGAAGACCACTATTCTCATTGCAAGGAGGAGGAAATTTCAGATCTGAGGGTAACAAAAAAGGCAGGAGGAGACTAAGCATCCTTCTCAATGCCATACTTTACTCTCTGACCTTCACCATTAGGGTACTCATCCCATGGGTGTCCTGTTTCCCAGTTTCAATTTTGTTTTAAGACACAAGATAGCTGTCAAGAAAAGTCAGGTCATTTTACAGCTTTGAGACTTAACATATACTGTTCTGCCTGCCCTTGAAACTCCTGGGAAGATTTCCTTGAGTACTTGGAGATTTCAAATGATCATAATTAGATTTCATCTACAAACAGACACATTCAATTCCTACTTACCTTTATGCCATTACTGAATCAAGGGTATGGCAAGGCCCTATATCCATCTGGTATTTCCACTATTGCTAATAGGGCATACCCCATAGATGGAGACTTGGAGATATATCTAACTCAGTTCCAAATGTGACATTAATGAGTTAGCCTAGGCCTGGCAGTTAGGAGGTCAATGGAACAAGAATTTGTGGTATTAAACTCTCATCCATGAGCTTTCTAATAACAATCTCAGTGGGTTAGCTCACAACACCACCTCTTGACATTTAAGATGAATTTAAACTTCTGCGCATCCCCTCATCCATGACTAAACAAAAATGTCCCTCTCTTGAGCTTTCTGTAACCTTGTTTCAGACTAAGACCCCCTGGGATTCTGGAAGAAAGGTACCTAACAAATTGATGCCAAGGGTATTGGCTGATTAAATGAAGAGGTGGCATCACAAAGAATAGAATTAAAATGAAGGCAAATTCATGGCAGAAACAACAGGTCCCCAGAGAAAGTTCTCTCTGATAATGACTAGCTCCCCCACCCCCAGCACTATTTCAAACCAAGAATTCCTTTTGATTGCTAATACCTCCTTAAAGCCTTCTAATTCTCCATCTTTTGACTCAAACCTTATTCCACTCTCTGTAAGATACAGTCTAGAGCTTTGACTCAAACCTCAACTCTTGTTCTCTCCATAGTCTTTACACCTCAGTGATACACTCAGCTTAAACCCTAACCATTACACTCCCTCTCTTGGTTCTCTAAGTGAAGTTTTCTCACCATAGTTGTAATTTTATCCAGTTGAGATGGCAGGATTTGCAGAGCTCAGATACCCTACTTTCCCAGATTTTTTAGCCTAGGTCCCAGGGACTCACACCTCCATTAATTTACTACCTACCCCCTTTGTTTGATAGGAGCCTCAGGTACATACCTCTTTAAAGGGTATAATGAGGTAGATGGGTGAGGTCACTCTCAACTTTAGCCCTGTCCTCACTTGCCAGCATATGATCTGAATATTTATTCTTAGGATCCAATGTAAATAAAATTATGGGAATTATTCAGACCTAAGTTTGTAACTCAGCTCTCTAAGATCCTAACAAGGCACCGTAGGCAAGCCTCTTCTCTTTTGTGACTTAGTTTCTTCAGCTACAAGACAGAAATAGTAACCCATGCTTTGTGGGGCAGCTAAGATAAAGATAACTACCTCTACATAAAAGTTTCAAAGATAAAGTGTATAACATTTTCAACCTCTTTGCACTAGGTCCTCTTCTTCAACTTAGTAAGTAAAACTCCATCACTTTTCTTTATCAAACATATCCAAACAGAAATCTATTATTTACATACCTAACTCCTACGTACTTCTTTACTCTGTGCAATGTGGCTTCATCCACCTTCAATCATAAAAAACACTTTAAAAAGATAATTTTTGTAACTAAATCTACCAGGATTTTTGAAAAATCTTTTTTGTCTCCTTTCCTTTCCTTTCCTTTCCTTTCCTTTCCTTTCCTTTCCTTTCCTTTCCTTTCCTTCCCTTCTTCCCTCCTTTCCCTTCCCTTCCCTTCTCTTCCCTTCCCTTCCCTTCTCTTCCCTTCCCTTTCCTTTCCTTCCTTCCTTCCTTCTTCCTTTTTTTCATGGTATTGGGATTGAACCCAGGGTTTCATGCATCCTAGAAAAGCAATTTACCACCTTCTGCTCACTTTGCAGACTTTTCTAAAGTATCTGTCTTTACTGAATGTTCTATCCTCTAAAACCACATCAGTGTCTTAAGGAGCTGATATTACTCCTTACAGTTCTTCACTGGAATATTTATGCTCCCCTGTTTTTTCGCCATCTTCTTCATTTCAATCTCATAGCTTTAGCCCCCATATTTATTCTAATGATTTCTAGTCTATTACACCACCACTCCACCCCCAGGTTTCTTTTCAGTTCCAGGTATGTATCTATTGAGTTTCTACAGGTACTTATCACTAGGATCATTACGACTATGAGACTTAATCCATTTCTCATTTCCTCTTCATCTATCAAACTAAATCTCCATGACATATCTTATTTCCCTATCTCTTACTACTCCCATTCAATTTGATCAAGTCAAATTTTCTGCCCTAGAGACTCTTTCAGATCATCTTCCTTAGAGTTTCATATCCATTCTACTACTTTATCTAGGCCTCCACTGTCTTGCCTCAACTGTTATAGTTATCTCCTAACTAGTTTCCTAAAATGGTAACATAAAAATACAAATATGATCAGGTGTGGTAATGCATGACTTTAATCCCATGCAGAGGTGGAGGCAAGGCAGAGAGGCAGAGACAGAAGAAAGGAGGCAGAGAGGCATAGGGGCAGAGGCAGATGGGTCTCTGTGAGTTTTAAGCCAGTCTAGTCTACAAACCTAGACAGCCAGGACTATTACATAGAGAAACTGTTGGAGATGGGAGGAGGCAAACAAACATAAAACAAATATGATCTATTCTAAACCAGTTAATAAGTTCTCCTTTCTTTGCTTTATTTTCTTCTTTTCAGTACTGAGGATTGATCATACAGTTTTTGTACATGCTATTGCTCTGTCACTGAACAACACCCCCAGCATTCTTTTTATGCTTTAATTTTGAGGCCGAGTTGGATTTGAACTTAGAATCTTATAATTTATAAACACTTTCAGTGGAATAGTAAGATACAATATTGACATATAAAACTCAACAGCCCTCCTGTATACTGACAAGGACCATGCTGAGAAAGAAACCATGAAACCGGGCTGGCGAGATGGCTCAGCGGGTAAGAGCACTGACTGCTCTTCTGAAGGTCCTGAGTTTGGATCCC
>NC_045030.1:96136081-96145347 GCF_008632895.1 Mastomys coucha
AATCTAAGAAAATCCAAAAAAAAAAATTAAAAAAAAATAAATAAAGTAAAATGAAGATTAAAAAAAAAGAAAGAAAGAAAGAAACCATGAAACCATCCCATTCACAGTTGCTACAAACGATATCTTGGAATAAACTTTCGACAGTAGAGTCCTTTTTAGTGAAAATGTATATAACTGAATAAAAAAACTAACTAAGAGAGCAGAAGATAGAAATGCCTCCGATAATCATGGATTAAAAGAATTAATATTGTAAAAATGGCCATATTACCAAAAACAATCTACAGATTCAATTAAGTTTCAACCAAAATTCCAAAAACGTTCTTCACAATAGACCCCAAATAGCCAAAGTAATCCTAGGTAAAACTACCTACACTACAAGTATCTGCATGGTACTGGTACAAAACCAGACATATAAACAAACAGAATAAAAGACCTAGAAATAAATCCACATCACTACAGCCACCTGGTTCTTAACAAAGGTGCAAAAAACCAACTAACCAAAAAACCCTAAATCACAGAAAATACTACCTGTTCAACACTTAGTAATGGGAAAATTAGATATCACATGTAACAGAATGAAGCTAGATCCATATCTCTCAGCCTATATAAAAATTCAAAGTATATCAAAAACATTAATGTAAGGCTTGAAACTCTTAAATTGCTAAAAGAAAAATAAGACTAACACTTCAAGAAATTGGCATTGACAATAATTTTCTAAAAAGGTCTTCAGTAGGACAGAAAATAATTACAAAACTTGACAAATATAATTATATAAAATTAAAAGTAATAATAAACTATTAATAGAGTGATGACCCATTTTATAGAATGGGAGAACATATTTGCTTAGCTATGAATCTAACGAAGTGTAAAAAGGAATTAAAAGAAACTCAAAGTAGGACTATTATATGACTCAGTAATATTCTTCATGGTACATACCTGAAGGACCCTAAATCATACCAGAATTGGATACACTTTTATGTTAATATAGTGCCATTAACAATAGCCACACTGTGGAATCAACCTAGGTATCCAACAGTAGATAAATGATAAAGAAACTGTAGTTTATATGAGTGTAGTTTTATTAACCCATAAAGAAGAACAAGATTATGTCACCTGAAAGAAGATGAATACAACTGGACATCATATTTTGCAAAATAAATCAGACTCAGAGAAATATATTTTCTCTTACTTGTGGACCCTAAAGGTTTTATAGATGTGTAAAATCAACTAAGTATATATTTCAAAGTAGAAATAGACTTTCTGTGAGAATGAAATGAAATAGAGAAAGAGGGTTGTAAGGGGTGGGGAAAGAGGATAGTCCCGTGAATATGGTCAAAGGACACAATACATTTGGATAAAAACACTCTTTTGAAACCAAACACTGTGGGTGATAAGTATATGCTAACAAAGCAAACTTAAATATAATTTATATTATACTAATTACTGATTTCTTTATTTTATTTTTTAAGACAGTCACTCTATACAACACTGGCTGACTTGGAATGTGCTATGTAGACCAGGCTGGTGTAGAAATTGCAGAGATCCACCTCCTTCTGGCTTCCCAATGCTGGAACTTACACCACCAAGCCTAGTCTTGATTATTGATTTTGTTGACTATTTTGTGGTTAAATTTCCTTATCTATAGGCACAAATGACAGTCTATGCTTCATAGAGCTGTTAGGATAAATAATTATTCCTATAATATTATTTTCCTTCTATTTCTTCACAATGGGTTTTCAATTACATTACAGAAGAAAATAGAAAAAACAATTATAGTATATATGCTGTGTTTTTCTATGATTATCACTCCCTACTTAATATTTTCAAAACTCAGAGCTAGAATGGATCTTATAGATAAGTTAATTTCTTCACCTTAGAGATAGGGAATTCGAAGATTAGCAGGTAGCAGGGACTTTTCTAATGTTGCACCATTGTTATTGTGAATTATTTTATTATCATGAACACAGAATACATCTATAACCTTGTACTTTTCAAATATATTTCACATCGTTGCATAAATAATACCCTCATTTTGAAAATAGTAGAAACTAGAGCTTGGAAGTTAAAACATTTGCGAAGTGCCTTATATCAACCAGATGCATCCCTACCACCAGAGCTCGAAATAAAATCTAGGTTTCCCTACCTTCCATCCACCCTCTTTTCTGGATTACAAGATGTAATATACATGCCCTCCTCTCCATTGCTTCATGTTTAGTTGCACTGCAGCATTTAGCCTTTAAATACCGTAATGAATTCCAAGAACCTTTGTAACGGAAGTTCCATTCATATATTCTTTTTTCTGACATTCCGTGGGGATTCCCTTCTCATTTCATTTTGGGAACTTGGAGCTGGTGGGGGAAAAGCTGAAGTTCTCACCTAGATCAATGAGTCCATAGTACAGTCTATATTATAATGAACCTCCAGAGAGAAATGAAGCCATGGCTCAATTAGATATGGACAAGAAAATCCAGCTAGTCTATTGTGCAGCTTCACATTACTCTAGATTATTAAAGTTAGTATGTGTGTTCTGTAAACAAAGTGCTTCTTTTTAATCCCACTAGTAAAGGTATTTGAAAGCCTTTCTTTGTGACACTGATAGTGATAAAGTCAAAGACTGTGGGTCCTTTTCATCGCGCTTTTGGTACATAAAGTAAAATATATACAATTAAAGAAGCAACTACTTTGAAATGCTGCTATTGATACATTTTAAAAACTGTATGAAACAGTAAACAAGATCTATTAATAATTTGTAAGTGGTGGTTGATGGTCAATGTAATTCAGGACCTCTGCCACATTGTAATATGATATACTTGCGATTTATTCTGGTACGACCAAGTCACACAAACACGTAACACTACCACTGCTTGCCGCCTATATTCGTCTTAGAAAAAGGTGGCAAATTTCAGTCAGAGGTTAGAGGTTAGGGAACAAAACTTACCTTGTTTGCTTATTTTCCTAAGTTTTTAAAACCCTGTATATTTTATATAAGGCCCTCTTAGAATCTGTGAACTCAAAGTAAGAACTCTTATAGGAGAGTTTGGTTTTTGTGGGTGCTAGAACATTCCTTCGGACATTACTAGACTGTTTTACAGCTTCATCTTCTTTATTCAAACTTGAGAAACTCTGTCCTTATGCCCTTAAGCCTACTCACACATATTTTGAATAAATAAGTGCAGCCACATACAGTGACCCATGCCTGTAATCAAGTACTAGGAAGCCTGAGGCAGGATTTCCAGTTTGAAGAAGTTCAAAGCCAGACTATGCAGTAGAGTGAGACCCTGTATTGAAAAAAGCACCACCACAACCACCAAAATCAAATAATATTAAAAAATAAAAATAAAATATAAAGCCAAAACCAAAACAATGCAAAACAAAGTGACAGAATATTACAAACATACTTTGGGGAAGATAAGGCAAAAAAGCTTACATGAAATTGTTTCTCCCTTCTAAAAGTTCTTCCCTTTCTACCTTTTAAGCACTCCTAGATGCTTGGTCCAACAAGAAGAGCAGGACTTTAATGTCCCTAATAGTGCTGAAAGTTAGGTTTGAGGTACTCACAGGACTTCAGCTGGAGCCCGCGCTCAATGGAGAGTTGCAACTCCAGTCTCTCTGATGAAGCCCAAAGGTCCTGGTGGGCCCTCTTCAGAGAACCACTACCGTCCCAGGCTGGAGCTGTTTGGGACCTCTGTTCCCACTGGAAAGACTAGGCATTGGTCCCTAGGCTGATTTATTCTAGGTGGCTATTTTTAGTCTGCCCTCCTTCTCCCTCCCTTGACTGTGTTATCTTGCCAGTGACATTCTGGGAGTGATCCCAGTGAGAGGAGGGGGGCTGCCACAGGGTAGTCCTAGAAGGGCTGATTGACAGATAGGCATCTGCTAAGGCTAAAACATGCTCCCAGTATGTCCCCATATACTCTGCCACAGTGCTCACTAGAACACTGATAAGTGCTCTGAGCAATAGACATTCCTATGTACCACAAAGGGGCCAGAGAAACCCCAGCTTTAACTAACTTACTCACCTTCCTCTGTGTTGCAACCCTTTTTTACTTTCTCCTCCCAAATGAAACTTTCTGTATTTTCCCTTTTTTAGAGCTCTGCAATATATCACCCCATTATCTGTAGAGTGAAGAGAAAAGATTGGAAGGGGAAACTTCATACTGGAATGAGCTCTCTGTCATCTTTTCTGAAGCTTAAGCAAATCTTGTTGCCTTACAGAGCCTCCTCATCTACTCATTTACCAGGCTCAGTCTGATTTAAAATGCCCACCACCTCCCACTCTTCTTACTAAGAGGTAACAAACACTACAAGGTTAATGTGAGTAGCACTGGGAACTTCAGTCAAATCACAGTTTTTAAGTGTATTATTTCTCTCTAATTACTTTTAAATGAAGGAAATGGCACAAAACTCATTTTTACAAAAAAACAACATCATCAATTTTAAATGTTACAAACAAAAATGAAACCAGCATCCTGCCTCCCTCTGGGATAAAAACCAGCCTTTCTGACAGGATTTGCAGCACATTCCTTAGATAGGAATTTATGTATGGTACTATAAACCTGGTCAAAAGCCCATGGCTTAAGAGGTCATAAGTCCTAGTGGGAAATCTTCTGTTACTTTTATAAATGACTATGACATTGCCATCATATTGTCTTCTGAATAACTGTTTATGCCTACAGATCAGTGCTGCTGTGAGCTTTTGTCAGAGAAGCTTCTTTTTTGCAATGACCACCAGGAACTGCACAAACTCAACTGGTCAAAGAGCTAAGGATAAGTGATGGTTGAATGCTGAGCCCCAAATGCAACATCAATATCACCCCTTTCAAAGCTTAGGGAATGTAATGAAAGGAATGTTGGAAAGAATAAAAGAGCCCGAGTAAATGAGGGGAATGGTAAGGAATTCTGCCTTCCTGGCATGACACAGACTTGAATGTTGCACTCCAGAATTCACAATAGATATGATTACATGCACAACACTGGGCTCCATCAAAAGCCTGTCTCATAGCAGAAGGAGCTTATGGGAGGATTTGTAACACTTAATGGTTGCTAGGGAAGGGGAAGACATTTCTGGTAACATTCCCACGTTCGTTCCTGTAAACAAACTCTCACCCATGTAACTAACTCTAATGAAACTCACAGGGATGGGGACACACACACAGACACATACAGAGGAGGCGGGGGAGGAGGAGAGACAAAGAAAGATGAGAAGAGAAAAGGAAAGAAAAGAAGAAAAGAAAAGAAAAGAAAAGAAAAGAAAAGAAAAGAAAAGAAAAGAAAAGAGACATGAAAGTAAAGAGCAACACTTGCTGGGAAGAGGAAGAGGATCAGTTGGAATGGGAGAAGGATGTGAGGATAATGAGAGGTGAAGTAGATTGAGATACATTTTGAAAATGTACATGCATAAAAATGAAATAATGTAAACTATTGATGTGTATAATTAATACATGCTAATTTACTTCTTAGTCCTTTTTGGCTCTTTTGAGAACTTTCTGTTCAGATCCTTTGACCATTTTTTAGAGTTCTATATATTCTATATATTAATCCTGTCAGTATTTAGCTGGCAAAGAGTCTCTCCCATTCTGTGGGGTTCCTCTTTACTCAATTGTTTCTTTAGCTATGCTGAAGCCTTTTCTTTCATGAGGCCTCACTTGTTAATTGTTGGCCTCAATTCTTGGGAAAATGTATTCCTATCAGGAAGTTCTTTCCTACACTTATATCACATAGGGTACTGCCTATATTTCCTTCTAAGAGTTTCAGTGTTTCACGTTTCATGTTTTGGTCTTTGATCCACTTGGAGTTAGTTTTTGTGTAAGATGATAGACACAGGTCTAATTTCACTCTTTTGTATGAGGACATCTAGTTTTCCCAGCACAATTTATTGATGATTATTTCTTTTCTCTAGCTTGTTTTTGGCATATTTGGCAAATATCAAGTTGCTAAAGTTATGTATGTCCATTTTTGGGTCCTTGATTTTGTTCAATTGGTGTACACGTCTCTTTTAGTAGCAATGTTATATTGTTTTTATTACTTTGTCTCCGTAAGACCTGAAATTGTAATCTCTACAACATTGCTCTCTTTGTTCAGAATTGTTTTGGCCCACCCAGGGTCTTTTGTAGGAAATGATGGGATAATATTATAATTCTCAAAAATATTTTTAAAACAAAGGTGTCTAATCAATACATGAGCAAATGAACTGAACAAAGTTCTTAAGAAAGATAAATGGCCAATAAACACTTGAGAATTTTTAAACACCTTTAGACAAAGGAAAAATATAAATTAAAGTTTAGTCATAATGGCTACCAAGAGTACATATGATGATAAATTCTAATGATTTAGAGAAAGGTTATTTTTAATCATTGCTGGTGGGAATATAAGCTGGCATGCCCTTGAAACACTAAGACCAGAACTACCATATGACCCAATTATGTTAATCTTGGGTATATACTCAAATTCTTAAGTCAGAATGCCAGAGATCCTAGAATATAATGCTTATTGCCACACTATTCACAATAGCATGATATTAAACTAGTCTTTTGTTTATCAAGAGTAGTGACTAAAACTGTGATATACACAAAACAGAGTTATATTAAGTCTAAAGAGGAATGAAATAATGCAGTTTGAAGGAAAATGGAAAGAACTGGAAATCAACATGTAATTAAACAAAATAAATAAGCCACCTTCAGAAAGATAAATTTAACATGCAGGACCTAAATTTGTGTGTGTGTGTGTGTGTGTGTGTGTGTGTGTGTGTGTGTGTAGATGAGACTATGAAGGATAAAGGGGGAGTTTAATTGGGGGCTAGCAGACTGTAATGAGAGAATAATGGGAAGAAAAAACCTCATATGAGGAATCTAAGTTAACAATGCATATGTGTACATCTATATGTTAGGAAAGAAGAAGGGGGTAGTATTTGATTGGAAGACAACAAGAATGAGGAAAGGAAGAAGATAGCAGAGGGATATGAGTTATGAGCAAAGTATAAGAATATATTTTTAAAAGGACATAGCAAGATAGTATATAAAAAAGAATACACTGTCATCACCAGCTATGGCATTTATGGTAACATATGGTATAATAGGTCTAGAAGTCTTTCTTGTAGCTCCTAAATCTGCCTACACCAAGCTCCAAAAATTCTTCTAAAGATCATTTTTTTTCTACTGTCGTACAATTTCTCGTTTGAGGTTTCTGCTCACAGACTTGTGCTTTGATAAACCTTGATTCCTTTACACCTATGTGTCTATCCCTCCAAATTAAGGGCCAGTGTTTTGTTCCATGGTATTGTTACTGGCCTAGCAAATATTCAAGATACTCTAGAGACACTTTTGTTTCTCAACTTGAGAGACTATTCAAACAATGGATCCTAAAGAAATTGGAATTGCCCTAGGAATCTTAATTTGGTAGAAGGAAACACACCAGACCAATGGAAAAGAAATCTCTCCCAGGAAGAGATTTCATAGAGGTCTAACAACTTGTCAGACCACTTTATAGGATGAGACTGAAGGCCAGACAATGAAGGGTAAATGGCAGGTAGGGTCATACTAGCTCAAATATGGATATCTCTGGCCCTCTATTTAAACTTTAATCTTATTCTAAGACCTCAAGATGGACTTAAAGAAGCTAATGGATCTCTTTGTCAATCTTCCCAATGTGACCACATAGAATAAATATCCTTTCTCTGCTTTCGATTAAATGGCTTATTGAGGATTGGGTAATAAAACTTGGCCTGGAGCACAGAATGTGACTCCCCAAGTTTGATGTCAAACTCAGTCCTTTAATGGAGTTAAGAAGAGTTGCTAATTTTGTTTGCTTATCTCTTTTCTTCTTATATAAATTGGAATGACAATTTCCAAGATTTTCCCATGCTAAATTAAAAACAGGAAAGCCTTTTAAAAAAAAAATTTACAGTTCCTTTGAGGCCTCATAGATTATATAGAATGTTTTCATAACAAATTGACTAGAGACTTTTGCTGTTATCTTTCTGTTATAAATGTCAAGTTTTACGACTTGTGATGAGAATGTCCAATCTACATGACTATCATTCCTTTAACGTTGTTGGGGCTTGTTTTAGGGATAAGGATGTAATTTCCTTTGGCATGTTATATCAGAGCTTGAAAACATGTATTCTGTTGTTGTTGGAGACATATACCAGATTTTGTTGGCTGGAGGCCCCTCCCCTTTACTAGACTCTAAATTTTCTATTATTTTTGTGAGTTGCTGAAATATGAATGTTAAAGTTTTTAACTATAATTATGTGTCTATTCCACATTTACTTCTATCAGGGTTTGTTTTTATGTATTGTTGGAATTATATTCGTTTTGGGTCATAATGTCTATTTCTTTCTCTGGTTAGTTTTTCCATACTGTTTTACTATTTGTCATCACCCTGACTAGGTCTTCTGCATGCTGATGCTGGTTACAAATGTTCATTCTGTCCTTTTCCCTTCTCTCTCTCTCTCTCTCTCTCTCTCTCTCTCTCTCTCTCTCTCTCTCTCTGGGTTTTAGAGACAAGATTACTCTGTGTTCCTGGCTATCATGGAACTTGCTCTGTAGAACAGGCTGGCCTCAGATTTAAAGAACTGTCTGCTTCTGCCACTTGAGTGCTAAGAGAAAAGGCATGCACTACCCTGTCATTTCACATTTTGACATAGATCACATATTTTTTTCATATTTTTTATTACATGTTTTCATTATTTACATTTAAAATGATATTTCCTCTCCTGGATACCCCTCTGAAAAAATATCAAAAACAAAAACAAAAAACAAAAATTAACCCTATTTCATCCCCCTCCCCCTGCTCACCACCCCACCCTCCCACTTCCTGGCCCTGGCATTCCCCTAAACTGGGGCATAAAACCTTCACAGGGCCAAGGGCCTCTCCTCTCACTGATGACCGACTTGGCCATCCTCTGCTACATATGCAGCTGGAGCCATGAATCCCTGGAAGCTCTGAGGGTACTAGTTAGTTCATATTGCTGTTCGTCCTATGGGGCTACAAAGCCTTCAGCTCCTTGGGTCCTTTCTCTAGCTCCTTCATTGGGGACCCTGTACTCAGTCCAATGGTTGGCTGTGAGCCTCTACTTCTGTATTAGACAGGTACGTCAGAGCCTCTCAGGAGACAGCTATCTCAGGCTCCTGTCAGCCAGCACTTGCTGATATCCACAATAGTGTCTGGATTTGATGATTGAGTATGGGATGGATTCCAAGGTGGAGCAGTCTCTGGATTGTCCTTCCTTCAGTCTCTGCTCCATAGTTTGTCTCTGAAAATCCTTC
>NC_045030.1:96146020-96153265 GCF_008632895.1 Mastomys coucha
TAGGTGCTTCTCAGCCATTCAGTATTCTTCAGTTGAGAATTCTTTGTTTAGCTCTGTTCCCCATTTTTAATAGGGTTATTTGTTTCTCTGGAGTCTTGAGTTCTTTGTATACATTGGATATTAGCCCTCTATCAGATATAGGATTGGTAAAGATCTTTTCCCAATTTGTTGGTTGCCATTTTGTCCTATTGACAGCATCTTTTGCCTTTTAGAAGCTTTGCAATTTTATGAAGTCCAATTTGTCAATTCTTGATCTTAGAGCATAAGCTATTGGTGTTCTGTTCAGGAAAATTTACCCTGTGTCTATGTGCTCAAGGATCTTCCCCACTTTCTTTTCTATTAGTTTCAGTATATCTGGTTTTATATGGAGATCCTTGATCCACTTGGACTTGAACTTTGTAGAAGGAGATAGGATGGATCTATTTGCATTTTCTACATGCTAAAAGCCAGTTGAGCCAACACCATTTGTTGAAAATGCTGTCTTTTTTCCACTGGATGGTTTTACCTCCTTTATCAAAGATCAAGTGGCCATAGGTGTGTGGATTCATTTCTGGATGGTTTTGCTCATATCCTTCACCTGTTTGATTGTGTTTTCCTGTAGTTCTTTAAGGGATTTTTGTGTTTCCTCTTTAAGAACTTCTAGCTCTTTACCTGTGTTCTCCTGTATTTCTTTGAGGGTGCTATTTACGTCTTTCTTAAGGTCCTGTATCATCAGTCTGATAAGTGATTTTAGATCTGAATCTTGCTTTTCCGGTGTGTATGGGTGTCCAGGACTTGCTATGGTGGGAGAATTGGGTTCTGATGATGGCAAGTGACCTTGGTTTGTGTTGTTTATTTTCACATGCTTGCCCCTCACCATCTGGCTATCTCTAGTGCTACCTGCCCTTGCTAAGTCTAACTGGAGCCTGTCCTTCCTGTGATCCTGTAGATGTTTTCTTTATTTACAATATCTCCTTGCCCAGATTCCCCTCCAAAAGAAAAAAGAAAAAGAAAAGAAAAGAAGAAAAAACTAAAACAATCCCCTGTTCACTCTCCCCTCCCCCTGCTAACCATCCCACCCTCTCCCACTTCCTGGCCCTGGCATTCCCCTACACTGGGGCATAGAACCTTCACAGGGCCATCCTCTGCTATACACATGCTGCTGTAGCCATGAGTCCCCCCATGTGTAGTTTGTTAAGTAGTTGTGTGTAAAGAAGAAACCACAAGAAGAAATTAGACATCTTGATTGCAAAGATCAAACTTGTCCCAAGGAACTCAATGTACCTAATGAGCAGGAAGTAGTCTAATGATTACATCACCCCCTTTCTGACCACTGACTTTATTTAGGAATCTATTTCCTTTCCCTTCTTTCCCTATTTCTCTCTTATCTAGTGTTAGGGGGTTGAAAGGGTGGAAGAAAAAGGGTGGAGAAGGGTGAAAAAAAAGAAGAACTCACAAAGTAGCCAAAATCTACTCCCCACTCCCTATTCTCCTCTACAAAAATGGATTCTTTTTGTTGTTGTTTTTTGTTTTGTTTTTCAAGACAGGGTTTCTCTGTGTAGCCTTGGCTGTCCTGGAACTCACTCTGTAGACCAGGCTGGCCTCGAAATCAGAAATCTGCCTGCTTCTGCCTCCCAAGTCCTGGGATTAAAGGTGTGTGCCACCACTGCCCACCTCAAAAACGGATTCTTAAGCCCTGCGTAGTGTGTTCTTCTATATCCTTGGATACTGAACCAAAGCTTTTTGACATGCCAGCCTCTCAGATCATGTCTGCTCTTGCCATTTTGAGGTGGAACTGAGTCTGTTCTTTCATTTTCCCATGATGACATACCTCTTGCAGTTACAGTTACTGTTTCAGTTATCAAATATGGTTTATAAAACCACTTTTATTAGCTGTAGTACCAGTGGAAATTTAATTTTTAGAGTCCTTACTTACGATATTTTATCCTTTTTTTTTTTAATGTGTTACTAGTGAAATTCCCACCTGTTTTCTTTGTGCTGCTTTTTAGGGATGGAAGAGCTTTGTTACTTCCACTGTGTCTTAGCTAGCGCTGGGATTGAAGGTACTGATGGACAAAAATGTTTCCCTACCTTTTCTCTTGTGTTTTTGCAGGCTGTGGGGGTGGGGAGAGCTTCTTGGATCACTGATTGTTGTGGCTGTCTTCTGGATGACTTCTGGCCTAGATGAAGAAGGTGAGAGATAAATGTCCTTAACTTGGTTGTTGAGATTGGAATCTTAAATGTTCACCATACTCTACATGTTTAAGCCAAATAAAAATTTCCCTCTAAACTTACCTTTTGTTACAGTTTTTAGTCAAAGCAACAGAAATAAAACTAGAATACTTAAACCCAAGGCCTAATCACAACTATAAGCATAACCCTAACCCTAACCCTTAAACTAGCTGTATCCCTTGTGTTAATATTAACACTGTCCCATGCTGGTACTATAATCCAAACTCTAGACAAAATACTTATCCTAGCCTAAGCTTCAACTATCACCCTAACCCTAATACCAGCCCTATCCCAAATGTAAACCCCAAACCTACTATTAGCCTAGCCCTAGCCCTAACACTGTCTTGAAAACATTATCTAACATTCCTCCAATCCTAATCTCAAATTTAGACCTAATCCAAAGGATAGCTTCAAATCTAAAACATTTTTAAAGATTTATTTTATTTATTATATGTAAGTACACTATAGCTGGCTTCAGATACTCGAGAAGAGGGCATTGGATCTCATTACAGGTGGTTGTGAGCCACCATGTGGTTGCTGGGATTTGAACTCAAGACCTTCAGAAGAGCCATCTTTGTAGCCCTCAAATCTAAATTTAACCTTAAAACCACCCTACTTTTAGCCCTAAGCAAAACCCAAGAACTACCACTATCTTTATCTCTAACCTACCATATCCTTGTCCTAGTCAAAGCCTCAGCCCTCTTAATCCTAAAAGATAACTGTGACCCTCCTTCAGCTGAGGGCTGATTCTTCAGACCCCGCCTTGCCACAGATAACCACACCTCTCTGCCCACCTCCTGCTAATTACCACGCCTCTCTCCAAGTTCCAGTTACACCGGAAGTCCCACCTCCAGAGACTAAAGAAGAAGTTGCTGATTGGGCTAAGTTGCTGACGAACTTGGGGGAGGTGTTTTGCCTTATCTATTCTATCTGTTTGCTTGTAACAAGGAGAATTCAATGAAAGATGGAGGACTAAAAACACACCATGTGTTAGTCTAATTTTTACAAACACTTCCTGCAGTTCTGGTACCCCAAAATTATGTTTCAGGACCTTGACCCCATTCCAGAAAACCCATTCATACATGTGGCCGCTGGACGGCTACAGATAACCCTTTCTATACCCCTACAATATACCTGTTCATAAACTTAACATAGTGACATTAAACATTAAACTTAATCTTAGCCTAGGCTTATTTTTCACCCTAACCTAGCCATAGTTCAAACCTGAATCCTAACCAAAACTCCAGCACTAATCCTAATCCCATCTCTAACCTTAACCCTAACTCTAGTCATAGGCCTAAACTTCAGCATGGGTTATACACCAAGACTTTGTTTGTCTCAAACAAACAAACAAACAAACAAAACCAAATATTACCTCCCAGAATAGATGAAAATATTTACTTATCTGTATAGGCAAAATTAATCCAAATCCTATATATTACCATGAAACTAACTCTAGCCCTATCTTTATTCTAAACCTAGACCTATCCTTAGTCCTAGCTCAAAGCCTAACCCTTGCCCATAATCCTAGACTTAACTATAAAATTAGCCCTAACATGAACCCTATTCCTTGCTCCAACTTTTGCCTTAGACTTAAGCTTAGCCATAGCCATAACAATAATCCTGAATATAATATAGAATTAGACCAAATCCTAGACCTAATGTTAATTGTAGCATTAGCCTAAGATGTAATTATAGCACACCAAACCTCCAGCCATAGCCTAAAACATAACCCAAAGTCTTTCTTAAAAGATTTATTTTTATTTTATGTATGTTTTGCTCGCCTAAAGAGGATGTCCAATGACGTAAAACTAAAGTTACAGATGGTTGTACCCTGCCATATGGGTATATGAAACTGAATATAGGGCCTTTGAAAGAGCAGCAACTGCTACTAATTGCTGAGCCATTTCTCTAGCTCCCTTGCTGAAACTTTTAACCTAGCCGTATTCCTAGAAATGGGCTGAATCCCAGCACAATCACAGCCTTAAACTTTACAAAAGTCAAAACTTTGCCATAGCCATACCCCTAAATGCTCAACCTAGTTCTATTTCTAGCACTGCTCCAAACTCTAGTCATAGACATAGCCCTAACCCTAAACCAAGAACAAACATTAACCACACCCCAAATCCTAATTGTTACTCTAAACAAAACCTCAGCCCTAGTCATAGCCATAGCATGAGCCCTAACACTGATACTACACACAACCCTAGAGTTACCCTATTCTTGGTCTGGAACTAACATTTATCAAAGCCTTAAGCTTGACCCCATCCCCAATTCTAACCAGAAACCTAACCCAGGACTAACTCTAGAATTAGTTTTAGTCTAACCTTAACCAAAACCCTGAGTTTGATCCTGCACAATACTTATTGTGCTGGTTGACTTTTGCCAACTTGACACATATCTGGGAAAAGGAAATCAAGATTGAGAAAACACCTCCATAAAACAAGCCTGTAGGAGGTGAACAGCATGCTGCCCCCTCACTCTTCCCATTGATCTCCATCCCTTCACTCCTGAGGAATCGTGCCAGGCTCCAGGAAATTCAGGCTTTCCAGAATACAGGAACATCCAGGCTAGACCCTGCCCTGCCTATCCCCTTCCTGCTTAATCCAGCTGAGGCACAGCCAGCACAGGTGAGCTGTGCTCTGTCCTCAAAGCTCCATCTTGGCCCATGGCTCTGTCTCCCTTCCTGAGGAGGCCTGTAGAACCCTAGGAACATACAGTTCCACCTGGAGCAAAGCCAGCATTGGTGAGCAGACTGCTGTTCTCTGAGCTCAACTGTCAGGCCCAAGGCTCTGCCCGTCTCCCTGAGAAGTCTTGTTGGTATCAGGGACAACTAGATCACTAAAAGTCAGCATAAGAACACAACCAACAAGAGCCCTGGCAATATGGCACTACCAGAACCGAGATATTCTGGATATTCTAACATAGCTGAACCACAAGAAAATGACATTAAATCCAAGTGTATAAAGATGATAGAGGCCTTTAAAGAGGAAATGAAGAAATCAAAGAAATACAGGAAAAAAATCAAACAGGTGAAGAAAATGTTCAAGACCTGAAAAAAGAAGTAGGAGCAATAAAAAAAAAAAAAAAAAAAAAACCTGAGGGAATCCTGGAGATGGGAAACCTGGGGATGAGAACAGGAACAACAGCTGCAAGCATAACTAACAGAATACAAGAGATGGAAGAGAGAAGAGAGAATCCCGGTCATAAAAGATAAGATTGAAGAAAAGAAACTGTTAAATATAAAAACTCCCCAACATAAAATATCCAATAAATCTGGAACATTATGAAAAGACCAAACCTAAGAATAATAGGAATAAAAGCAGGAGAAGACTTTTTGACTATGGAATGGCAACCCCATCCCTCCACTTGATGCCCTGTCTTTCTACTGGAGGTGCTACAAGTTCCCTCTCCTCACTGTAGGGCATTTCATCTAAGGCCCCTCCCTTTGAGTCCTGAGAGTCTCTCACCTCCCAGGTCTCTGATACATTCTAGAGGGTTCTCCCACACACACCTTCTACTTCCGGAGGTTGACTGTTTCCATTCTTTCTGCTGGCCCTCAGGGCTTCAGTCCTGTTCCCCCCAATACCTGATCATGTTCCCCTCCTCTCCTCCCTTTCCCCTTTCTCACCCAGCTCCCTCCCTCCCCCCACACCCATGATTGCTTTCTTCTCCCTCCCAAGTGAGATTGAGGCATCCTCACTTGGGCCCTTTGGCTTGAGGGCCCTTCTTGAGTTCTGAGGATTGTATCCTGGGTATTCTCTACTTTTTTGGCTAAGATCCACTTATTAATGAGTACATACCATGCATGTCATTTTGGGTCTGAGTTACCTCACTCAGGATGATATTTTCTAGTTCCCTCCATTTGCCTGCAAAACTCATGATGTCCTCGTTCTTAATAGCTGAGTAGTATTCCATTACGTAAATGATCCAGAATTGTTCCTGTTTGAAAGAACTGCAGGACAAAAATGGAGAAGAACCTGAGGGAAAGGAGGTCCAGTAATGGGTCCAAATTGGGCTCCAGCTCAAGGGGAGGCCCCAAGGCCTGACATTATTATTGATATTATGATGTGCTTACAAACAAGAGGTTAGCATGACTGCCCTCCAAAGGGCCCAATAAACAGCTGACTGAGACAGATACAGATATTTACATCCAGCTAATGGACAGAAGCTGGTGACCCCTGTGGTTGAATTAGGGGAAACCTGGAAGAAGCTGAGGAGTTGGGTCACCCTATAGGAAGACCAGCAGTCTCAACTAACCTGGACCCTCGAAATTTCTGACACTGATCCACCAACCGAAGCAGCATACACCAGCTGATATGAGGCCTCCAACACATATACAACAGAGGAATGCCAGATTTTGAGTGAGTGAGAGAAGATACACCTAACCCTCCAGAGACTTGAGGCCTCAAAACAAAGAAAGAATATAAAGGCAGACCTATCGGAATTACACCAGATTTCTCGCCAGAGACTATGAAAGCCAGAAGATCCTGGGCTGATGTCATACAGACCCTAAGAGAACACAAATGCCAACCCAGGCTACTATACCCAGCAAAACTCTTAATCATTATAGATGGAGAAAACAAGATATTCTATGACAAAACAAAATTTATACAATATCTTTCCACAAATCCAGCCCTTCCAAGGAAAATAAATGGAAAACTCCAACACAAGGAGAGGAACTACATCCTAGAAAAAGCAAGAAAGTAATCTTCCAACAAAACTAAAAGAAGATAGCCACATGAACAGAATTCCAACTCTAACAACAAAAATAACAGGAAACAACAATTACTTTTCCTTAATACCTATTAATATCAAGGAACTCAATTCCCCAATCAAAAGACATAGGATATCAGACTGGGTACATAAACAGGACCCAACATTTTGTTGCATATAGGAAATCCACCTGAGTGACAAAGACAGATACTACTTCAGAATACAAGGATGGAAAACAATTCTCCAAGCAAATGGTCCCAAGAAACAAGCAGGAGTAGCCATTCTAATATTGAATAAAATTGATTTTCAACCTACAGT
>NC_045030.1:96153928-96157775 GCF_008632895.1 Mastomys coucha
ATCCTTCCCATATTCAATCATCAAATCCAGACACTATTGTGAATGCCAGCAAGTGCTGGCTGACAGGAACCTGATACAACTGTCTCCTGAGAGGCTCTGACAGTACCTGACTAATATAGAAGTAGAGGCTCACAGCCATCCATTGGACTGAGTACAGAGTCACCAATGAAGGAGCTAGAGAAAGGACCCAAGGAGCTGAAGGGTTTGTAGCCCCTTAGGAGGAACAACAATATGAACTAACTAGTATCCTCAGAGCTCCCAGGGACTAAACCATCAACCAAAGAGTACATGTGGTGGGACTAATGGCTCCAGCAGCATATGTATAGCAGAGGATGGCCTAATCAGGCATCAAAAAGAGGAGAGGCCCTTGTTCCTGTGAAGATTCTATGCCCCAGTGTAGGGCAATGCCAGGGCCAGGAAGTGGGAGAGGGTGTGTTGTTGAGCAGGGGGAGGGGCAGGGAACAGGGTTGTTTTTTTTTTCCTTTTCTTTTCTTTTTTTTCGGATGAGAAACTGGGAAAGAGATACCATATGACATGTAAATAAAGAAAATATCTAATAAAATTAAATTAAAAAAGATTACCAACTGTACATCAGACAGAAGACTAATATCTAAAATATAAAAAGACTTCAAGAAATTAAACATCAACAGCAATAATACAATTAAAAATACAGAGCTAAACAGAGAATTCTCAACAGAGGACTCTTTAATGACTGAGAAACACTTAAAGAAATGTTCAATGTTCTTAGTAATCAGGGAAATGCAAATCAAATTGACTCAAATCAAATCAACTCAGATTCCTCCTTTCACCTGTCAGAATGGCTTAAGATCACATGCTGGCAAGGATATGGATTAAGGGGAACACTCCTCTATTGCTGGTGGGTGTACAAACTTGCTTAACCACTTTGGAAATCAATCTGGCAGTTTCTCAGAAAATTGGGAATTGTTCTATGTCAAGATTCAAGTATACCATTCCTGGGCATATACCAAAAGATACTCCAACATACCACCAGGACACTTGCTTAACTATGCTCGTAACAGCTTTACTCGTAATATCCAGAAACTGGAAACAACCCAGATGTCTCTTAACTGAAAATGGATAAAGATCCAAAAAGCTGTTGCCTATATGTGGGATATATTCTTCTAGCTGGGCTGCTTCCTTTGCCCTCAGTAGGAGAAGAAACACCTAGTCTTGAATGGACTTGAAATGCCAGAATAGGGGAAAAGGAGAGCCAGGAGAACCCCTACCCACTCAGAGAAGGGTGTGATGGTGGTATGATTGTGGGATGGGATGGCTGGGGTGGGGGCAGTGAGCAGGATGTAAAGTGAATGAATGAGTGAAAAAAATCAAATCAATGTAAAAAAAATCTTTGTAAGTTCAAAAAAGAAAAAGAAAAAGAAATGTTGTACATTTACGGACTGGAATACTGCTCAGCTATTAAAAACAGGACATCATGAAATTTCCAGGCAAATGCTGGAACTAGAAAATGTCATCCTGAGTGAGGTAACTCAGGCCCAGAAAGACAAGCATGGTATGCATTCACTTATAAATGGATATTGGCTAAAAGTACAGTATAACTAAGCGACAATCCAGACCCAAAGAAGCTAAGTAACAAGGAGGGTTGAAGGGAGGATGCATGAATCTCACACAGAAGGGAAAATAGAATAGACATCAGAAGGAGATGGAGAGTGGGAACTGAGTGAAAGAAAGGGTGGAGAGGGGAGTAGGGGTGGGGTGAAAGGGCTTGGAGAGAGAAGGGAAATTGGTGGTAGGGCCATCTCTGGAACAAGCTGGAGACTTGGGACTGGGGAGGCTCCTGGAAGGATATGGAGGTGACTATTACTAAGACTCCTAGCAGTAGGGGATATTGAACCTGAAGTGGCCACCTTCTATAACCATGCTGGATTTCCAGTGGATGGAGGAGGACATCTACCCACCCACAAAACTTCAACCTCTAATTTTTTTCTGCCTACAAGATATGCAGGGATAAAGATGGAGCAGAGATTGAGGGAATGGACAGCCAACGACTTGCCCAAATTGAACCCCACTCCATGGGGATAGAACTATCCCCTGACACTATTAATGATGTTCTGCTATGCTTGCAGACAGAAGCCCAGTATAACTGCCATCTGTGAGGCTTCATCCAGCAGCTGATGGAAACAACTGCCACAGCCAAACAGTAGGCAGAGCTCAGGAACTCTTGTGGAAGAGTCAGGGGAAGGATTGAGGAAACTGGAAAGGTTAAGAACACCACAAGAAGACCTACAGAGTCAACTAACGTGGGGCCATGGAGGCTCACAAAGACTGATCCATCAGCCAAAAAGCATTCATGGATTGGACCTAGACCCCCTACACATACGTAGCAAATGTGCAGATTGGTCTTCATGTGGTGACAATTGAAGCAGGAGCTTTCTGTGGCTTAGACTCTTGTAGTGGCTATTCCTGGTTGTCAACTTGACTATATCTGGAATGAACTACAATCCTGAATTAGAAGGCTCACCTGTGGGTCTAATCTGGAGGCTAAGAGATACAAGTTTCTGACATGGATCTAGGCATGGAGATCTTGAGGCATAATGGCTATGAATCCTAGAAGATTAAGACAGCATGATCTCTGAGTTCAAGGTCATCTGGGATTAAGGTGACACATACCTTTAATCTGGGCCACATCTTTTGCTGGAGACCTATATAAGGACATTGGAAGAAGGAAGGCTCTTTCTCTTCTTTGCCTGCTTGCCTGTGGGACTGAGCAACTGCTAGATCCTTGGACTTCCATTCACAGCTGCTGCTGACCATTGTTGGGAGTTGGAGTACAGACTGTAAATCATCAACAAATTCCTTTACCATATAGAGACTACCCATAAGTTCTGTGACTCTAGAGAACCCTGACTAATACAACTCTGTTGCATGCCTTTGGATTCCTTTCCCTTATCTTGGCTGCATTGCTGGGCCTTACCAGGGCGAGAGAGGAGGGGAGAACTGAAGAAGGGGGTGTGAAGGTGGGACTGGGATGAGAGAAGGAAGGGGGCTGAAATTGAGATGTAAATTGAATAAACAAATTAATGAAAAAGAAAAATGTTTAAAATGACATATAGTTGGGGTCAGGGAATGGCTCAGTTAGTAAAGTATTTGTAACTCAAGTATGAGGACTTGAATTCAGACCCCCTACACCGACATAAACAGCTAGGCACAGCGCAATATGATTTCATCCTAAAACCAGCTACAATAGATACAGGGAGATTCCTGGATCTAGCTCACTGTATATTCTAGCCAATCAGTAAGCTTCAGGTTCAGTGAGAGATTCTGTCTCAAAAGAATAATATTCAGAAGCTATTGAAGAATTCCACATCCACCTCTGGCTTTGCACATGCAAGTGCTTTCCCTATTGCACAATCCACCCTGCCAAACACAATGTGATGGTCAGTGTTATTTGTCAATTTGACAGACTCTAGGATCACATGGAAACTTAGTCTCCAAGCATGGATATGAAAATTGATTGATTTTTTTAAAAAATTGATATGGGAAGACTCATCTTAATTTCTGGTAGAATCATTCTTTATGCAGAGACTCCTAGACTATATACAATTTAGAATGTGAACCCAATACCAGGATGCATGTTTTGTTGCTCTCTAGTTCTTTATTGTGAATTAATGTGAGCAGCTCCCTCAAGCCCTTGCTAATATGACTTTCTTACTACAATCTATAATTTATAATCTGTATAATGACCTATAATCTGTACTTTGATCCAGAATAACTGTTTTTCCCTCTTAAAAGAAACTAGCCTGTAGGCAAGTCTCTGGAGGTATTGTCTTGATTAATGGTTGATATAGGTAGGTTGGAGTCAGCCCGT
>NC_045030.1:96157785-96162799 GCF_008632895.1 Mastomys coucha
CATTGGGGTGAAAAAGCAATCAGCAGGTAAGTAGTGTTCCTTCAAGACCTTTGCTTCATTTCCTGCCTCCTCCAGGTTCCTGCCCTAACTTTCCTCAGTGATGGGAAGAATTTTATGATGAAACAAACCCTTTCCTCTTCAAGTTTAATTAGACATTTATCCCCAACATTGAGCCAAACCTCAACCTAGCCTTTTACCTACTCCTACCACTAGCCTAAACCAAAGAAAGACTAACTATAGCTCTATATTTAACCATAATCCTAATGGGATCCCTAACAAAATGTTAAGCCTGAGTACTAGCACTATCTCTAACCCAAATTTAATTCTAGCCTTATGCTTATCCTTATCCTAATAGAGTCCTAGACCTAGTCTTAGTCCTATCCTAATCCTTACCTTAGGCTTTAGCCATGATTTCAGTCAACCTTGTGTCCCTAGTCCTAACCTTAACCATAATCCTAGTTCTAACCTTAGGATTTACAATGTCCAAAAGTACTCAGGACATTTTGCTGTACAATATCAACTAATGGTTTAACAGTAAAAGATCCTTAATTAGTGAACAGATTTTCTTCATTTGAATGCTAAATGATCTATGAGACACATGCTAACAAAATTATACATATATATGCAAATAGCATTACTATGTGTTATTCTAAAAGCACTAAACTGTTAACTCTACTTAAGTAATACTAAACTAGAATATAGAACATGTTATGTTTCAAGACCAGAATATGTGCTTTCTTTTTCTCTCTAGGACTCACAAAATAGAGAAACCATGGAATATGCAAGTGTGACTAAGGTGGACAGTTGAGGATACTTTATATTAATTGGTGTATGGTCAATTGCATGTGAGTTAGCATTAGACATATGTCATTAAACTCTGATCATCTAGAAATTTTGATGCATATATTTTCACCTGATGGCTGAGTTAGCCAATGGTACTTCAGCAATAAGAAGCAAATAAATAGTTCATGAGTTATCTGCATTGGGAATATTTTAAGAGGAAATAAAGCCACCCACTTTGGTTCTCTAAAACAGTGGTTCTCAATCTTCCTAATGCTGTGATTCTTTAATACAATTCCTTTTGTTGTAGTGACCCTCAACTATAACATAATTTTTGTTGCTACTTCATAACTGTAATGTTACTAGTACCATAATTTTGGAGACAGAGGTTTGCCAAAGGGATTGTAACCCACAGGTTGAGAACACCTTTCTCTAAAAGAAAACACAAGAACATACAAACCATCAGTGAAGAGTATTGAGAAAGAAAACACACATCTTGACAAAAATTCCTATTAGTATAAATGATATCCTTGGAAAAAATAGTTTTACTGTAGTACTTCTCAGAGAATACCTGTTTTGAACTTTATTGCAAACAGTTTAGTTTCTAAGCATGAATAAGATTTACCTGGTCAAGAGTATTTATTACCCTTTCTTCTTTCCTGTAACCTTATCCACAAGTGGGATTCTATGAAGGTTGATGTGTGTTCTTCAAAAGAGAAAACATCTTTTAAAAGCCATAAAGACAGTTGAAAGGCAACAAAGCTTTGGAAGAGAATTAAGCTTTTCATTCACTCACACATCTTTAGAACACACCAAGGGACAGGGCACTGGTCTTAATATGGAAGGTATCACTTTTCTCACATGCCAATTCGTGAATATGTTTTGTTCAGCCCTTGTAAGATACACAGGACTAAATTTCAAAGCACACTCATCTTCTGTGAAGTTAAAATAAATCACAAAGCTTGTAACATCTTTTACTTGCACTGGTATCTAAAGGAAACGTGGGATACCATAATTGGCAATAATACCAGTACTTTCTGTTTAAGACGCAGACACAGACTCTCACTTTCACAGCTGGAGGGTAACATAACACATGTTCTGTAGGACTTCAAAAGGAACATTTTTGCTTTTGGAAAGGCGACATTCTATGCTATCACCAGAGACTTTGAAAAACAGGATTTCCTTTAAAAGATAATAAAGCAAGACTCCGTTATGATCCCTAATCTTTCATTTGTCCTTTGTCTGTTTGGTGTCACCTAACAGGCCAATCATTTCTTCAGATTGCATAAAAACAAGTTCATAAGAAAAAAATCAGGGCTTAAGTCTTGTCTACTTTTAGTTCATTTTAAAATATTTTTATAGAATATATAGAAAGTTCTATATTTAGCTAGAAGAAAATGTGAATTAGTTGCATTCATACCTGCTTGAATCGCATATAGAATTAAAACTTGTTATAATTATTATTAAATTGTTGAGGGAGCAAACTATCCAGGCATGGCCACTATAGAACACAGCAAACTCTCTTTAGAGTATTTTTATTAAAGATTATTTCATTTTCCAACACAACTGAAAAAGGCCACTTTACAAAATAATTTTTAGAAAGATATTTAAACAGTATATAAAAGCCTAATAGTGTCAAAAAGGCCTTGTATGTTTAATGAAAGCCAGCAGGTAACAGAAAGATTACATGAATTTCTTTAGTTTACAAACATCTCTTTATGTTGAATTCAGGCCAAGGTTAATTTGAAAATGTCCTTTAAAACACTCATGTCCTAAAAACGCCAACATAAAATAAAATGAAACAAAAATCTGTCCCCCTCTCCTGACACAAAATACATGGAGCCCATTTTGTATTGTCCAACTACTCATGGGCATGAGACCTGCCGTGGAGTATGGTTGATATACCAAGTGACACTTCTTTAGAGAAAATTAGTTTTCCCATTTCCCAGCAAGCATCAATTGCACAGTTTCTTGATTAATGGTGGGACTTCGTGTCTACTTCCTTTTTTGAGTGCAGTGATTTGTCTGGCTTGATTGTATAGGTGCTGTGAGTGCTATCAGTCTCTGTGAGTTCCTGTGTGCATCTGTCCTGTTATGTCAAAAGGATATTGTTTCATTGGAGTCATCCACTGCCTTGTCTGACTCTTAGAATCTTTCTGCCTCCTCTTTTACATAGATCCCTGAACACTTATGGGAAGAGTTTCATGAAAGATACCCCATTTAGGACTAAGTGCTCTAAAGTCTATGACTTTCTTCACATTGTCCAATTATGGATATCTTTGTTAATACCCATCTATTGCACAAAGAAACTTCTTTGATGAGGGTTGATTGCAGCACTGATTTATGGGCATAGCAGTATGTTATCAGAAGTCATTTTATTGCTATTTTCCTTTAGTAGAGTTATAGTAGATTTTCTCCTAGGATCATGACATATCTATGCTCATGTTCTTGGCCACTTTAGCAGTTTCAGTTATGTGTTCCATCTTGTGAAGTGGGCCATAAATCCAATCAAAATTGTTGTTTACTCTCATAACATCTGTGCCACTATTGAACAAGCATATCTTGTAGGCAGGTTGATGTTATAGTTTGCAGGTTTGTAGCTAGGTAATACTAATGATTATTTTTCTCCTCTCTGGTTGTTTGTTTTTAAATTTTGGCTTTTGATGGGGAGAGACAGATTAAGAATGGAGCTGGGTTGGTAGGGAGGTAGGCAGGATCTGAGAGGAGTGTGGGAAGAGGGAAGACATGATCAAAATTATTATATAAAAATTTAATAAAATAAAGTAAAACAAAACGACAAATATATACTTGTTAGAGAAAAATTGCTTAGATACAGGGGTTGGGGTATAGCTAAATTGGTACAGTGCTTCACTACTATGCACATGATCTATTTCCAATATCACATAAGCCAAGAACAGGATTACATGACTATGAACCCAACATTCAGAAGGTAGATGGAGTAGGAGTAGAAGTTAATGGTCATCCTCAGTATATAGGGAAGTTCACAATTAGCTGGCAGTGGAGACCCTATGTCTTCCAAAAAACAAAAACAAAAACAAAAACAAACAACACTGTCCCCTAAATGGACAACAGAAGGAAGGGATAGGAGAGAAGGAAGATAAAGAAAGCATTTAAATTTCAGGCCCGGTATGGTGTTTCACACCTGCATTTTCAGCAGATGCAAGACTTGAAGGAGGAGAACCACAAGTTCAAGGCCTGCCTGGGCTATTGGATAAGGTCTTACTTTCTATGCAGCAGGAGGTATGTTTCATACAAAAGATTACATGTTGGCAGGTGATAACAATTTACTTGGTGATAAGTGCACAAAATTTCCAAGGTAACTTTCCAAAAACATACATACCTACCATGTGTACCGTAAGTTTTACATTCTTTCTCTTTGTTATGGGAGTTTCAGGTTTTCCTACATTAAAACAAACCCTATTTCTGAATTTTCTTTCTTTATGAAATAGTGTCTCACTATACATCAGGTAGGTTTCAAACTCATGATAGTACTGCTTCAGCCTCACACGTACTAAGATTAATATCTAAATTACAGCATATAACTGGATTTATTTATTCCAAAACATCAGAATGTTGACTTTTACCTGTTTATTATTTAAGATTTTTTTACTGGGATAAATCCACCATTATAACAACCAAGCAACAATAGTGATTTGCTTTATTTTTAGTTTATTAATAACAGTAATTTGGTGTCATTTGAAATTGTGCTTTGAAGGTCTAAGCTATTTTCTTCTGTAAACAAGCTGCTGACATCAACTTGGTAACTAAACAACTGCATGAAGTGTATTTCTTCTATGTCTGATTACTGTTACAAATTGAATTTATTCTTATTTTCTTTTCTTCTTTAGAAATATTCCATTTTTATTATTTTCAATTTTTGAGATTAATATAGTTACATTTCACCCTTCCCTTTATCCTTTTCTTTTCTTTTTTTTTTTTCAGCCAGACAGGGATGGTTTATTGAACACACATTCTAGAACTGATACATTAGAGCCGTAGCTCAGAATTCAGGGATTGATTACAGCTGTCATTCTGTCATCATGGGAATCAGTTTTTATTAAACTTGAAGCAGTTGTGTGACATCAGCAATGTCTTGATTCAGATACTTATTCACAGAAAATCATGATGGGAAAATATTTCCTGACTTGATTCTTAACTTGATTTTAATTATTTTAAAATATTTAAGCCTTCTTCTTGATCTTAAAGATCATGT
>NC_045030.1:96167498-96173455 GCF_008632895.1 Mastomys coucha
TTTAATTCTATTTACTTAAAATATGTTTTTAAATGTTAACAAATTCAGATAAATTGAAATCATGTGACGTTTCTCATCATAATACAATAAAAGTATAAAAAAAAAAAAGGAAATCCTTATTTTTTTTCCTCTACCTTCAAAGTGTTTGGATTATAAGTATGTACTGACCATGCCTATAAAACCTATTAGATTTTAAAAATTTGGTCAACTGTATAAAAATCTACAAACTTTATGGGATACCTAGATGAGTAAAATAGGAGGTCCTAAAAAGGCTTGTTTTGCAAAGCAATTAGATATACATTCAAAGTATGTTTCAACAGGGAACAGAGCAGTAAGTTTCTCAATTGCTTGTGGAACTCTTATCAAGAGCACCAAGAGTGTTGATTGATCAAGAAATGCAAGAACCATATTTTTCTCTTGCTTGTTTTACCTGTAGTATCATGGAGTGAATAGAGATTTGAAACTTACTAAAAAAAAAAAATTGACTTTGGGGCTAACACGATGTCCTAGAGAGTAAAGACATTTGCTACCAAGAGTGATGACCTAAGTTTGACCCTGAGATCCCTATGGTAAAAGGAAAAACTCCTGCAATTTGTCCTCTGACATCTGTATATACACTGTCACATGCACCCTCATACCCCTGATATATGCACAGAAGAGAATAATAAAAATATAATAAATCACTTTAAGCTAAAAGCATGCTATTAATACTAATACATATGCTACCGATTTTAAATTGATGATTTTAGACTACGGTGGATTAAACATTTACCTGTGGGCTATTTACAAAAAAGAAACTAAGATAAAAGAATATTATAAGAAGACAAAGCTGGAATAAAGGCTGGGAATGTGAGTGGTATAAATAAAATACTTTTGTGTTTCAAATCTTTAAGCATCTCATGCCTTCATGCTAACATGGCTATTATTCAAATATATCTGAAAGTAAATTTTCTCTTAAAATATTCTACAGTTCATGGAGATCTTTCGCATAACGCCTCTCCACCTTAGCAACAAGGTTGTAATTTGCCCGTGGGATATTTTTACTTTGACCTCAGGCTAGAGCAATGAGGGTAGAGAAGCAAGGACGGGTAATCATAATCATTAAGGTAGCAAGCAGTGTAAGGAGGTATTTCAACTGAAAGGCAATGTTTCTAAACTTAAAGCCCATCTTAAAAATTAATAACATGTTATTTTCTTAATTACATTCTGGACAGTTTACACTGGCCACTAAGTCAGTAAGGGCCCTAAATCCTCTTCTAGAGGGTTGCTCTAGTCTTACCAATTTAAACCAACTGAAATAGCATTATAACCCTATTTGTGACAAGGATAACTGGTCTCTGTAGATATCCATATCTGTTTTCAGAGGCACTCATATCACCCACAGTGTCCATGCCTACCAGTAAATCCATGCTTCCAGGAAGCCTGGGCTTCAGCAGTGTCCATGTTCCCAGGGATACTAAGCCTTTAGAGATTCCCAAAGTCTTAGATGTATCTGTGTTCCCAGAGATTCCCATGGCTTTGGAGATAACCACACTCCCAGAGGGTTCATTCATGGTCATAAAGAGGTTTATTTATGACCCTACAGCAGTCATGGTGGATGTCTGCATACTGGATTTTTGCTTGATCTATCTGATCAAAGGAGTCCTCTGGACAGGGTGCCATTTTGACCTCCACTGACACTTAATGAAGAGGATTAACAGACTTCCCAAGTGCTAGGGTAATGCATTCCTTAACTGACATCTTTTCTAGTATCTCATCATGGGTTTCTAGTTTCTATCTCCAGAAAAAGAATGACATTTAAAAAAAAAAAACAAAAAACCAAAGACAAAAAAATGGCCTTCAAGAATCCTACTTCTATTATTTATAAGTAGCAAACTATTTTTTCTACTGGCCAGGTTGTGAAATGGACAGCAGGAGTGCACAGAAAAAGCTCCCAAGATCTCTAACCTGTCAAGCCCGAGTAAGCATGCAGAGCAGTGGAAGTATGCATAGAAAAATAAAGTCCTAGGGCTTCTAACCATTCTGTATATATTGGGTATGGAGAGATGGAAATGTGCAGTGGGGGGTTGTGAAAAAGCAGAATGGTTCATGAGAGGCAAATGATCCTATGGAGCAAATGGAACAAGCAGTGTTCATTGGAGGCAAAAGGTTATAATACCTCTAATCTGTCTGGCTGGGCTGGACATAAGGCCTTAAATTGCACAATATATAATCACTAAGACTTCCAGCCTGACCTACGTGGTCAGGTTGGTTGCAAGGAGTGCGCAGCTGAGGGCAGGTGTCCTGATACATGAGACCTAAGAACTCTAATCTGTCTTCTTGGTGTGAGCACAGCAGAACAATAGAAGAGTTCTCCAAGGCTGGGGATCCTGAGATCTATAACTTGTACAGGCAAGAGCAACAGGAGTACCTGCAATAGTGGAGTTCCCAAGACATCTAACCTATCTGGTCAGGGTTATGGTTGAGAATCTCCTTTGGGGACTTTTCTCTTTACCTTTTCTAGTTCATTTACATCTGTCTCAAGCACTGCTCTGATTTTTTAAATTTCTCTAGAGCTCCTTGATATACTGTCTCTTTGGTCTTGCTGTCCTGTGTAAAAAATACTATATATTCCACACTTGCATCTTAGACCAAAAAAAAAAAAAGCAAAAAGTGGGTGAAGTAGTTTAGCTGGAGTAATTAATCACCAATGTTTTGTATGTCAAGAAAACACTAGGAGATGTGGATAGGTTTCAAAAGTAATATGACTTTAATGGTATTGAAGACTGGACTTACTAATAATTGAAGGATAAATACTTCAGTAAAAAGATCCCTGTAGAAGATGACACTTGGGCTTCAATAAATATAAAGTTCTTTTTAAAAATCAAGTTAAACTTTTGAGAAAATTGTAGATTTCACGTAGTTTTAAGACAAAAGTGGGAGGACTAACAGTAAGATGGCAGAATACTAAGGTGTGGCTTCTCCTTCCCTGTATGGCTACACCTATTCAATGGCAACTGGAGAACAAATCCCTTTGTGAGAAATTCAGACACTAAATGACAGGCTCTTGTTTCTATGAGAAGTGTCACACTTTCCACATTAAAACTAGTGGGACAAACAGAAGCATCCACTTATAATGCTTATTGCAAACAGATGCTCTGGATATGAAGGAACCTCAACTCTTAGTTTCTGCCTGAGCTGTAATCTCAATTCTCAAAGAGAATTGAATTACACATCTATTACCCCAACCAAGTTCTACCTGAATGGCTGGCTTCTTTCATGTCTTAGAACTAACAGATCCTTACATCTCAGTAAGGACTGGAGAGAATAAAATGACAGCTTTAACTAGCAGGCAGGCATTCAGCAAAAACTCTTTTTCTGAGCTGAAGAAAGAAGTGGTTGAAACTTCTAACTCTCTGATTCTCCTCAAGGCAGGAAGGAGTTCAGACAGGCATCCAATATTCTAACTTCTCTAGAAGCATCTGAAAGAAATGCCATCTGTAGAATTTATGGAGGACTGTGGATGGAAATGGACATGCTCTATATACCTGGGATACATTAATACCAGTTCAAAACCTCTGATCAGGTTAACCACTGAAAACTCTTTTATACAAAGCTGATCCACAGGACCTAGTTTTTGCCAATGTCAAGATACAAAACACAGTCAAGGTAATGAAGAAAAAGAGTATCATAAACCAAAGAAAAAGAAAATACTGATTCCTTGACAGTTTAAAAATAATTGTAGAAAAGCCCAGTAAGATCAGAAAAATGAGTAGGCAAAAAAAAGCATTTCAATAAAAATAAAGTTCAAAAAAAGTGAAAAGAGCTCAGAATTCTCAAAGAAAAAAGAATAAATGAACTCAACATTGAATATAGGAGTCTAGAAGAAGCATAAGAAAGAATCAGCAAGTTAAAAAACAGATTTGAAGTTTTCATTCAGAGACCCAAAAATAGATAAAAACAAAACAAAATGAAACAACAACAACAGGGAAGACAGCTTAAGTGAACTATGGGACATTATTACACAGACCAGTGTAGAAATCTTAGGGAAAAAAAAAAAAACAAGGAAAATAGTTTATTTTAAAAATTGGCCAGGTAGCCATCTGGCTGGGTAGTGGTGGCATACACCTTTAATCCCAGTACTCAGGAGGATTTCTGTGAGTTCCAAGACAGCCAGGCTACACAGAGAAACCTTGTCTCAAAAACCCAAACCCAAAACCAACCAACCAAACAAAACAAAACAAAGCAAACAAACAAAAACACGAAAACCAAAGCAAAAAATTGGCCAGGCTCACTGGTAACTCATACCTTTAATCCAGTACAAAGGAGGCAGATTTCTGTGAGTTCCAGGCAAACCTGGTCTACATAGAGAGTTACAAGTTAGTAGACTACATAGTAAGACCATGAAAATACTGCAAATATAAGAAAATAAGCAGATATCCAGGTTTAGAAAGTAAACACACACACACACACACACACACAGTAAATTAAAAGAAATTCACTGAGGTTCATAATAATCAAGTTATCAGAAGTTAGTGACAAAAGGAAATGATGGAAGGAGTGAAAACTAAGTTGTATGAGAAGGAAATTTTCATGTAATGATTCAGCAAAATTTCTAACATGCCAGAAGCATGTCATCCTGTTGGAATGATACATTAAAACTCATGAAAATAGGGAGAAAAGCTTGCCAATCAAGAATGCAACAGGAGGCGAAATTGTCTTACAAAAGTTAAAGTGAGAAAATTAGTTTCTGGGACAGATAAAAATGAAGTGCTTTGTTACCAGACCTGCCTTGAAGAAAATGCTAAGGAAGTTCTTCAAGTTGAAGGAATGATAAAGCAGCACCACACTCTCATGGGAACATTTGGGACTTGGTAAACTTGATAAATGTGGAACATTGCATTGTACTGTTGGGTGAATAAGGCTATGTGTATAGTCCTTCACAGGACTCTAAAGGAAGACATTATCCCTTTAAGAGAGTACTCCAAAATGTGAGGCACATGTTGGGCCTTATCAGTGGCCACTTTTCACCAGATCTACTCAGACAGGAAGGGAAAGGCTGATTGTCACTTAGAAGGGAACACATTCTTTCTCCTACACGGAGGTTCAGTTTCTTGTTTAAACAAACAAACAAACAAAAAAACTAGTATAGTTTCAAAACCCCTCATCCATTCCTCTGACCAATAGATGATCAACTTAGGAGAATTATTTAAAGAAGCAGTGACCTACTTAACTATTATAATTTTTACAGTTCTGCATTAAGCTTTGATTCTGCTTGTCCTTCCTGAGGCTATTCTTTCCCCCTCCATTATATGAATGAACATCTTCCGTCTCCAAAGAAAGTCAGGCCCTGTTATTTTTTGTCTGTGGATCATAATGATTTTTTTTTAGACCATCTAGATTCAGTTATCACCGGAAGATGCGCATGCCTATCTGTCATTCTGTTGAGTTTGTGATATTTTGTTTTCTTAACCCTCTTTTGCTTAATGATTACCTTAGCATTGTTTAGTTTTTCCTTGTAGCATCCTCTGCATTTATTTTATTTTGCTTCCCCCGAAGTATTTCTTCTAGTCTCCTCTGTGGGGCTGGCTTGGTACTCATACATTCTTTTAGCCTGTGTACTGTATACCATTTTTCCTTCTCCTTCAGTTATAACAGGTAGTTTGGGTGGGTTTATTGGGCTAGTTTGGAAGTTGTGGTCTTTTTCTCTTTTATGTTGAAAGCCATTAGTTTGATGGTCTTACAAGTTTCTTTTATTAGTTTTTTATTAGTTTTTTAAAACTTTTATTGCATTATGATGAGAAAAGTTACATGATTTCAATTTATCTGAATTTGTTAACATGTAAAAACATATTTTAATTAAATAGAATTTAATCACATTCTTGTTCCCCTTTTGTACCACCACTCCTTCCATAGACCCCCCTTTAATACCTACAATATCTTTTTTGTCATATTCCTTAAAATTTATAAAATATTAT
>NC_045030.1:96173466-96176686 GCF_008632895.1 Mastomys coucha
TCCTGGGATCCTGGGCTTGTTAGATCACCTGGGAGTGTGGCTTTCTCTGTGTGTTGTGGGACTGGCTGGCTCAATGATTTTTATCTAACAATTTGATATAGTTATCTGCATCCCTTCAATGGAAACATTGTATCATAGTGTCCTTGAATGTTTATTTACTTGTTTCTTTTTTGTTTGTTTTCTTTTTGGATATTTTTTAGACAAGAGTTTTATGTATAACAAGCTGACCTCAGACTCATTATGCAGCCAATTAAGCCTTGAATGTGTGATCCTTCTAGTGCTACCTCTGAATGCTGAGAAAATAGGCCTGCACCAACAGGCTCAGTTTCATTATTTTTTTATTCCATTATTTATTATTTTTGATATGCAAATATCTCTGTGGTTTCACTACTGTTGAACCCAGCAGTGTGCATGCTAGGCAAGTGTTTCATCAATAAGCCATATACCTACCTCAGAAGAAATGTTCCTTAATGTACCACTTTAAGGTCACATTAAATTCCTGTTTTGTTCTATATAAAAATATACTTGTATTTTGATAAACCTTATCTAAGTGAAATTATGATCTTCATTTTTCTAAAAAAGGAAGTGTTCATGTTAGAAAAATAATAAAATCAATTACCCCCATCAAAAGAAGTATCAATATACTTTGGTGAAGTGGTTGAATTATTAATCAGGTTCATTTTCCAAATGCTAACAAATTAATTTTATTTGATTCCAATTATAGATATGTACAGGATCCTTTTAAACTTCCTATGATTTTATAACAAATTATTATGTATTATATGTATTATTATTGTCATATATGCATGACAAACTATGAAATCATAACTAAATACAATTCTGATGAGCATAATGTAAAGTCAACCTCTGGCAACAGAAATACAAAGCAGTATTGGAACTAGGATGGAAAATATTAGAAAGAAAATTCTAGTGAGGATAAACCAGTATTGTGGGTTCTATTTCTTAGAAAAACCAAAAAGAAGTCTTGGACTCTGAACCAGAAAACAATAATAAGTCTAATATTCAGACAGATGAGCCCAGAAGTCAGCCTATGTATATGTTATCCATTCAACTTTACAGTCTTTTTTGAGCCTTTCCAACCTATGATGGTTTAAAAGAAAGGTGTCCTATATAGGCTCAGGCATTTTGAACACTTGGTCCACTGTCACTGGCACTCTTTGGGGGAAGTTTAGGTGGGGCAGCCTTACTGGAAAAAGTATGGAATTTGAGAGTTGAAAGCCTTGCTCTATTTCCAATTCACTCTATCTGTTTTCAGCTTGTGGTTTGTGATGAGATCTCTCACTTCCTGCTCCTGTCACCAAGCCTGCCTGCTGACATGCCTTCCATTTGATAACAAGTAAGGACAAAAGACAGAGAGTAAATTAGTTTTGATATAGGAGGACAAGTGATGGAACTTCTAGTAACATGAATGTCCATTAGTAACTGAAGAAAGAAAACAGTAGTGAAACCACAGAGATATTTGCATATTTACATTTATTCCTATTTAAATATGAAATAATGGAATTTTAAGGTAAATGGATGGAGAAAAAATCACCCTGAGTGAAGTAAACCAGACCTTGAAAGATAAATATAGTATGTACTCATGTATATGTTGAGGTTAGCTTTTTTTAAGCCTTCATTTTGCATGCTGCAATCTATATAACCACAGAGTTAGGTATGGAGTAAGGGACTGGGGGAGGGAGTCTCCAAAGTTAGGGTAAATAGAATATATAGTTATAGACAGACAGGGCACTGAAACAGGATGACTAAATCAAGAAGGGAGAGAAGAGGGAGATTAGGGAGGGAATACAAGGAGAGACAATTAACAGTAAGGGCCATTTGAAGGGTCATATGCAAACTTTCTACTCTAGAAGCTTCTTAAAATATATTCAAACATGAAAGAAATTTAAATGAGCTCACCGAATAACTAGGGGAGACAATGCCCCAACTAGACATCATTTTCTGCTAAGAGAAATGTCCAGTGCCAGGAGTGGATTACATTGAAACTGAGTTGTTGGCCAAAGAGGTCCCACAGAAACCCTCTAACAATTCAGGCTATTGCCAGCATTATCTCTTGCACTCCATGATCTGATGGTAAGGCCATATTTCAGAAGTCAACATTGAAATAACTCACCAACGATGGATAAGTTGAATTAGTGCTTAACTAGAGCCTTCACCCCTACTGACTAGTATTCTTGGTACTGAAAGTACTTTTCATGCTACTAGAGGAGAAAGGAAAACATTAACCTAGTAACGAACCCTAAAAGCTAATATGGTAACCAGCCTGTAAGATATGCCAGTGCAATAATGCCAAAACATTGTGGGAGTAACCATTCACTATCTGGATGGAATTGAGGCCCCACTGATGAAATAAAATCCGTGCCTGATACTATTCAGGTGGCCAAGAACCTGAGACTAGATAGGTTATGGGTCAAGGGGAAACCCAAATACTATTGTTCTGCTAAAGCAGTGGTTCTCAAACTTCCTAATGCTGTGATATGACCCTTTAATACAGTTCATCATATTGTGGTGACCCTCAACCATAAAACTATTTTCATTGCTATTTCATAGCTGTAATATTGCTACTGTTATGAATTATAGTATAAATATCTCTCATATTTTATGGTCTTAGGACCCTTGTGAAAGGGTTGTCCAACCCCAAAGGTTTCAAAACTTACAGGATGAGAACTGTTGCACTAAAGGAACATAACAATAAAATAACTGCTATAAATGACTACTATATTCATAGGTTAGTTTCTGACTCAGACATCATCAGAGAAGAGATGTCTTGTAGTAGATTGGAATAGATACAAAGACTAAAACTGAACAATGTACAGACAGCCTTGGAACACAGAGATCTAAATGGGATACTGCCATCAAATCCCTCTGCTGAGGGCAAAACCCTGAAGAAGGCAGACAGATTGTAAGAGCTAATGGGGATGGATGACACCAAAGAAAAGTGTCTTCCAAATAAAACAAGACCAGTGTGCAAATGACCTCATAGAAACTGTGGCAACATGCATAGAACATGCAGGTTCAAGCCAGAAGAGATCCAACACTGAGACAGGAAGTGAACACAAGCTCCTAACCCATAAGCTAACTTCAATTGATAACCTCTTGCAAAGAAAAAACTAGTTTTTTTTCCAATGGAGTATTGTTTTAGTCAGGGTTTCTATTCCTGCACAAACATCATGACCAAGAAGCAAGTTGGGGAGGAAAG
>NC_045030.1:96177260-96195152 GCF_008632895.1 Mastomys coucha
GTGGCTTTCTCTGTGTGTTGTGGGACTGGCTGCAGAGCTTGTGCCCAAGGTCTGCTCAGAACACTAATGCAGACAGACTGGAAGGAACCTGAGTCACTGGGCTGGTGGAGTTTCTGTGTGCCTGGTCCCGCTGGTCCCAATTACTCCCAGTGTTGGACAGATGTTGGTTCCTGCTTACCTCTGATCCTGGGTGTGTCAGAGCACCTGGGAGTGGAGCTTCCTCTGGGTGTTGTTTTTACTTCATTTTTAAAACTCTGGTTTGGTTGGGTTTTTCTCCCATTTGTCTTCTAAAGAGAAGAGAGAAAGAACATAGAAATTTGGTGGGTGGCGAGATGGGGAGGGTCTAGAAGGAGATATGGAAGGGGAAACCATGTTGAAAAAATTATTTAGACAAAGCTATACAATCAGCTTATATGCCCATCAATAGATAAATGCATAAAGGAAAATCTAGTATATGGAGTATTACTCAACCGTAAAAGGGAATGAAATCGTACTACTTTTAGTGAAATAGTGTGAACTGAAGGATATCACGTTAAATTATAAAAGCCAAACACAAACAAGCATGGGATGTTCTCTCTTATATGTGGAAGCTTACAAAAACAAAGTTGACCTAAAAGTTGAAGATTATTAGAGGCTAAGGTGGTACCTAAAGTGAAAAGGAACAAGAATGGAAAATGTTCCTGTGATTAAAGCACTTTTGCCTATGTGGTACTTGCATATGATAAATACATAGTTTTCTATATGTAGAAATCAATGTGAATATATATACACACACACATACTTAAAATAAATTAATTTTTAAGGTAAGATAAAGTAATAAAAAATCACACTAACTAAGCTGACCTGAAAAATATTTGTGATGCAGTAAGCACAAAAATGGCAATTACAAGCTGCAAATGGTGGCATATACCTCCAATCACAGCCTTCCTGAGGTAGAAACAGATCTCTCTGAGTTTGAGGCCACTTGATCTATGTGGTGAGCTCCAGGCTAGGCAAGGCTCGTGAGACTCTGTTTTAATAAAGCAATCAAAGACCAGTATCCTATTTTTATAAACTAGAATCCATTGGACTTGCCAACTGTCATATAAAACAAAAGAAGATTAAAAAATAGAGAACTGACTTGTGACATAGAGTGGGTGGTAAGGAAATGAGCAAACAGAAGAACTGTGAGATTCCAAAAACTATATTTTTGTTACACTAATTTTGTTTTTCACACTCATTTATTTAGTGTGGGTAGGTGTGGGGGTAGGTATCATAGTACACTCATGAGGATCAGAAGACCACTCGCAGTAGTCAGTGTTTTTTTTCCAAGATGTGGGTTCTTAGAACAAACTCAGGTTGTCAGGTTGGTCTGCCACCTTGCTTCTCTGCTCTACTATATTTTTAACTCAACTAATATATTTTTTTATTAATTTATTCTCTCATCCTGACCACAGTTTCCCTTCTGGCCGCCACCCCTCTCCTCCTCCTTCCCTGACCATTCCTCCTCTGTTTTGCTTAAGAAAAGGACAGGTCTCCCAGGCTTATCAAACAAACACAGCATATCAAATTGCAATAAGATTAGGCTCCAGCTTTATTCTATTTGGTCTAGTAAATGTGTGTTCATAAAGAGTATACCAATATTTAGGTATAGGATATATGAAGAATTAACAGTAAGCAGAATGGTCAGAACACAGGGCTTAAAACAACCAACAGAGTCACAAGGTAAATAGAAATAATATTACAATGAAAACAGTACACAAGACTAAGAAAGTAAAAAGGTTACAGCTGGATTATTTAAGACAGTTAATTATGTATACTTCTTTTATTACATTTTAGAAATAATTTATTAATCTCTCTTTCTGTGTGTGTGTGTGTGTGTGTGTGTGTGTGTGTGTGTGTGTGTGTAAAGTCCATAAGAGGTTGCTAGATGTCCTTTAATTGGATTAGAGTATTGGATGCTGGGAATTTACCCAAGCCCTCTCTCTGTAAGAGCATCTGGTACACTTAACCATTTAGCCATCTCCATAGCCCCTGCTTGAATAGTATCATGCCAGAAATATGTTCCTAGACGCACACACACACACACACACACACACACACACACATTTACAATTTACAATTGCTTTCTATTATCATTAAAAGAAATCTTTTAAAATTTTTCTACTGGATGATAAGAGTGGGGTTGTTATGTAGAAATATTCTAAAAACAAAACTTCAAAATAAGAAAATGCACATTCTAAATGTCTTTCGTAGATACACATGCACACACTTAGAAACATCAGAGAGTAGTTGAGTTTGAAGACCCACCAGAAAGCACCCTAAGAATGTTTAAACTGAGATTCAGGATCTGAGGATTTCCTGACACTAAGATTCATTTTATATATGCATTTTGGAGGAGGGGAGAGCTTATGATATTCTCAAAGAGTTATGTGTATCCTTCATTCTAGTCGAACCACTTTCCTTTAGAGATGGAAAAACTAAGAGAATAAGAAATAGACTTATCCAGGATACACAGTTGAAATACCAGAGAAGTTGAATCCAAAAACTTCCCTTTTCATATTCTTTCCACCATTGCCAACTACTACTACCTCCTATAATTAAAATCAGGCCAATTCTTAAACTCTGGTTTATTACCATTATACTTATTTTTCTAAACTTGCCTGAACTTGTTAGGCTGCTAAGAAATTCATTCCTTGAAATTTTCAGTTCACAAACTAAGGCAGAAAGGAATCAGAGATTGAAACTGACATTCACCCTTGTCTATCCATCAATATGCAGAAAACAGTGGCTCTCCATTTTGGACAAATGGGTATGCTGCAGTATAAAATGAATTCCTTGGCCCTGTGAAGGTTCTATGCCCCAGTGTAGGGGAATGCCAGGGCCAGTAAGGAGGGGGTGGGGTAGTTGAGCAGGGGTAGGGGGGAGAGAACAGGGGATTGTTTTAGTTTTTGTTATTTTATTTTATTTTATTTTTTTATTTTATTTTTTGGAGGGGAACTTGGGAAAGGAGATATTGTAAATAAAGAAAACGTCTAATAAAAAAAAATGGATCCATATAGTAAATGGGACTAAAGACTACTGGATATTCCTGTGAGGATCTTTGTTTTCTTGTGTGGAAGAACCTACACCTACCCCCTCAAAAATATCTCAAGAAGAAAGCTGATTCAGTCAGCCCCTGTACAAGCAACTCAAAAGTGTTCTAATTCAAAAAGACATGTGATTCTCGATCCTACCCACTGATGCAACTTCTTCAGGGTGTACATCTATACTCCACCTCAGGTCTACTTCTTGGAGCCCTGTGCTATCTTAACATGTTCGAAACATTTACACTAAGTATAATGTTCTTTGTTCTGATTATCTAGCAAAAAAAAAGCAATATTTTGACTGAAAAAAAAGTCTAAAACTAGTAATCTTCTTTTATAGAATATTGTGAGGCTAAAAAGAAATCAGGAGGAAACCAAAGCAAAAGAGACAGTAACCTAAAAGAGATTTATAGTAAGGACAAGTGATGTAACAAGGATTACATATCCAGCAGAGGTCTTGGAAGAAAAAGGTGAAGAAAAGGAGCAACAGAGTTAAGAGTGCATTATAATAAGACAGGTTTCCCTCTTTTTCTCAGTTCACATACAACATTAAGAAATCCTAGATAGTGGTTTTAGAAAAACAACTTCATTTCATACATGCACTTTAATCTAGCCACCCCTGAACACTAACCTCTGTAATTCTATGAAGAAAATTTATTTCCATGATTTGACTCAGATGTACTTCAAGACACTGAATGCTTTAGTCGACTTGCCACGCCAACAGATACATTTTAAGCACTATGTCAGCAAGGCTCACAGTTATACTACGGTGGACTCTGCTCATCTGCTTGCTTTTATGTTCCATCCTATATCAGGCATGCAGTTTGCTTACATAATAATAGAAAAACATAACCTCTGGCCTACCCAAGGTGAAATACCTTTCATATGTAAGTATCTGGATCAGGAATTCAAGGCCAGTTTCAGCTACAGTGAGGTCAAGTCCAGGAGAGACCTTGCTTCAATTTTTTTTCTTTAAATGAAACTTGAAAAAGCTACTTAACATAGTATTAAACTTGTGATGACCACAGCATCTTAGGTGAAAAAAGCAATGACACAGGTAGTAAATAAATAAAATGTACAGAAAGAAAACAATACAATTACCACAAAGCAACCAAGATACTATCCATGATGAGTACCATCTCAATAAATGATGTTCTGTTGTCTGGGCCAGTATTCTCATCTCCCAATATTGTGTACCTCAGAAGGCAAGAAGAGTATGTGTGTGGACAAAGTGTAGTTTTTATATTAATGGAAAGGAACACATAAACCTCAAACCAAAAATTATTCATAGGCATGCAGAGGAATTTTAATCCAGCAACATGACTGCTCTGGCAAGGGATCACATCCACATAGACCTTCTAGGCCTATGTTACAGAGCTGAAATGCAGACATGCCCTGTATGATCTGAATAGAATACAGAGATACCCTCTAATACCTAAAAGTGAAGGTAAGGTTAGTTTGTAGAAGGAAGCGGCTACGTTTGAAAGTGACATCTAATTGAGGGGCAGACAAAGTGGTCAATCAGAGAAAGATTTGACAAAACAAATCAGAGATAGGATACACCCAACTCTCAGGAGAACAGACAGGAAGGAAAGGCTAGTTAAGAGCAGTGCAGGGAGAAAAAGGTGTGTGTGGCAGTTTTAGCAGAACAATTTTACAAAGACAGGTGGTAGACAGAGCAAGTTGGACACAGGTGAAAACAGAATGAGTCAGAGAATGAGAAGGAGCCAGAAGATCACAACATATTTCCAAAGTTAGTATGAGACCAAGCAGAACAATTTTATCAAAAGCTGAGAGAAGCTAGATTCAATCAGTCAGCTTGGAAGATTAGATTGTATGAGGCTAGAAACTTCAAGACCTAGACCTAGAGATGGTTGTAACAGAAAGAAATGGTTTTGTGTACTTCCTCAGAAATAATAGTGAAATTGACATTGAGAAAAAGTAAATGTTTTAAAGCAGAGAAATGTAATAATAATAACTATGGGTGGTGCTTTATCACACTAAGAATGTCATTGTCACTATATTGATGATAAATATAAAAGAAATACCTATGAAAGTACAAAAAATAGTGTGCTGGTACCAAAGAAGTTTGCTATAAGTGAGGCTTCAGCACACAGACCAATGATTTTAACATTCTCAAGTTAGTAACATCCTCTTTTAAATATATCTGGCAGCATACACACACACATTTAGGTGGAAAAGAAAAGTAATATTTGTTGAATTTTTGGTAGGTGCCAGACATTGTGCTATATCCTTTATACATGTTATAAATAATTACTCATTAAATTCTGAGTATAGTCTCTGAAGGTTGATACTATTATCACACCCATAAGACAAATCAATTTGTGTTAGATAATATAAATATGAGTAGAGTGCATGATTTGATATCAGAATTGTAAGACTCCTAAGAACAAAATTTTGTAAGCATGGTATAATTTGTACTAATATAGGTCTAGACATCTAGAAGAAAGAAATTGTCTACATAATCCTAAGTCTATTAATCTGCTTATATTTTCTATGGATGCATCTAGGTAAATACTACACACACACACACACACACACATACACACACACACACAGGTACACACAGGCAAAACTTGACTTTCTTGAATTTAAGAAATGTGAACCGTTAAGAGACTTTCTTTGAGTTTTTTAATATATATATATATATATATATATATATATATATATATAGTGGATTATGTTAACTGATTTTCATATGGTAAACCAACCTTGCATCCCTGGAATGAAACTTAATTGATCATGGTGAATGATGGTTTTGATGTGTTCTTGGATTCAGTTTGTAAGAATTTTATTGAGTATTTTTGCATTGATATTAATAAGCAAAGTTGGTCTGAAGTTCTCTTTTTTTGTTGGGTCTTCGTGTTGTTTAGGTATCAAAGTAATTGTGTCTTCATAGAATGAATGAGGTAGTGTTCCTTCTGTTTATATTTTGTGGAATAGCTTAAGGAGAATTGGTATTAGCTCTTCTTTGAATGTTTGATAGAATTCTGCATTAAAGTCATCTGGCCTCCGGGCTTCTTGTTGTTGTTGTTGGGTGATTTTTAATGATTTCTTCTACTTCCTTAGAGAATGTGGGCCTGTTTATACAGTTAACTTGCTCTTGATTGAATTTGGTACATGGTATCTGTCTAGAAAATCATCAATTTCATCTAGATTTCCCACTTTTGTTGAGTGTAGACTTTTGTAGTAGAATCTGATAATTTTTTGAACTTCCCATTTCTGTTGTTATATTTCTGTTGATTTTCTCAAAGAACCAAAATCATCTGGAATAACAAAAAACCTAGGATAGCAAAAACTGTTCTCAACAATAAAAGAACTTCTGGTGGAATCACCATCCCTGACCTTAAGCTGTACTACAGAGCAATTGTGATAAAAAACTGCATAGTATTGGCACAATGACAGGCGGGTGGATCAATGGAATAGAATTGAAGACCCAGAATTGAACCCACACACCTATGGTCACGTGATCTTTGACAAAGGAGCTAAAACCATACAGTGGGAAAAAGACAGCATTTTCAACAAATGGTGATGGTTCAACTGGTGGTTAGCATATAGAAGAAGGCAAATTGATCCATTCTTATCTCCTTGTACAAAGCTCAAGTCCAAGACTGAAACTTATAGAGGAGAAAGTGGGGGAAGAACCTTGAGCACATGGGCACAGAGGAAAATTTCCTGAACAGAACACCAATGGCTTATGCTCTAAGATCAGGAATTGACAAATGGGACCTCATAAAATTGCAAAGCTTCTGTAAGGCAAAGGACACTGTCAATAGGACAAAATGGCAACCAAGAGATTGGGAAAAGATCTTTACCAATCCTACATCTGATACAGGGCTAATATCCAATATATACAAAAAACTCAAGAAGTTAAACTCCAGAAAACCAAAGAACCCTATTAAAAATGGAGTACAGAGCTAAACAAAGAATTTTCAAATGAGGAATATAGAATGGCCAAGTCATCAGGGAAATGTAAATCAAAACAACCCCGAGATTCAACCTCACACCAGTCAGAATGGCTAAGATAAAAAAACTCAGGTACTTCTTAGAAGGGGGATCAAAATACCCATGGGAGGAGATACAGAGACAAAGTTTGGAGCAGAAACTGAAGGAAAGGCCATCCAGTGACTGTCTCATCTGGGGATCCACCCCATATACAGTTACCAAACACAGATACTTGCTGACAGGAGCCTGATATAGCTGTCTCCTGAGAGGCTCTGCCAGTGCCTGACAAATACAGAAGTGGATGCTCACAGACAGCCATTGGACTGAGCACAGGGTCCCCAAAGGACAAGCTAGAGAAAGGATCCAAGGAGCTGAAGGGGTTTGCAACCCCATAGGATGAACAACAATAAGAACTAACTAGTACCCTCAGAATTCACAGGGACTAAACCACCAACCAAAGAGTACACATGGTGGGACTAATGGCTCCAGCAGCATACATATAGCAGAGGATGGCCTAGTCGGTCATCAATGGGAGGAGAGGCCTTGTGAAGGCTCTATGCCCCAGTGTAGGGGAATCTCGGGACAGAGGAGCAGGAGTGGGTGGGTTAATGAGCAGGGGAGGGGGGATGGAGGGGGATTTTCCAAGGGGGAATGGGGAAAGGGGATAAAATTTGAAATATATAAAAAGAGGTCAAAATGTCAAGGTTTTGTTGTTTAAACAAATGGGTAGATTAAAACAGTAAAAATGTTATCATAGATATCTTGAGCTAGAGAAGGGTTGCTTCTCCAGGGCATCCTGTAGCCAAGGGTCATCCTGCCTATGTAGCAGCATTATACTCTTCCTGATAAGATATACAGGCCTTGATTCATTAGTGGCTGTCAGGCAGGATTTTCTAAACTGCTTGACAAAGGCAAAGTATAACTTTAAGTTTTTACCTCTGTGTAACTTAATATTTTCTAAGCAAGTTTATTGGCAAATTCTTTATAAAACATCACTTTATGACACATCTAGTAAACAGCAGAATTTTATTCAGAGAGTCTATACATACTTATATAAGAGTTAGCCCATTCCTTGAGCATGTTCAGGTAAGGTTGTGGAGCAAACATTTTGAAGATTCAACTTGGGCTACTAAAATGGCTCAGAGAATAAAGGCACTTGTCTAAAAGCCTGATGATCTGAATGTGAACCTTGGAACACATATAGTAGAAGGACAGAACTGCTGATTCCTCCAAGTAGCCCTCTCCCTCTATGTGCACCTTATAGCACACGAGCGCCCCACCACATACAAAGTAAGTGAATAAATTTAAAAGGTAAAAACATATAAAAATGAAACAGACTACAATGGCTATGAGCATGCTCAGCTTACACCATAAAATTTTGCATGAAAATAAAGGAAAGATTCTTTGAAAGTGCCATGTCTATTCAGTGGCTAGCACAACTGATAGGATCAAACCACAATGGAGTTCTTCATGCCATATATCAGTTAAACAAAATCATTAAGGATTCATAAGACTCATGTGAAACAAACATTTTTTTCCATGAAAATACAAAATTCAAGTCAACCCGAGTCATAGTAGCTTTTCTTTCCTTTTTTCCTTTTTTTCTCCCCTTTGGTGTCATTTCTTTTGTTCTCATCATACAAAGCCCTCTGTCTTCTTGTTGCCTGGGAGCTCACACTCTGTTTTGTTTAATAGGGACTCATCTATTCATTATCTGCTAATAAAAGTCAATTAGATCTATGTTTGGTGCAATTTTTACTCCCCCCTCCTTTCTGGAGTATATGCTAAAACAGGAACTTAGAATCCCCCTTTTCTAAAATTCATTGATTCTCACTTAGGAGTACATGTAACTAACAATAAACCAAAAAGCCTCAGATCCCTTCCTTCATGCTGCATCTTTGTCTGACTGCACGAAGATTGTCCTTAACCTCTTTTCCTGTCACTCTAGATTCCCAGAATAGCAGAATCTCCCCACAGACTCTTAGATTCTTTCCCCCTAGATGAAGGCAATTATCGTGATGGGAAGGCCATAAACTGAAACAAAGGTAATCATCTATACTCTGAACCAATATAGACTACCTTGGGACACCTTGAAGGACCAGACCTTGATCAGAACTGCTAAATTATGCATACTTCTTACTCTCAATTTAAATCCAAAGCTTCTCTGCTAGCAACCTGATGAAGGACTCGGGAACACTAGACCCCTTTTTAAATTTCTCTTCTCAATATCTACATATTGGGATCTTGTTGGGATCAGGCCACCCTCTATTCCATATTGTAGGATACAATTTTTTTCAGGATTTGCATTGTTGTAAGATTCTATTTTACAAGCAGCTTGTGACTCCAGTTTAAGGGAAGAGGAAGATGATTGTAGCCCCTGAGCAGACCCAAAAACATCACCATCTGTCAGGCATCGCTCATCCAATACAGACTAACAAATGACCTATATGTGGATATACAAATGGAATGCAGCCTTTACATTTATTGAGGTGAATTGAGACTGTAAGATTACATGGGTATATTAAAATCATAAAAGAAACCAAGTGAAAGAACTTAGCAAGCTTGATAGATCAAGGAAGTAGTATAGCTCCCTGACCTGGACCCCATTAAGTAATGGGCTTAACACTGTTAGAGCATGGTCCAACATTAGCTTACCATCTGATACCTTCAGTGTATGTTAAGGACAAAGGACTCCCCAACTGTTTCTGAAGCTTTGGATCCACAGGGTACTCTGATATTGATGCAGCCTACTTGACTGCCTGTTCACTTATCTATTTGCTCTAGATTGGCTCAGCCTTTCACCTACCAGCTAAACTCCATAGTTTCATTTTCAAACTGGACTAATGTCTCCAGTAGCAGCTCCCTCCCAGCACTGGTGTGGTTGAATATCTTATCAATATAGGCTCTCCTAGTCCACTTTTAAACCCTCTTGAACTCTGCTGCAGCCTCTTTAACTATATATAGTTAAAAATACATATATATTTATATTTATACATATTTAACATACATATATGTATAATAAATATATATGTCAAATAATGATATACATATCATTTTACATATTAAAAATAATGACATATAATAGTGATATATGGGTACATAATATGCATGTAAAGAATAGTTTATATGCATATAAATAAATAATACTTTTATTAGTATTATTTAACTTACGCACACAGATGTGGCTGAGTGAATTGCAGGTTCTTTTATCCTAGACTTAGTTACTGTTATTAATTCATCACAAAGCACACACAAATACATATATACACATATACATATATATAATGTGTACAATATGCATAAACTAAAAATATACCCTGGGTGTATAAGATGTGCTCTTAAACCCAACACTTGTGAGGTAGAGGCAGGCAGATTTCTGTGCATCCAAGACCAGGCTAGTGTACAAAATAAGCTTCAGGACAGTCAGGACTATGTAGAGAGACCATGTCTCAAAAAACTAAAACCAAAATTAAAAAATAATTAAAATGTTTTGCATTAATCAACATATATCAATTAATATACAAGAAAAAATTTTATTAGACTAATTATTATTCACTTCTCTTTCAGAAATATTCTTATATACAAATAAAGAGTTTAAGATTTTTTATTAAGGCTGTGATACATACAAACTAACACATGTTTGTCAAAAATCTTTATGTTAATTTTCTTTTCATGATAAAAATCATAGCATATAGAGTCTCAATAAGCAGTAATACTCAAAATATAGGTAAGCTTATATTGCATGTAATAAAAACGATGATGTTGCCAATAGCCACTTAAAATGACTTAAAATAATAATAACCAATAGTTTATGCTTTAAGAGAAATTTTAATTCATAATTGTGACACCACAAAACCTGCCCCCTCCTCTTTAAGTAAAAAAAATAGGGGTGAAGAATTCTCAAGATTTGTATCCTGTTCAATTTAAATTTTTAAAAAGGAGATCATTTTGAAAACAAGCTATTGGGACCAAACAGGTGGCTCAGTTAGGCATATTTGCTGCTCTTGCAGAAGACCTAAGTTCCATTCCCAGAACCCACATGACAACTCACAACTATCCATAATGCCAGCTCAGAAGATCCATCACCTTCTTCTAGTCCCAGTGGACACCAGGTACACACATGGTATGCATACATGCACACAGACAAAACACTGACATACATAAAATAAAAATAAATAAATCTAAACATACAGACAAGTTTTGGGTGCCTGTTCAGCTTCCTTAAAGCCTCATCAATGATATGGTTAGCCTATGTGTCTAAAAATCAAGACTTCAGCTGGGCGGTGGTGGCGCACGCCTTTAATCCCAGCACTTGGAGGCAGAGGCAGGTGGATTTCTAAGTTTGAGGCCAGCCTGGGCTACAGAGTGAGTTCCAGGACAGCCAAGGCTACACAGAGAAACCATGTTTCAAAAAACCAAAAATAAAATAAAGACTTCAACTTAATTTATATTGAGACATGTCTTTCAAATTATAAATTTGGATTAAAGATTAAAAACTATTACCCAACCAACAGTCTAACTTAAAACTGATAAATGACACAAAATTTGTGTTTTAATTTTCAAATATGATCTCCATGTATGTATGTTGTCTACATGTGCTTATATTTATATACTGTTTACATAGTAATAAGCTAGATTATAAGTGTTCACATAAATTAAAGTTAAATTAGCATGTGTTCCTTTTAATTAATAGTGTAACTGGAATTTAAGGAATAGAGTTCAACCTACAAAAGCCCAACAGGCTAAGCTTCACTTGTTGAAGTAATGATTTTATGTTTTATTAAAGTAATTGCTAATAGTTTTTTTTTATAACTAGGAAACTAAGTCTTAATAGAGCTTAAATTTATTTCAAAACCTCTCCTTAACAAGCTTTATCTACCTGGGCAGTGGTGTCTCAAAAAAAACCAACAAACAAAAAGTGACTTCTAATTGAAGGGTAGACATGTTTTTCTTCAATTCTAATGAAATTGAATTCTATGTGTCTAGTAACTATACTTGGAGGCCAAAGCCAGAAGGACAAAGGGCATAAAAGGATAACTAATATTTTGGTCCTTGTCCCCAGGTCAACTTGGCTCCATGGAACAACAGTTCTCCAAAACAATCTTATAGTTCAAATAAATCACCTGTGTACAATTTACAAAGAGCAGAGTAAATACAGAGGAATTGTTTTCAATGGTTTCAAGAGAAGCCAATTGGTCAACAAGACTCTGACACATTACACCAGATGGCACAACTGGTAGTGGAAAATTAAAGAGCCTCAACTGAACTTAACAGTATAAATAAACAAATAAATAAATAAATAAATAGTTAATTTCTAGTTAAGTATTTTATTCCAGTGGGCAAGTATAGCCAAAAATAAAATGAACAAAATTACTGAACAAAAAGAACAAGCTGCAACTCAGTTAGCTAGCCTGTTCTCCTTGATGAAGCGCCCCCTGTTGTTAGTATATTGTTTGGAAAACTAATAAAAATTTATATAGATGGATAGATAGACAGATAGATAGATAGATTTAAAAGTTCTTTGATAATATTCAACATCTGAGGACAGTGATCAGGATGTAAAGTGAATAAATAAAAAAAGGAAAAAGAAAAGTTCTTAAGAAACTAAGGAGTCTGATGGAGAAGGTGTTGGTAAGCTAGCCCCAAGGTATGAAAGCAGGAGAGATGCCCCAGACCAAGGTCTTTAAGTTGGCCCACCCTAAAATCTCATCTATGAACTTCTGGAGTATGAGAAAAGGGTTCAGGATCTCTGTGACACAAGGCAACAGCTACTTAACTGAGAGCAGTACCTGTGGGGATCCAGAAGCTAGATACCTCAAATCAGATGTGTGGAAAAAAGGGTATACTGTGTAACATATTATGACACACTAAGGTTTCCATGATGAGATGTTTTCTATGCTTTGTTTTTTACTTTTTTTACCTTTATTTTTGTTTTCTATTTTATTTCAAGGGGGAAGAATGCAAGAGTAGAGGGCAGATATGAAGGGATGGGAAGATAAGTGGATTGGGGTGCATGATATGAAATTCACAAACAATCAATAAAAAGATGTTTTTTAATTTAAAAGAAAAGAAAGTGTGAAGCCAGGCATGATAACTTACAGTTTTAATGTCTCTTAGGAGACAGAAGCAGGCATATCTCTGAATTTCAGGGTAACCTGGTTTACATAGCAAGTTACAGACCAGCTAGGGCTACATATTGGGACTCTGTATATATCTCAACAAAAATTAAATCTATATATGACAGACCTATAACCAGTGTTGTATTAAACTGAACTAAATTTGAAAGCGCTTTGGAACTAGAGTATGCATTCCACTCTTAACATAGTGCTCAATGTTTAGCTAGGACAAAAGAAATTACATAAAGGGAATAGAAGTAAGAAATAAGTCAGTTTAGCCCTACTTGCAGATAATATGCTTTTTTCATATATATCTATAATAATTTCATGCATGTGTATTATTTATTGTGACCACATTTGCCCATTTATCATTTTTAATCCCAAATACTCCTGCTGGCCCACTTCTCCCTCACTAGCCTCCCTCCTTTTTCATGTCCACATTTAGAACCAGCTTTCTACAGGTAACCACAGATGCTATATATTCATGACTACAAAAATCATGACATATCCAATAGGCAACTATTCGTGGTGCTTCTCCCACCCTTTGCCTACTACTATCTTTCATCTCTCTCTTCCACAATATTCCTTGGGCTTTGAGAGAAGTGATATAGGTGTTCTCTTTAAGGGTGAGTACTCAATAGTCAATTATTCTCATCATTTTGATCAGTCACGAGTCTCTGCCCTATTCCCTGTCTACTGCAAAATGAGCATCTCTGACCTAGGATGAAAGGAGCACTCATTTGGATTACAAGCCCAAATACTTAGAAGATACATGTTCCTTTGTTTAAAAAACAGTAATAGATTCTACCCTAAAGTCTCTGAACTCCCAGCCATAGATTTTTTTTTTAACCAGGATTACTATAGCAGGAGGGAGTACTATATTACTCCCTCCCATGGATCAAAGCTGTAAATATAATCTGAAATACTCCAAAGCATTCATGTCTATATTACATCAGTAATAATACCAGTATTGCCCACAGCTGGATAGGATTGTTGATGGCTTTTCGGCAATAAGAATACTAACAAACAGGGATGTGGCATCTATCTCAGAGCTTGATTTCCTTATGTCTTTCTTGGCCAATAATAACTCATACAGTTGTAGCCCATGCCTGACACTGATATTTTCATTTAAAAATCTATAGCTTGAAACTAATTTTTTAAACTTATGTCTTATAATTAGCTTAGCCTTGAATTCCTGGTCCTTCTGTTTCCATCTCCCATGTGCTTAGATTATAGCCATGTGCCACTACAACTGCTTTTATGTTAGTTCTGTATCAAACTCACAGCTTTGTGAAAGCTAAATAAGTACTCTATCAAGTGAACTACACCCCTTTAATCTCTCTTGCTGGAATATAGACAAACCCTTATACTCCTTTAATTCCAAACAATGTAGGTAAGGTTAGTTTGTAGAAGGAAGCAGCCATGCTTAAAAGTGGTGTCTAATTGAGGGACAGACAAAGTGGTCAGTTAGAGAAAGATTTGACAGAATGAGTCAAGAATAAGATATGCTCAACTCTCAGAACAGTACGGGAAAGTTAGTCTATGTAAGGGCAATGCAGAGAGAGAGAAGAGAGTTGAGTTCAATCAGTTGAGTGCAGTTAAGTTCCTTGGTGAGTTCACGCAGGTCCTGAGCAGAGGCAGTTGAAGCCAGAGACTATTAGAGACAGGGGGTAAGAAGAGGCAGTATTACTGGGACAGTTTTAGAGAGACAGGTTGTAGGTGAAGACAGAAGGAGCCAGAGAATGAGGAGCCAAAAGATAAGAATAGATTGTCAGAGTTTAAGGCCAAGTAGAGCAATTCAGTGAGAAGCCGAGAAAGGCCAGTTTAAATCAGTCAGCATGGAGAGTAGATTTGAGCCAAAACAACTGAGTTGAACCAGTCAGCCAGAGTTCAGGAAAAAAAAAAAAAAACTAAAACAGGTGAGCTTATTCAACAGTAAGCCTCCAAGAAAGCAATTATACCTGGTGAAAAAAGTTACTTTTACAAGTGGCAGAGCAGCTGGGACAGGATCCTCTCAACCTCCATCTACACGCAGAAGTGACAGTTGTGGATCCGCAGCCCTCTCTGCCCATTCCGTGCAAGCGGAGAGCCTGCCTTCAGGGAGTGCTTTAACCCAGGGACTCAGGTGAGATCGAGATCGGGTGAGATCCACCATTCTCTCTCCTGTGATATTTTAAGGTGGGACCAGCCGGGAGGCACAGGCCTCACAAGAGGCAGGGCAGCCTGGTCATGATCCATTCTACCTCAGAACACACCTAGGAGGGACAACAGATCCACAGCCCTCTCTGCACCTTTCCCTCAAGTGGAGATCCTGTCTCCAGGTTGTGCTCTGACCCCAGGACTCAGGACGGACCACTGAACCACAGTCATCTGCACCCGGGTTATACCAGAGGAGAACTGATCTCCCAGAAGTGCTGACACAGGCTTATAGACCCACAGGAGGAACAAGCTATAGTGAGAGACAGCAAGAACATCTAACACCAGAGATCAACAGATGGCGAAAGGCAAACACAAGAATCTTACCAAAGGAAACCAAGACTACTTGGCTTCATCAGAACCTAGTACTCCCACCACAGCAAGACCTGGATAACCCAAAAACCCGGGAAAAGCAAGATTTGGATATAAAATCATATCTCAGGATGGTGCTAGAGGAATTTAAGAAGAACATGAATAACTCCCTTAAAGAAGTACAGGAGAACACAGGTAAAGAACAAGCCCTTAAAAAGGAAACAAAAAAAAAAATCCCTTAAAGAATTACAGGAAAGCACAAACAAACAGGTGAAGGAATTGAGCAAAACCATCGAGGACCTAAAAATGGAAGTAGAAACCGTTAAGAAATCACAGAGAGACAACTCTGGAGTTAGAAATCTTAGGAAAGAAGTCAGGAAACATAGATGCAAGCATCACCAACAGAATACAAGAGACAGAAGAGAGAATCTCAGGGGCAGAAGATAACATAGAAAACATTGACACAACAGACAAAGAAAGTGCAAAATGCAAAAAGTTCCTGACCCAAAACATCCAGGAAATCCAGGACACAATGAGAAGACCAAATCTAAGGATAATAGGAATAGAAGAGAGTGAAGACCTCCAACTTAAAGGGCCAGTAAATATCTTCAACAAAATTATAGAAGAAAACTTCCCTAACCTAAAGAAAGAGATGCCCATGAACATACAAGAAGCCTATAAAACTGCAAATAGACTGCACCAGAAAAGAAATTCCTCCCACCACATAATAGTCAAAACAACAAATGCACAAAACAAAGAAAGAATACTAAAAACAGTAAGGGAAAAAGGTCAAGTAACATATAAAGGCAGGCCTATCAGAATTACACAAGACTTCTCACCAGAGACTATGAAAGCTAAAAGATCCTGGGCAGATGTCATACAGACCCTAAGAGAACACAAATGCCAGCCCAGACTACTATACCCAGCAAAACTCTCAATTACCATAGATGGAGAAACCAAAGTATTCCATGACAAAACCAGATTGACACAATATATCTCCACAAATCCAGCCCTTCAAAGAATAATAAATGGAAAACTCCGACACAAGGAGAAGAACTACATCCTAGAAAAAGCAAGAAAGTAATCTTCCAACAAAACTAAAAGAAGATAGCCACATGAACGAAATTCCAACTCTAAACACAAAAATTACAGGAAACAACAACTACTTTTCCTTAATATCTATTAATATCAATGGACTCAATTCCCCAATAAAAAGATATAGGATATCAGACTGCATATGTAAAGAGGACCCAACATTTTGTTGCATACAGGAAACCCACCTCAGTGACAAAGACAGACACTATCTCAGAATAAAAGGATGGAAAATAATTCTAGAAGCCAATGGTCCCAAGAAAAAAGCTGGAGTAGCCATTCTTATATCAAATAAAATCGATTTTCAACCTACAGTGATCAAAAAGATAAGGAGGGACACTTCATATTCATCAAAGGTATAATCTACCAAGAAGAACTTTCAATTCTGAACCTCTATGCTCCAAATGCAAGGGCATCTGTATTTATACAAGAAACTTTATTAAAGCTCAAAGCACACATTGCACCACACACAATATTAGTGAGAGATTTCAGTACCTCACTCTCTGCAATGGACAGATCATGGAAACAGAAACTAAACAATGACACGATGAGACTAACAGAAGTTATGAAACAGATTTTTGTTTGATTGTTTGTTTTGTTTTGTTTTGTTTTTGGCTGCTTTGTTTCGGGCTTGGTGCTTGAACACTTTTTTTCTCTTTGATTTTTTTCTTATTATATTTTTTTATTAGATATTTTCTTTATTTACATGTAAATTTCTCCTTTCCCAGTTTCCCCTCCAAAAAACAAACAAAAACAAGCTCCTGTTGCCTTCCCCCTCCCCATGCCTGCCACCTCACCCTATCCCACTTATTGGCCCTGGCATTCCCCTACACTGGGGCACAGAACCTTCACAGGGTCAAGGTCCTCTCCTCCTATTGATGATTGAATTTGCAATCCTCTACTGTACACATGCTGCCAGAACAATCAGCCCTATCCATGTGCAGTCCTTGGTTGGTGGTTGTGACCCTGGGAGTTCTGAGGGTACTAGTTAGTTCATATTGAACTTTGTCCTAAGGGGCTGCAAACCCCTCAGCTCCATAGGTCCTTTCTCTAGCTTCTTGATTGGGGACCCTGTATTCAGTTCGATGGATGGTTGTGAGCCTCTACATCTGTATTAGTCAGGTACTGTCAGAGCCTCTCAGGAG
>NC_045030.1:96200166-96204055 GCF_008632895.1 Mastomys coucha
TTCTGTGCCCCAGTGTAGGGGAATGCCAGGGCCAGAAAGTGGGAGAGGGCGGGGTGGCAAGCAGGGGGAGGGGGGAGGGAACAGGAGTTTGTTCTTGTTGGTGTTTTTTGTTTGTTTGGCCAGGGAGGGTAGGAACTGGGAAAGTAGAAATCATATGACATGTAAATAAAGAAAATATCTAATAAAAAATTAAGTAATTTTAAAAAAGAATGAAAAAAGTTACTTTTACACTAGACAGATGGCTAGTATATATATATATACTTCAAAACGCAAACATATTCATCACAAGAAAATTATATTGGTAATTCTAAAATCTAAAACTTCCTCATTAACAGTGGCATGCTAACAAAAGCAAATAGCATAGAGCAATAAATATTATCTATAACTACAAGGAAGAAAAGGACAAATCTTTCAAACAATAGAATATATACTGTACAGGTCCATTCTGATGTCCTTAAAAGGCCAGACATGGTGGCACATGCCTTTAATCCCATCGCTAAGGAGGCAAAGGCAAGAAAATCTCTGATGTCAGGGCCAGTCTGGTCTACAGAGCAAGTTCCTGAGCAGCCAGGGCTACACAGAGAAACCCTGTCTTTGAAAAACATAAGGAGTGGGTGAGCAAAACTGAGATATTACTAGATGTCAGGATAGGGTTTTATCCATGTGTTAGAGGTTGATTAGAAGAAGAAATATCTTTCTTCATACTAAATATTTGGACATGTCCAGTTTACAAAGCTATACAAACTAATAATCTATGAACATATGTTATTATGCCAGTAAGTTTTCTTGAGCAGAAATCTTATCTTCATATAACTTTAAAACTAAGTACTCCTATATTAATCAAGCGATTTTATCACTATGGGGCTCTACTTGTAATAATAATAATAATAACAATAATAATAATATCTTTCATGGACTTTTTAAAAGAGTGAGGACCAAATTCATGAAAACTACTGAGCACTGGGCCTGCCATATAAACACTCAATACGTCTCAACTGCTATTATTTTTCTTGGCCAGTTCTTCTTTCTTGTAGTTACCATCCAGTTTATAGCTTTAATCCACCTCTACCAATGAACACAGAGAATATTAATATTTTAACATTCAAAAACAGGGCAGTTCCACTGCCTTCTCTTTGCCTGGACAAAATAAGGAAAAGTAAAATGTGTATTCAAACAATCTAAGTTTGAGCTGGGTACATACAGTGGCTCAAGTATACATAGATTGGGAGAAGTGTGGCTATAGCAGAACTGAAGGACCTTTGCTGTTTTATGGTGCCAATATCCCATATGCCATGCCAGGAAACCTAGAATGAATAACATGAATTGGAAATGAGGGCATCAAGAAAAGGTTAATGCTGGTTATTTATAGAGAAGATTCCTGAGGAAACTGGAAATCAGAAAAAGAGAGGTTTGAACAGTAGAGTTCTTGCTTTACCCACTGCACCAGGCAAAGTCTCAGGCCAACAAGTGAATACAATATTATTAGTTTTAAAAACTAGAGAGAATAGTTTAAAAATAGAGGGAAACAATACCTGATGCAAGTCTTCTAACTTCAAAACCTCATACTATTCTCATTAAAATGTGAACTTCAGCTAACCTGGGCCTAATCTACAATAATCAATTAGAAAAAACTAATCACAGAGTAGTTATAAATTTTTCACTGTTCTTTACCCCTAAATTGGAAAACTAAACTATCAGAAAGGAGAATTGTTAAACATTAGCTACTACAGTTTCATCTGTTTTGCTTTGCACTCAAGTTTACAACTCAGTTATTACATGTTTATGTTCTACTTACCTATTGGAAGCTGGTGTACTTCCCATGGTAATTGGGGAAGTAGATGTACTCCATCCCCTTGTCTTACTGACCATAGAGACAGCCCCATAATATCACTGCCAGAGGGTTCTAATGATGTAATGAATTATGACTACTATGCGAGTCATAAAGCCTCAGTGAAGTAACTCTTGCTTCAAAATTGCTAGCAGTCAGCCTGGGGCACAACTTCACCCAAGACTCCAGTAACCTGCCACTCAGAGAAGCCTCAAAAACCAGACTGAGCTGGTTTTTTTTTCAACTTTCTGCCAGTCTTATCTGATCAGACTTCTTAAGCCAGCTATTAACGAACATTCTGTGAAGACCAACCTTCTAGGAACTTTATGTTCACCTTCATCTATGCAGTGTATAGAGAATGTCAGCCAAGGAATCTGGGAAGACTGTATCAATTCTTTTCTACAATCTGAGATGTGCAGTGATGCAGCAATCATCAGCAACAGTCCACCCTGGTTATTAGCTTCTTCTTTTGACGGGAACTTTAATCAGATTTCTGAGGAAGAAGTTCAGACCTTACTGGCAAGAGAGGGTAGAGAAAAGCTGTTTCTCCAGGGAGTCACCCTTGCTGGAATCAAATGTCTGTTGATTCGAGACAACTTGTTCACCCAAGGCAACAACAGCATGGATCTCCGTACCAAAGGCCAAAGTCGAGGTAGCCAGGCAGTGACTGTAGTTCACATGGAGTCTGTGTATTTTGTGGTCATGGGAAAGAAGGGGACAGAAGGAGGACCTCTCAACCTCAAAGCTTTTGAGATAGCAGGCTATATAAAAGAAGCCATTCTTCAAAAACTGGTTCATGGCTAAGTAAATAAAAAGACCTGAAACTTGACCTACAATTTGAGTTCAGTTTTATATGTTTTACCTGCTAAATTAGCTAATTCTTGAAGGATAAGACCTCAGACCTGGTTTAAAGATATATATGTGCCTTTGTGGATGTAGGAAGGGGTGTAGCTTGGAAAACCATTGTTTCTTTAGACAAGTAGTTTTCAACCTTCCTAATGCTACAACTTTTTAATACAATTCCTCTTGTTGTGGTGACCCCTCCCCCAACCAAAAGTTGCTACTTCATAACTACAATTTTGCTACTATGCCAAGTCCTGCTTGCCCATGTGGAAGTGATAGTGTGGCATGCTTTCCTACCCCTGGAACAGAGCCAACAGGGCATGGGCCTCCACGAATGTTGACAGTTGCTGGGAGTAAAGATTGTTTGGAGATTATCTATCTATCTATCTATCTATCTATCTATCTATATATTTATCTATAGAGAGATAACCTGGGACAGAGTGAATTTAGGTCCAGGCACAGTTGGAATGGTAATCTCAGGACAGGATCCCACCTAGCTAAGTTTGTTTGTGCTTATAAAGTCAGGTAGATCTCTGAATATTAAAAACTGTTCTTGCTGTCTCTTTTTAAGAACCGGGGGCTGGGATCATGGAATGCTGATTTGTGAGATAATCAAAAGGGAACCTGGAACAAATGACTGAATTGATATATAAATAAAAGACTGGGCCTTGGTTGATGAGAGCTGGGCTAACTGAATGAGCTGTCTGGAGCTCTTCAGAGAAAGCTTCTTGAGCAGAATGTAGGCCATCAGCTTACAATCCATAATTTGACTTTGAGTCATTTTTTTGCAGCTCCCAGATACCCCTTTCTCAGAACCCCTCTCCAAGCAGAGGATGGTCCTTGACACTACTGTTATGAATTGTAAGGTGAATATCTGATATGCAGATTATCTAATATTTGACCCCAGTGAAAGGGTTGTTTGACACTCCCCGACAAGGAGTCATGACCCTTAAGTTGAGAATCTCTGCTTTAAGCCATCCAATTTCTAGGCCTTACTTTATGGTGTTTGTTTGCTTTTTTTTTTTTTTTTTCACCTAAAATACCATCCTTCCTTTCTCAATGGAAAGTAGTTGGCTGGGAACCAGAACATTTTGAACCTAGTCCTAACTTTTTTTGTTGTTGTTCTTTTTTTTTATTAGATATTTTCTTCATTTACATGTAAATTTCTCCATTCCTAGTTTCCCCTCCAAAAAAACAAAGAAACAAACAAAAACAACA
>NC_045030.1:96204066-96209389 GCF_008632895.1 Mastomys coucha
CAAGAAAAAAAGCTGGAGTAGCCATTCTAACTTTTCTTACTAAGCTTTCTCTTTTGGGATTTCAGTATCCTTAATCTATAAAATGACAAATGCACTAAGCTTCTCAAGGATCCTTCAAGCTGGAAATCCAGAACAACAGCAAACAACAACACACACATACACACATTTTCAAGTATTGCCTTGTCAAATGTTCTTTCTCTGACCACCGTAGCTCTTTAGACTGATCCTGATTAAACTAGAACACAACAGTCTGGGTCATTTCTTTGCCCTTGACCATGACCTCCCCAACAAGAGAGGTACGTACTCACAGATCTAACCTCTTGAGTTCAATCTCCAGATCCCATAAGGTGACAGGAAAGAACTGACTCCTGGGAGTTGTCCTCTGACCTACCCATATATTCTATGAAACCTACATATCTATACACATATACATGCCACCACTGCTGCTGTGGTTTAGCAGGCAAGATCACTGACTGTGGATCTGAAGAACCCTGGTTCAAGCCCCAGCCAATGCCTGATGGCTCACTGCCATCAACATTTCTAACCAACAGTAGATACTGTTTTCTACAATACTGACCTGAAAGACAAAATGAACTTATTGGTGCAATAGTGGCAGAACCCTTTTCATTGACATGTAGTAAAATAAATTGACATGTAGTAAAACTGATTTCTAAATACATATGTGTATTTATACTCATAAACTATTGCTACTTTTAGTCCCATAAAAGAAACTTCTTTGTACAGCTGGCAACAGTTAATGTATAGACTCATAACTGGTCAAAGTGCTGATAATAAGTGACTGCTGAACATTTAGTCCTAAACAATATCCCTCTAAGTTTCAGGTAATATGGGAGAAGAGATGGTGGAAAGAATGTAAGAACTAGAGAGTATGGGAGAGTACAGTAAAATGATGTCTAGATATGACATGGCCATTATATTTATGAATTTATATTTATGAACTAATAGCACTTGAGACTACCTGCAAATGTTCTGCACAAGATGGAATTTCCTTCATCACCCCAACATAAACAGGGGAGGCTCTCATGAGGTCCTACCTCCTAGCTCAGGAAAAATTGACAGTTACTATCTTCTGGGGTTGGGAGGATCATTTTTTCAATAATATAGATACTGGTAAAAACCCTATCCCCATGTTCATTCAGGTAGCCCTAATTAAACTCAGTGTGTCACAGAAAAGAAAGAAATGAACATCAGAGAAAGATGCATTGAGAATAAAAAGGGGTTCAGAAGGAGCAAGGAGGAGATAAGAAAGGATATATATATCCTTTTGTTATATATATATCACACATATAACATATATATATATATATATATATATGTTAGGGTTATCTTTTTAAAAAGTCATATTTGACAAAGTAATAAGGCTTAAACCTGAATACCAGCTCTGAGCTATCACTGACTCTGGACTAGTCACTTCATCACTATTGATCTCTATATTTTTACTTAAAATGTAGAAATATTAATATCTGAAAGATTGATATGGATATCACACACAAAAAATGGAGTACACAATGCATTGGGTACTGTAGGCATTAGGAGCAGCAGTAAACAATTTCATCCATCTGGCCTAATGGGAAATAGCATGACTATTTCATAAAAATGAACCACAGTTTAGAGTGTTTTATTGTTTACAAATGACTTTTGACTTTATTCAGTCAACAAATATTTATAGCGATGAAGAAAATGATAACCCTGGAGAGACTTGAGGCCCCAGGGAGTGAGGAGGTCTGGTGGGGTGTGGGTGGGGGTGGGGGCATCCTTTTGGAGACATGGGGGGGGAGGTGTTGGATGTAGAACAGTTGGAGGGTGGACCAGGAGGGGAATAAAATCTGGACTGTAAAAAATGATTAAAGAATAAACATATTTGACTGGCGAGATGGCTCAGCGGGTAAGAGCACTGACTGCTCTTCCAAAGGTCCTGTGTTCCGATCCCAGCAACCACATGGTGGCTCACAACCACCGGTAATGAGATTGGACGCCCTCTTCTGGTGTGTCTGAAGACAGCTACAGTGAATTACGCTGGAGCAAGCGGAGCGAGCAGGGCCTGAGCGAGCAGGGCCAACAGAGGTCCTGAGTTCAATTCCCAGCAGCCACACACATGATGGCTCACGGCCAACTGTACAGCTACAGTGTACTCATACACATAAAATAAATAAAATAAATCCTTAAAAAAAAGAATAAACATATTTTAAGATTTCTGAAAAAAAGAATAAAGCAAATCTATATCAAAAAAGTGAAAATGATATTATAAAGTATATTAACCCATTTGTACAAACTAATATGACAACTTATCATGTAAAAAAAAATAAGTAGTTTAAAATTCTAACATTTAACAATTATATAACATTTCCTTCAAAATTAAGTTTCATGTAATTGAATTCTTATAAAAGTTATAATTATGCCTTAATATGTAAATTCTACTGATGATTAAGTACATTTAGAACTCTTACATTCAAAGACTACATGGTCCTTGGTCTGTAAACATCTTTCTGGACCTTAGAAATGTTATTTTGTGTGTGTTTTTTGTAGCCCATTCTGTGAGAAAATTGTGGGATGCCATTAAATTCCCAGATCCTCCCATTCATTTTTTAATCCATTCAGCCCCTCTCCTTTCAAATAGTTCAGAGCTACAGAAAATCAAAACCTGGGGCTGGCGAGATAGCTCAGTGGGTAAGAGCACTGACTGCTCTTCCGAAGGTCCTGAGTTCGGATCTCAGCAACCAATGGTGGCTTCACAACCACCCGTAATGAGATCTGACACCCTCTTCTGGTATGTCTGAAGACAGCTACAGTATACTATGCCAGAGCAAGCAGAGCCATCCTGAGTTCAATTACCAACAACCACATGATGGCTCACAGCCATCTGTACAGTTACAGTGTACTCATACAGATAAAATAAATAATAAAAATAAATAAATCTTTAAAAAAAGAAAATCAAAATCCTCCTTCAGGTACACCCACACAATTTCCAACTATTTTTCTCTAAGTTATGTGAATACCTGTCTTGTTGAGATATAATGAAATACCCATTGCAATCAATTTGCAAAGCAAAATGGCTTATTTGGGCTCATGGTGTTGGGCTCATGGCTGGTTAGAGATCACTACAGAGAAAGTCATACTCATTCATTGTGAAACTATTTATAGTAACAGATTATAGAACCAGCCAAGGTGCCATTAACAGATAAATGAAGATGGGAGATAGATAGGTAGGTAGATAGATAGATAAATAGATAGATAGATAGATAGATTAGATTAGATAGATAGATGGATGGATGGATAGATAGATAGATAGATAGATAGATAGATAGATAGATAGATAGATAGATAGTAGATAGATAGATAGACAGATGGATAGAGAGATGGATAGATAGATGAAAGATCAGTTGATGATAGACATAGATAGGTGATAGATGAATGGTTGGATGATAGACAGACAGATAGATAGCTATAGACTGGTGAATAGATAGATAGACAGACAGACAGATAGATAAATAAATGTTATTCAGCCATAAAAGAGAATAAAATTCTGCCATTTACATGAACGTGTAAAGAACTGGGCATCATCATGTTAACTGAAATGTCAGGCCACAAAGATAGACGAGGCGTGTGGTTTCACATATGCAGTCTCTAGGCAGAAAATGAGGGTGAAACTAAAGAGGGACTACTAGGGGAGAGGCCAGGAAGGGACGGATTATAAGGAAGCTTGATAATGAGGGAGAGTGTGGTCAGAGTGAAGCATGCACACGTATGGAAAGGTCATTGGGAAACGCTGTCTTTGTACTATTAATTAGACTAATGGAAATTTAAAAAATAAAGAAGTTAAATGCTTACAGAAATCTCTATCTAGCATGTTTTATGTCTGCATGACTATCCACCTAATTAACTGTCTCCTTGGCCTATAAAGAACAGGAATTCAACCGGTCCATCCTTGAATCCTCAATCCATGATACGGGACATACTCAGATCTGACATCTCTGGAATGAAAACCACAGGTTTGTTTCTTTTTAATGTCACAAGTGGAGAACCCATGGAGGGTGAGTAACTAACATGATACTCTTACTATTAATTACACAAGTGGGAACCTGTGAGGATAATTGCTTACAACACTTTATTTCTTCCAAATATTATGAATCAACTGCCCCTCACTTTTCCTGGTCTTCAAGAAATACAACACACTAAAGAAGAGACAGAGAACTGAGAACAGGCTGGGGAAATCATACATCACGTCTATTTATCACATAGGGTGTCTCATACGGAGTTTAATTGACAAGCATCAATCGGTCACCTTTCAGACCCTAACACTGGCCTCTTGTCCTGATGTCTTTCCAGAATGGCACCTTTGCCACCTGATATAATCCCAGTGTGACAGATCTCTACAGGTGAATGCTCAGAATTTTTTGTTGCTATGATAAAACATCATGACCAAGGCACCTTATACAAGGAGATACTCATTTCTGACTTAGAGTTCCAGAGGAATGAGAGCCTATCCTCACCATATCAGAGAGTACTGCAGCATGTGGGAATATCCCAGCAACGGAACAGCCCAGAGCTCACATCACAATCCACAAGCACTCAGCAGAGAGTGTACTTCTGATTAAAGCCACCCACCCCAAAACTCCTTTTCCAACAAGGCCACACCTCTGAATCCTTCCCAAACAGTTCCTCCAACAGGAATGTACATCTATAGGTACCATTCTCATTTAAACCAAGGAAGCAAAATTTCCATATAAAATGATCTTACATTATTAGTTTAAATGATATCACATGTAAAGAGAGTATATTGGTATTCACTACAAGTAGATTTACTCCTCCAAGATTTATTTAACACTTTTAAACATTTATTTTATCTGTTTTTGAGTATTTCAAAAAAAGCACTCTATTTACATAATTTTCATTCCATATTCCCACTTCAATTTCTCCCATGTTGCCCACTTCCTTTCAAATTTATGACCTCTTCTTAATTATTACTGTTATATGTAACAAAATAATATATTTTATATTATTGTGCAATATATTAACACACTATTTCCACAAGCTTCAGGGTAATGGACCTATGTAAAACACCACAGGATTGTGTGGATGCTCTGGAAATCAGTGTGGCTGGGAATGGATCTACCTAGGATCCAGCTGCACCATCCTTGGGCATATACCCGACGGATCCTACTACAGAGATACTTGTTCATTCATGCTTTCTGCTGCTTTATTCATAATAACCAGGAATGGGAAACAGCCTAGATGTTCCCCAATGATTCTATAGATAAAGAAAATTGGTTCATTTACACAGCTGTCAAAAACTGTAATTGTG
>NC_045030.1:96213901-96219340 GCF_008632895.1 Mastomys coucha
TCTTTCTTTGTTTAGTGCATTTGGTGTTTTGATTATTATGTGGCAGGAGGAATTTCTTTTCTGGTCCATTCCTGCATCTCTTGAATAAGGTAAGTTTGGTAACAATGAAATATTTATTTGACATGATCTTGAATTAAGTTTTCAATATTTTAATGAAAACCTTTTCACATAAGTTTTTAAGGAAGATTGGCCTGCAGCTTTGTGTTTTTAGTTAAGTCTTTATCTGTTTTTGGTATCAGGGTAATACTGGCTTTACAGATCATTTGGAACCCATCCTTTCTTTTCTGTTTCACAGGATAATTTGAAAAGTATTGCTGTTAGTTCTTTTCTTGAAGTTTTTGTAGAACTTCAGTGAATTCATCTGGTATTGGATTTCTTTTAGATGGGAGATTTTTTAATTAGTACTTCATCAATGTAGCTGAATATGGTTTTTAAAAAGACTTTATTTCAAATTGGTTTAATTTTTGTACATCCAATGCATCTAGAAATCCATCATTTTTTTTAATTTCAAGTTTGTTGGAGTAGAGGTTTTAAGGGCTGTCCCTATAATTTTCTGAACTTCACTGTGTATCAGTTGTCACTTCTACCTTTTCATTTCTAATTTTATTCTTTTCATGCTTTTTTAAATTTTATTTAATCTTATTTTTTACATGCTAGATTTTATCCTCCTCTCAGTCCACCCTCTGACCGTTTCACATCCCACACCTCCTCCCACCCTGTCTCCATGAGGATGTTCCTACTCCGACCCCCCCCATCCCACCTGACTTCTCCACTCCCTGGGGCCTCCAGTCTCTTGAGGATTAGGTGCATCTTCTCTGACTAAACCCAGACCCAGCAGTCCTCTTCTGTATATGTGTTGGGGACCTCATATCAGCTGGTATATGGTGTCTGGTTGTTGTTCCAGTGTCTGAGAGATATCTGGAGTTCAAGTCAGTTGAGACTTCTGGTCCTCCTACAGGGTCACCCTCTTCCTCAGCTTCTTTCAGCCTTCCCTAATTCAACAACAGGGGTCAGATGCTTCTGTCCATTGGTTGGGTATAAATATCTGCATCTGACTCTTTCAGCTGGTCTTTGGGTCTTTCAGATTTCAGTCATGATAGGTCCCTTTCTGTGAGTGCTCCATAGCCTCAGTAATAGTGTCAGGCCTTGAGACCTCCCCTTGAGCTAAATCCCCACTTTGGGCCTCTCCCTGGACCTTCTTTTCCTCAGGCTCTTCTCCATGTTTGTCCCTGCAGTTTATTTCTAATTTTATTAATTTGGCTCTTCTCTCTTTTACTGTCTTGCCCCAGTTGATTAAGAGTTTACCAATCTTTTCAAAGAAACAACTCTACATCACTGCATTTGGGGGAACTTAAAAATATGTATAATAAATTCCTGCCCTTATATGAGCTATTTATCCCATTTTCTTCTTTGGAATTTGTTTCTTGTTTTACCAGTGCATTGATCCTATTCTGAGTAAATATTGTCAACATTTGTTCACCCATAATTGCTCATCATCTGTTAAGTTCCTGTCCTTGGGCTTAACTATAGCTAATCACATGGATTTATAGCCCTATTATTCATCTTTTCCTTTTCTAAATGTTTGACGTGAGATCTACTAAGTAAGCTGAAGTAATTAATCATGGCCTTCATCTTGCTCTTTGGATGCTAGAACTTTTAGTGAGAAACAGGCAAGTGATCTGTTTGCCTCAGTTACCTAGAGAGCTATTCTAGTAATTTTTCTCCCTATTTCTCTTAAGTGGATATATAGAAAATAAGGGTTACACCTGGGCCATGAACTTCATAACTCCTATCTGAATTCTTTTGACATGTGAATGTACTTTGTTAAGTTAATCTTGACCTATTTGGAAGTACATGGCCCACAACTAATACTCAGAGTTCATATGACATTCAGTATTCTTTGCTGTTATTCATCAACACAAAGAAAAACTTGAGCAATGCTATGCTAAATGCAGTATAAATTTAGTGGTTATTCAGAACTCCTTCTAGCTGTATATCTACTAGTCCAACACTGAGGAAATTCAGCCTCAAAAATCATATAGAAATTACAGCTCAGAAACAACAACAAAATATTTAAAGCCACTCTCCCACAAACTAAACATAAGGTAAAGCCCTTCTTTGTCCTATACAACATGGTTTTAGGGTTTATGTGGCTTAAATGGTACTTTTCATTATTCTATGAATATGGAGGCTGACTTTTCTTCCAAAAACCTGGTATTTGCCCATGTTAGTTGAACTTCATATGATTGTTTGATCTGAATACTTTTTTTAAAATTTTTTTTATTTTATTTCATTTTTATGTGTATGAGTACACTGTAGCTGTACAGATAACTGTGTTTGACCATGTGTGTGGCTACTGTTGATCTCAGGACCTCTGCTCAGGCTCGCTCCGCCCCGCTCGCTCTAGCGTTATTTTCTGCAGCTGTCTTCAGACGCACCAGAAGAGGGCGTCCGATTTCATTGTGCGTGGTTGTGAGCCACCATGTGGTTGCTGGGATCCGAACTCAGGACCTTCGGAAGAGCAGTCAGTGCTCTTACCCGCTGAGCCATCTCGCCAGCCCTGATCTGAATACTTTTAAAGTAGCTTATAGTTGCTATTGTGGGGCTACAATGAAAATATATTCTTGAATTCCTACTGTTCCTTGACATTGTCCACTCCATGTTGATAGTGCAATTTATGTGGCAGACTCCAAGATGGCTATGGTCCTAGGGTAGCAGAAACTTGGCACCATCAAAAATACATTCAAGTTCCTTAGGTTTGAAGAACATCTAAGTTAAATTTAGATTCTTCAAGTTAATCAGGATTATATTAAAGCCCCTCAAAATAGGCAAGGATTTTTAGTCATCTTCCTGTATCTGTAGGAATAAATTACAAGACCCCCTGTAAATGAATAGAACTTTGGAAAGTATGAAAGTATGAAGTACTATTTTTATATACATATACATCTATGACAATGTTTACTGTAAGAGGTAGACACAGGAAGAGAGTTAACAATAATAATAAAATAGAAATTTAAAACAATATACTTAAACAAAACTATTTAAAACTTAGGAATCATATTTTTAATTCTTGGCATTTGCAATTTAATATATTTAGATCATCATTGACTATGAGTAAATAAAACTATGAAAGGCAAAACCGTGGATAAGGAAAGTCTACTGCACTGATTTTTTTTTCTAAATTTTATTACTTATTTATTTAACATCCCAATCACAGCTTCCCCTCCCTCCTCTCCTTCCAGTCCCTCCCTCTCATCTCACCTCTTCTTCCATCCATTCCTCTTCCCCTTCTCCCCAGAAAAAGGGAGGCCTCCCATTAATATCAACCAGGTATTACATATCAGGTTGCAGTAATACTAAGTACATCTTCTCCTACTGAGGCGAGATCAGGCAGCCCAGTTAAGAGAAAGGGATCCAAAAACAGACAACAGAGTCCAAAATAGCACTGGCTTCTGATGTTAGGAGTCCTACATGAAGATCAAGATATACAACTGTTACAATATGTACAAAGGGTGAAGGTTCATCCCATGTATACTCTCTGGTTTGTGGTTCAGTCTCTGTGAGCTCCTATAGGCCCAAGTTAGTTGATTCTGTAGGGTTTTCTTGTGGTGTTCTTGACTCCTCTGGCTCCTTCAATCCTTCCTCCCCCTGTTCCACAGGATTCCCTAAGCCCTGCCTAATATTTGGCTACAGGTCTCTGTATCTGTTTCCATCAGTTGCTGGGTGAAGCTTCTCGGATGACAGGTATGCTAGACTCCTGTCTCCAGGTATAGGAGAATATCATTAATAGCATCAGGGGTGGGTGGACTCTCTCTCATGGCATGGGTCTCAATCTGTACTAGTCATTAGTTGGCCATTTTCAACTTCTGCTCCATCTTTACCCCTTTACATCTTCTAAGCAGGACAAATTGTGGATTGAAAGGTTTGTGGCTAGGTTGGTGTTCCATTAGAAGTCTTACCTGGTTACATCAGATGGCTGTTTCAGATCCATATCCCCTATTGCTAGAAGTCTCAACTAGGGTCACCCTCATAGATTCCTGGGAGTTTCTATTGTCTTAGGTTTCAGATTGAAGTGGAAATTTCTGGTTTCTTTGGAGAATCCTTTGTGTGATGTGATGTTTTTCTGGAAATAGATATATGAGAGAATGTTTTTGCTGAAGCAGACTCATGAGAGGATGTTTTGCTAAGAACAGACGTGATGTTTTTCTGAAATCAGAAGGGCATATGATGTTTTGCTACAGAAAATGCTTTAGAAAAGATATGATGTTTGGAAAGTATATAAATGTAACCAAACAAACAATAGATGATATTGTATGGTATTAGTGTGCCTTATCATGCATTACTGGGCCATCATTTCTCATGACTTCATAGAAAAAAATTCCACCAACAAACTTCTGATGCTGTTCCACGGACTCCGGCTGATTGGAGGAGCCTCTCAGTTTCTTCTGAATTGAACCACGGTTGTTGGTTCATGAATGATGTTCGCCAGTGGATTGAGATACTGTTGCTGATTTATGTGAACTGAATTGTTGATATACTGATAACACAGATTGGATTCACTCTAAAGAAATATTTCTTAACAGGTCCACGTCCTCCTTTGCTTTATTAACTTTTGCTTTCCACTACTTCTGATATATGGTGGGCTAGATGGGGGGTTAAAGCATATAAGAACCCTTATTAAAAATAAGTTTTAAAAAATCAAAACCTACACTAGATCATCCCAGAGATGTTCCCCCATTCCAGTTGTCTCCTCCAGAGCTCTCTCCTTTGGTCCTCCTTCCATCCCATCCTCACCCCTACTCCATCTCACAGAGGACTGATATCCAAAATACAAGAATAACTCAAGAAGCTATACATCAACAAACCAAATAACACAATTTTAAAACGTGGTACAGATTTAAAGAGGGAATTCTCCACATAGGAATTTCTAATGACTGAAGAAGTTTGTTGGTGGCTTCTAAGAAAAGTTATCATTCATTGATCTAGAATAAAAGTTAGAACCAAAGTTTTCCCTTTTTCCTTTGAATATTTTGGTATATAAATAACTATGAATACTATGGTATATGAAATTACGTGACAGTAGATAACTATCACAGTACTTTTTCTGAAAATAAAATATAAGATATGAAAGAGAGAGAAAATATGATAGAATTATACAGGAATAAAGCTTATGTCACAAGATCAACCTGAAAGATTCACCCCCATTTCTAGGTCTCACTATGTGAACCAATTATTTTCATAGTTTATTTAATTTATTTGTATCTTCAATCATTACAAATGCTAAAATAATGAATGTCATGTGAAGATTAAAATCTTATGCATGTGTATTTACTCCCTTATGCATGTGTATTTACTCTCTACTCTAGCCTGATTCAGCTTGTTTTTTCATAATCAAAAGGAATGAGGGCTGAGCTTATTACCTTAGAAAACCTTAGAAAG
>NC_045030.1:96219350-96219558 GCF_008632895.1 Mastomys coucha
AAAAAAAAAACCACCAGTTTCTCATTTAGAAGCAAAGATTTTAACCCATAAACATCTTGAGCTAACATCTACAGAACAGTGCCACTTATGACCATTGTAAAAAAAGATTCTTTAAAAGATAAGTTTGGGGTGGTGGTGGCGCATGCCTTTAATCCCAGCACTTGGGAGGCAGAGGCAGGTGGACTTCTGAGTTCAAGGCCAGCCTGGT
>NC_045030.1:96219604-96227274 GCF_008632895.1 Mastomys coucha
AAAGCCAAAAAAAAAAAAGTGTATGAAAAGATAAGTTTGTGATTACTACTTAACTTACACTCAAGATTGAAAAAAATCATAATGCAGGTACAAACATGTATTGAGGCTTCCCTTTACAGATGTTTTACCCTTAAAACTTAGAGACAAGATTTCATAGTAATGTTCAGGCAGTAATTTTTTTAGTCACTGTGGAATGATAACTGAGCAATGCTCAGGTAGAGTGGTCTCATTTTTTTTTATCAGACTTGTCTTTCTACATGAGAAAGTAGGAGAGCCAACTCAGAGACAATAATGTCAAATTAGGTTCTATTTACATTTTTCTGAGTCTTAAGAGGATGAGCTTCATGGAAATTTAGTATCTAAGGCAGCAAGACTATGACAATGAGTGGAAGTAAAGCAGTAAGTATCTACCTTGTGAGACAGTGAACAGAGAAAGGCTAGGTTTGTTAGAACAAACAAGATTTTAAAAGGCCCGAGTCCTGTGACATTTGTAGTGATACACTGAAATTCTTTAGTCACTTGCCTAACTCTTGCTAGAATAGAAAATATGAGGGTCTAAATCTACATGAACTTGAAACCATGAATAGTGAGTGTTCCAAATTCTCTTTATCACTAGTTGAAAAAATACTCAGATTCCCAGACAATTATACCACTATTCTTTTTCATTTTTCTTCTCTTTCCTTGCTCTTCACAAAGCATTTGGCATTTACAAAGGCAAAATTGGGATGAATCACAAGGATGCATAAGAAAGAAATTAGATAGTAAATTACTAAAGTCAAACAATAAATCAAATGCTGAAATAAGCACATAATCTGATACCAAACTTGGAAGATTTGGAAACTCAACCAGTGCCAAATACCAGGATTCTGAGGATTCTATACAAATATCTAGGAGATATTTCCTATCTCCTGGGTACTAAGCAAACAAATCAATGTTGTGCTCTAGATACAGCCAAGACTTTTGGCAGTCCCACATCTGGCAAAATGTCATTCCAATGAGCTCAGCACATTGTTTATATGACAGTAAAAAGAGAAAACAAAATAAGAACCATGGAAAGGCACACTAAGTAGAAGCTATGTCCTATTGTTACAGCACTTCCCTAATCCCTAGCTACCCCTCTATAGTGTGACTGTTGTGATGGAAATTTTGACCACTCCCTCCATGCTAGCATGTTTAACAGTAAGGCTTCTATATTTTATTCTTTCTCTAGTTAAGTTAAATGGTATGTCAGGAGAGCCTGTTGTCGATCAGGCTGTAAGTTTTTGCCATCATTGTGAGAAACACCAGAATATCAGAAAAGTTACTACCTCATTTATAATTGGCACTGTGCCTGAAACCAATTATGTGGTTAGCTAGTTAGATCAGTCCTTGATGGCCTTCAATGAGTGTCTTTCCTAAGTCATCTTCAGAGACCACTTAAATGCATCAGTACATTATTTCAGTTAAAATATATCTAAAGCTATATTATAAATCATGCCATGAAATTGTCTATTTTATTTCCCACCTCCATCATACTCATCTATATTGTGCCAGATAAAATCATCAGCATAATCTAAAAAAAAATAGTTCCAACAATATAAAATGTACCACTACCAATTTTCACCTCAACAATTTTTACATTTTGCATTGTAAATAACTCTTTGCCAACAGAAATTTAAATTCCTAGATGCAAAGTAGTAAGTTTCTTCCATACTTTCTTCTAAAATGACTTAATCCCAAATGTCCCAAATCAGAAATTCTACACTTAAATGCTTGTTTCTCAAAAGATCCTTAGTAAAGGTCCTGACTGGGACCTGACTGGTGGTACCTATTTTATATACTGCTTTACTTGCTGGACTCTAGATATTCTTTTGGCATATGTAGCTGTGCTACTCTGTATCAATTCTGATGTGTTAGAATGAGTTCCTAGACATTTTGAGTGTATTAATGGCCACTCTGAACAGCAGACAGGAGGAAAGGCTGAACAGAGAGCAACTGAAAAGCTGAAGAGGCTATGTCACCTTGCATATGGAGTGCACTGAAGAGTCAAACATCCATGCTGGGGCATGATAGTACATGATGACCCCAGTCTATGCTAAATGGTTGATGCTAGAGCAGCAGTGTTCTGAGAAAAAAAAACAGTACCAAAGGCTGCTTGTAAGTAATTAATAGAAATGCCCAGCAAGACTTGGGACTACTGGAAGCTCTATCTGTCCACATCATGAAGGCTTTTCTCATCAGTAGATACATGGACACATGGAGCCTTAAAAAAGAGGAAAGGAGAAAAAGGGGGAAATTTTGTCTTTGGGTTGTGAGATGGTCAGAGTTGATACTAGATTAAAATATTTATGTAGTATATCTGGAACAGAAGTCCCTCCTAACTCATGGTATAAGAGATGAATTTCCATAGGTCATTTCAGGGTCCTTATGAATTTTCAGAGTTGGACTTTTTCCTATATATGGGTATCTACAGCCTAGAAATTGCAGGAGGAACATGTACAATATGTGACCACATGGCCAGATACAATCCTCCTATTATACTTAATTTAATCAAATGTGTACTTGGTGGGAAGTGGCTCATCTTTTTTTACCCTCTCTTTTCTGATTCTTTGGAATCGGGGAAGATTGTCTACCCTTTATTCTACATAGATGTTTTCCAGATCCACCCCAGTCCAAGACTTTAGGAAAAGAAAAGGAGTTCTGATTTCCGAGGATGACTTCACCTTACCTGAGTAGGCAGTTGGATCCTGAAAGTGGGAACATGCCCAAACCTTTTCCTTACTAAACCCTCCCTCTGCAACTTATCTAAAGAAGCAGAGTATGACAATGTCTTCTTAGACTCATTTTGGACCTGAAACCTCTGAATCTCAGTTCTTTTATCTTCAAACTGTCTTTGTCTCTGTGGCATCCAGAAGAGAACTGGCCAACTCATGTCTAGCCTTTTTTTGCCAAAAAGGTCCTCCCGATAAAGTAGGGCTCATAGGAGAGCATTTAGATCCTTCAGTTCTCTCAATAGATACTGGTTGTATAACTACTAATTGCCGAGTATGGTAAAAGTCAGACAGAGCCATATAATGTTCACTTCTTTTACAACCAGGTTCACCAATTATTTATAGTATCTTAAATATTTATAATAAAATTTAGAAATTATCTCTGGTGGTTTCACCTGGCCTTCTTTAACATACCACTCTAGCTTTCCATATATCATTAAAATCTCTTGTTCAAGATAGTCTCCATTAATTTTATACCTTTTCAGTGCTCTGCTCTTTCATTCTGATTAGATGTTTTTATTTATTTATTTTTTATTTTTGGTAAACAAGCATCAAGTTTATAATCAACAGTTGACTAAAGAAAGTTTGTAGTTTGAAGCTGTAGTAGTTTGAATGAGATATTGCCCAATCATGGCATTTGAATACTTGGTCTCCCTCTGGTGGCACAGTTAGAGTAGGTTTAGTAGGCGTGGTCTTGCTGAAGGAGGTATGTCACTGATGGCCAAGCTTAATGTTTCAAAGTCTCACACCATTTCTAGTTAACTCTCTCTACTTTCTCAGATTCTGTTCCAGCTGCACTGCCTGTCTGCTACTGTGTTTCTGAACTCCTGTGATAGTGAGGAACTCTTATGAAGATGGAACTATAAATTCAAATAAACTCCCCTTCCTTCTATAAGTTGTCCTTCATCATGTTTTTTATCTCAGCAATAGAGAAATAATTAATACAGACATTGTTGAAATATTAATCTTCTCCTTTTCTTTATTTCTCCAACCCTAGAAGGGCTGGAGGCACTTTGAATCTTCAGTTTCCTCTTCTGCACCCTTTATGCTTATAATTCTTTGTCTGCTAAGCATCTTCCTTGACTTGTCTTCCAATAGACCCTAACTGAAGAATATCTTTCATAGGTTTTGTGAATTGAAATTGAAGCTTCTACTATGAGTTATGTTAGAGAAGGCTAAATAGTTATAACAAAATAGAGCCAGACAAAGTGCCTGAACACCACAGAAATGTGTTTATGTTTTGAATGCCAGTGTTTCATTTCTGTGTGTTTTATAGGGCCATTAACTAAATAAGTGTTACTTAGTTATTCAAAGCCTCATTCAAGTGGACTCTGTTACTTTCACAGTTGTTCTGGTCGTTGCAACTTTGATGTAGCTGATCATGTAGAAGTTTACATGGGCCAGACATGGAAGTGACATGTAATTTCTACCCTCAATCCATTAGAGAAAATTTTAACCTATGTCTGTATCTGTAGATGAAAAAAAAATCCAGTGATCTTGTGCCTATTGATCTGCTTGTATAGCCATCATTATGGAAGATGGGCAGATTAGATTTTGACTAAAAGTGATTTTCATCACATACACATATCTTATGTTGTATGATTTGAATAAAGTTTGGCATCTTTAAAGCTCTGGATTTATTAGTAGATGATCATCATTGTGCATGTCAATAGTGATATCAGTTTTCATGGTTTCTTTTATCACATTTACCTCTCAGGGTTTCTAGAAACCTTTATAGAGGTCTTGCTATATTGCCTTGACTTGCCTGAAGCTCATTATATAGACTAAATTGGCCCAAATGCTGAGATTAAAGCTGTGTGACACTATTCCCATGTAAAACCTTCTTCTAGAGTGAGTAGTCAAATAGACTAGTAGTCTATTTGAATTCTTAAATATCAATTTCCTAATAAGATGTTTTTTCCCTACAGTGTTTGCTGTATCTTATGGCCTCCTTTATCTCATTCCACACATCTTCTTTATTCCATTCCATCCATTTGCTTAAATGATGGTGTCATTTTGAGGTCCAAAATGTAAGGTAAGTTTAAATTATATACTAGAAAGAAACTGAATTGGCACCATTTACATACTAATGGCATGGGGTTTTATATTGAAAAATAGGTCAATGAATATATATTAATCAGGTTAAAAGGAAGAAAGCCTTTTATTGCATAGTGTATATTTTGTAATCTCTTTATAAGTAAAGACCAGCATCTTAATGTAAATTTTATACCAAATAGCACAGTAATTGTGAGGGTTTTATTTGTTTGCTTATCTGTTTAGTTTTTTGAGACAAGAACTGTCTATATTGTCTTAGCTGACTAGAAACTCATTCTGTAGCCCTGGCTGGCCTAGAACTCATTAAGTATCCTTAATTTGTCTTGAACTCATGGAAATCCTCCTGCCTTTGCTATCAGATTTTTTGTAATTATGAACATGTGCTATTAGACTCAGCTTTGTTTGTTTTTACATAGTTTGGACTAGACTCAAACTGATAGTTCTCCTACCTCTGTTTCCCAAAAGTCCATAGTAAATTATTAGGAAAGAAATAAAAATAGACACGTAATAGTGGATCTTTCAATCAGGAGTAGAACTATTTGTCACAATTATTGCAACCAATAGTTTGATCTTCACCTTGATGACATTTGGCTTGTTATTGTGGCCCAATCAGTACCTGGTTGTATGAGACAATTTCCAGTTAGACCTCTCAAAATTGTTGTACCAAGGAAACAACTTAATCCAACCCATTAAAGGTTTTTCAAGTATGGAGTATAGACTATTTGGAATTATGTACTAAATCAGAACTTTTGAAGAAATGTTATTGGAAATCTGTATATTCAACAAGATTCCTAGTGTTCTTTATATAAATTATTTTGCAGAACAGAATATAAAATTGCAAGATATTAAGATAGCAAAATATATTAGACTAATACATCAACCAGCTAGCTTAAGTAATAGCTTTAGGATATTTTTATGACTATTTTTATGACAGTTTCAGAGAATCATTAAACTTGGGGCTATGCAGAAGAAGATTTTAAGCCAAGACAGCATGTCGGCAACTCTAACATAGCCTGTATTATCGGTGAGGGCAATTCACTATATTCAATCCCGAAGAAAAAAATTATAGAACGGCAATACCATATTTAGCTTTAAATTCAATTACCTCAAGTAGAGAATTTATGTGGATTATTGGTGAATTACAGCTAATACTCAAGCCTCCCTTATAAGTTCTAAATAGCCAGCTCCTTCAAACATTTCTCTTTGTCATAGTTCCATATTTGAGAATTAGGACAAAATCTGCATTTATTTAAGATTGTCCAACCCTTTCTGGATAAAATATTCCACATCATCCAATCTGTCCTAACAGTTCATATCTTCTCAGTATTTCTTTACAAATATGATTTCTAGCGGGATTTAATAATAATGCTTTGGCCACTGGATTTGTGAATAATTGCTATTCCTTTGAGGCCTACAGAGATGATTCATTCCTTTTGAAATTTAAGTTCTACTTTCTCTGTGGGGTATGTGTGTGTGTGCGCGTGTGTGCGTGTATGTGTGTGTGTGTGTGTGTGTGTGTGTGTGTGTGTGTGTGTGTATGTGTGAAAGAAAGGGGGAACCCTATTCACTCCTCTTAAAAACTTGACACATGATCAAGGCCAAATATCTCTTCTTCCTCCAGAGAGTGTAGATAAGGGAGTTATTTCAGAGATACATACTGAAACTTTCCATATCTATTATTAATTAAAAAAATACTCCTCCAGACATGCTCATAGTCCAGTCCAATAGAGTCATTTCCTCTTTTTAGGCTCCATTTTCCCAAGGTGACTCTAGTTTGTGTTAAGTTGAGAAAATCTAAAGAGAGCAAAACCTCTGTATGACAAGAAAATTCAAGTAGTACACAGAGACTAATTACTTTTCCTGAGGCCTAACCAGTAATGCCAAAGCCTAGATTCCAATTGAGATATTTGGTATTTTGTACTGTGCATCTTTTATTCTTTAGCACACTGGCTTTGTCCATACAGTTATCTGTCCTTGTCTGTGTCAAATAATGCATTCAAGGTTCTCTTTTCCAGCCCCTCATTTTCTGACAAAACCACTAAAACCTAGCTTCTTATGCACATTTGATGAAATAATATCTTGCCCATGGGAGTCAGCAAAGTCCTTTCTGATTGACTTCTGGTTTGCTATCACCCAGACAGGAGAATAGTAATTAGGGAAGTGGAGGAGATGCCAGTGATTAACAAAGGAAAGGCATCATTAGAATAAAACTGGCACCTTAGACCTACTTGTGCTTATTCAACCAAGGGAGCATGCTACAAACAAAACTCCCAAACAATCTTGTATTATATAAACCGAGGATAGGCAGGTAATATGTAAATGACTCTACTCATTAACACATATCAATTCTCTTCTCTCAATTCTTTTCTCTTTTCACTTTCCTGGACGCTTCATAGAATGACAGAAGCAGGAAACCCACATGGGACTCTAGCACAAACATTTTAGCAGTTCACTCCTTCTTCTGCTAAACATGTTAGTAAAAAACAGTCACCAGTATGCATCAGTATCATATTAAGGAAAGGGTCATAGCACTTACCTTTGGGGTAGTTTAACTAAGAGAAAGCTATAGTTTGAATTGTCAACTTCCTTTCATGTGTTTTCCATCTCTTCCTGGCTGTTGTATGGGCCCAATTCTGTGTCCCTCTGTCTACCAGAATGCTGTCTGTGTCTGTTCCTGTCCCTGTGTCCATCCCTCACAAAGGACTTTAGCCTCTTATTTGTTGAATGGAACAGAAAGCCCCAGATGAGGAAGAATTAAGGGATAGTTTACAGAAAACTTTAACAGTTTTTTTTTTAAACTTTTATTGTATTAGAATGAGAAAAGTTGCATGATTTCAATTTATCTGAATTTGTTAACATTTAAAA
>NC_045030.1:96231589-96232405 GCF_008632895.1 Mastomys coucha
TGTGTGTTGTGGGACTGGCTGCAGAGCTTGTGCCCAAGGTCTGCTCACAACACTAACCCAGACAGACCAGAAGGAACCGGAGTCACTAGGCTGGAGTTCCTAAGTGCCTGGTCCCGCTGGTCCCAATTACTCCCAGTGTTGGGACAGATGTTGGTTCCTGCTTACCTCTGATCCTGGGTGTGTCAGAGCACCTGGGAGTGGAGCTTCCTCTGGGTGTTGTGGGCAACTTTAACAGTTTTACAAGGGATTAAGTCTGGGACTCTAACTGGCCCCAACAGACCCAGATAAAAAACACTAACAAGCAGTGTTACTGTCAGCATTTCTAATAGATATTTGTTTTTATCCCATTTAATGTTCTTAGTAAGTGATTATCCTAACAGACAATCAAAGGCACATATATTGCTCTTTGGGCCAGGGTCACAGAATACACATCTTAAGATAAAAAACTCTGCATTAGCTCAGGTTGTGAAAGCTACATGGGAAAACCAAGGCAAACAAGGTTAGTTGTTATGTTGTTTCCCACATTTTTAAATACTTGCTTGGCCATGTTCACTGCTGCTCCATATATTATGCTCTCCCTTTTTATTGAAAATCCACATAATATATTCTAATCAGTTTCCTCTACCCCATCTCATACCATACAACTCTCTATACCTTTTATATCTCTCTCTCTTTAGAAAACTAGCAGGCAAATAAAAAAAAATCAAGGAAAGAAGAATTAAAAAAACAAACAAAAAACCCAAAACATAGAGAAAAACACAGGAAACACATACACACAAACAAAATTCATAAAAACACAAAATCAAAAACAAATAT
>NC_045030.1:96232538-96237609 GCF_008632895.1 Mastomys coucha
TTAAAGAATGTCTTGACTAGATTCTCTCCAGAATCTTTATTATTCTTTTTTTTATTGGTTATTTTATTTATTTACATTTCAAATGTTATCCCCTTCCTAGTTTCCCCTACACAAACTCCGTCCCTTCCCACCTCCCCCTGCTTCTATGAGGATGTTCCCCCACCTGCCCACCCACTCCTGCCTCCCTGCCATGGCATTCTCTTACACTGGGGCATCTAGCCTTCATAGGATAGAAGGGCCTCTCCTCCCACTGATGCCCAACCAAGGCCATCCTCTGCTATACTCATGCTGCTGGAGCCATGAATCCCACCATGTGTACTCTTTGGTTGGTGGTTGAGACCCTGGGAGCTCTGAGGGTACTAGTAAGTTCATATTGTTGTTCTTCCTATGGGGCTGCAAACCCTTCAGCTCCTTCAGTCCTTGCCCTAACTCCTCCATCGTGGTCCCTGCATTCAATCTGGTGTTTGGCTGCAAGCATCCACAACTGCATTGGTCAGCTTTTGGCAGAGCCTCTCAGAGGACAGCTATACTAGGCTCCTGTCAGCAAGCACTTCTTGGTATCAGCAGTTACCAAATCTCTCCAGAATCTTACTGCCCATGCCTTTGAATGCTGATGCCTTCCAGTGCCTCCCAGTTTACATTTCTTTCCTCCATGGGGACATTCCTTAATGGGGACAAGAATTTGAATTTTGTAGCTCAAGCGCACAGGACCCTAAGGCTAAAGAGTACGACACTACAGAGGTACAGTCTGAGATGACAAAAGTCAGTGCTTTCCTGTTCCTCTGTCTGAAGGCTAAACTTCCCTCCCTGAGATTCAAGTCAGATAAAAACAATAGGTTTCCCTTTTCTTTTCAAATATACTTAGTAGTTATCCTGCTTACTTCTGCTCTATTATATCCAAACTGCTCTCAATTCCTTGCTGTTCATTTACTGTAGACAATTCTATTCCCATGGGTAGGGAGATAATTCTACAAGTAATTAGACATTTTCCTTGTTCATTAAGTCCAAAGGAATAAAAACCATCTACTTGTATTTTTCATATTAATAGTGATTTAAAACAAAAAGCCCAGGGGCTGCAGAGGTATATTGGCAGCTAAGAGCATTGAAGGCTCATCCAGAACACCCCACACCTTGAAAGACATGCCCCTTTAGGTCAGCATTTTATTATTAGCCAGTTAGCCTCTGATATCCATGGAAAGCTGCAGAAACTACAGAAGGCACCTCATAGATTTCAGGCTCAGATGTATATTTTCTTCCTACTGTTCAGCAACTAAGATCAGAGAATGACTAACAGAAAAAAGTAGAAGAGAAAGGTCCCAAATTATTGCCGTGGGCCTTGAAGACCTATTGGCTAGATCTCACAGACTCCAGAGTCAAAAGACAGTCATTCGCTGCAAAGGATTTCTGAAAAAAAAAAAAAAGTAACAGGTTGTCATATTTCTAGCTTTCCCATGTTAAACATGAATCTAAAAATTCATAGCTTTAAAGCAAATATAAGGAAAATCATGACATTAGTATTACTAAGCCAGAATTATCACTCAATATAATATCATCTAGTTCTATATTTTAGCAAATTTCATAAATTAAGTTTCTGTTCAGTGGAATAAAATTTCATGTGCAAGTACTACATTAACTCTTCAACCAGCTCATGAATACCTAGAAAGATTCCACTTGTTAGCTAATGTAAATAATTCAGCAATAAACGTTGAGCAAGTATCTCTGTGGTAGGACATAGGCACCTTTGGTGTGGTATAGTTGAACCAGTTGTAGTTACATGTTCTTTGTTCGGAAACATCTAGGCTTATTTGTATAGTGGATAAAAGGGTTTATGCTCAAACCAACATTGTATAATGGTTCTCCCGTCCCCACATCCATGCTATCATTTGTCTTGATTTCTTGATAGCCATTCTATGTGTGGACATATGGAGCCTTGAAGCAGTTTTACTATGCATTCCTTGATGGTTAAAGTTGTCCAATAATTATTAAAGTATTTATTAGACATTACATTTCTTCTTTTTTAGGTATTGTTTTTAATTTATTTTTATAAATTGCTAATAGATCCTGTCTAGTAGTAATGTTTCAGGATTCTCTGCTGTGTCACAGACTTTGCCTGGGAAGATAAAACACATTCCCATCTATTCATCCCAAAATGGGAGGACAGACCAAAGTAAAGTTTGTACCAATATCCAATTTGGTGAACCAGTGACTTTTTTATTGGAATTATTAATAGGAGTTTGGGTGAGATGGGGCTACTTACAAGAAGTAGAGATAACCCAAAAGCAACTGTATCACCAGAAAGTCTACCCCAACATGGTTGAAGACATCTACAAATCTGATACCCGTAGCTCTATAATTCTTGCAGGCAATTGGACAATCCAAGTATCTTTCTTTCCACAGTTTGACTGCTCAGCATCTCAACCCCTAGCAACTGTTTACTCCTTTTTTTCTTTTTTTTTTCTTTTTTATTTTTAACTGTTAGGTAAGGACACTCAAGGATCTTTCAAGTTTTTGTTCCTCTCAATCTTTGACCCTTTGTTACCTTGTTTACCTTCTGAGCCTAACCTTCCCTCTTGAAGTAAATGGCTTTTTAATTAATTATTTATTTACATCCCAACTGTTGCCCCCATTCCTGGCCCTCTCTTGTAGAGTTCTTTCCCCATCTTCCCTTTGCCTCTAAGAAGGTACCCTCTCGCATATCCCCCTACCCTGGGGCATCAAGTCTGCAGGATTAGGCACATTCTCTCCCACTGAAGCCTGTCAAGGTAGCCCCTCTGCTACATATGTGCTGGTTTTATTGATGATATGTTGTGCTTGAGGTAAATGTTTTAAATTGAAGGGAATGCTTCAGTTTGGAGGGACATGCAGTACAACAGAGCTTCCCTCTCCATATACAACATGGTAGAAATTTTAACCCTCTTAATCTTGTGTAGGTCTTAAGTACTGTGAAGGCTAACCTTGTTAACTTGACTACATCTGGAATCAACTAAAATCCATGTAGCAGGGCACACGTTTGTGTGGAAATTTCTTATTTTGATCATTTGAAGTGGGAAGAGCCACCGTAAATCCAAGCTACACCTTCTGGTGGCAACACACATAAAAGGACATAGAAGAAAAGTTTTTCCACTTTTGCCTGCCTACCCTTACTCTAGCTAGCAAGGTCATTTATCTTGCTGCTGAGACATTCCTTCAATGAGCACGGGGCTACTTCTTTGGGTTTCCAATGAAAACTAAAGACAAACAGCTAGTATCATCCTGGACTCCAGCACCAGATTGTGACTTCTGAGACATTCAGTTTCATGGACAGTCTTGACTGGAAGGTAGCCAATACTATAATTAACTGGTGAGCATTATCTTTGAAGTTAGGTTGGTACCATAGTGTCACTTTACATTTCAACTGGTTTTACAACTTCAAGTAGGCCCACTGAGTTCAGTAAAATGTGGAAATGGACAGGGACCTATGAGAGTAACCCAGGATGAAGTAGCCAGATAACTGATAGGAATAGTTGGAATAAACCTTGCTAATAATTTGCTTTAATATCTTCTTAATTTTGAGCTTCTGGCAGCCCATGATACCTGTTGTTGGGATCATGTATGTGCAAATAATGAGGCCAAGCCAATGAAACAAAAATTAAACCAAAGGCAACTTTATTCACCGTGGGAAGCACTTCTAGCCATCTAGGGTCCTGGACAGACTCTAGAGCTGACCATGGACTCAAGGAGAGGGAGTGGGTACCTTTTAAAGCATAAAACCATAGGCAGATGTTCAGGGGATGATAAAGAAGGAATCCATTAATAGGGGTTTAGTCCTTGAGTTACTTGAGTAACGGCCTGCTCCAGGATGTGCCTGATAGCAGGATGTCTGTACAAGCTCAAGGCTACTCTAACAAAGTATTGGTCTTATCTTAACTTCGTGGAGCTGATGCAGGCCAGATGGTCTTTTACTGTAACTAAAAAGAATGTAGGGCATGCAGTAAAACAGGGGGTGGGGGTGGACCAATGTTTGGAGGGTGGACCAAGGTTTGGAGTTACTCTGTACTCTGGGCTCATCGAGATTGTCTACACACTCCCACTATTCACTATGGAATGGTGGCACAGGACTTTGTACCTCTTTTCATCCTCCATATAAAGAATTTGTTGTAAATAGATAGTACAATACTAACCTTTGAGTGTTTTGTGGATTTTGAGACTCATTAATGAAATACCTGAATGCACCAAAGAAGAATACATAGGAAATTAGTTCACAGAGTACACAAAGACCAGGTGTTGCTGTAGAATTCTCGGGAGCTTTATGGTTGCGTAAAGCATAAGTGATACCCACCAAAAGATTAGGAAAAGTCTGCAACAGGCTGTGCCAATAAATGTTAAAGAACATACAGAAGGCAAAAATAAATACTCTTAGAAGCTGTAGGGTGATTAATTGGGAATATCAATGCTAGGATAGAGTATCTCCTAGGAGTTGTAAACCTCAGAAGTCTTGATGTCCTTAAAACAACAAATTTTAGGCCAATTGCCATGGTTTTTAGCTGCATTCCAGAACTGATTAGTAGGACCCTCTTACTGAAGACTCTCATGGTTTGATTGCAGGACTTGGAGAGATAAAGGTAAGACTGGGTTAAGAAGTATTCCCACTCTGCAAATTAGCTCCTAATATACCAGAAGATGCTATTAAGGATTCTGGGAAGAATTATGGTCAAAAGTAGTGCTCAGCTGTAAATTCTGCATATTTCTTTTATTTATTTATTTATTATTAGATATTTTCTTTATTTACATGTCAGATGATAGCTCCTTTCCTAGTTTCCCCTCAGAAAAAAATAATAAAATAAAGAAAACAAAAAACCCCTGTCCCCCCCCTGCTCACCACCCCACCCTCTTCCACTTCCTGGCCCTAGCATTCCCCAACACTGAGGTATAGAACAATCACAGGGCCAAGGGCCTTTCCTCCCACTGATGATCGACTTGGCCATCCTCTGCTATACATATGCTGCTGGAGCCATGAATCCCCACCATGTGTACTCTTTGGTTGGAGTTTAGTCCCTGGGAGCTCTGAGGGAACTAGTTAGTTCATATTGTT
>NC_045030.1:96238788-96251613 GCF_008632895.1 Mastomys coucha
CATGATTTTATTTTTCTTTGCAGATGAGCAGTGTACCATTGTATATATGTACCATATTTTCTTTGTCCATGAAAGACATTTAAGTTGTTTCAATTTCCTATCTAGTATAAATAGAGCAGCAATGAGCATGGCTTAGCAAGTATTATGGGGTAGGTTGTTAAGTCCTTTGGGAATATGCAAACAAGTGGTATACCTTGATCATGTTGATTTATGCTTAGCTTTCTGAGAATTCGCCTTACTGATTCCCAGAGTGGATACCCCAGTTTGTAACCCCCACTAACACCACACCAACATTTGTTTCAGTTGTTTTCTTGATGGTAGCTATGCAGACTCAGATGAGATGAAATCTCAAATCACAAATTTTCTGTCTTTATGACTTAGGATTCCTCATTCTTGTCCCTCAGTGCCTGTACAGTTGCTGTTGAGAAATATGACAGTCATTTAAAAGGGGTACTATTAAATGTAACCTGTAGCTTTTTTCCTTACATGCTTATAATTTTTTTGACTAATATATGCTATGGAGAAATCCCTCTCTAATCATAATTTTAACAGTGTTGCAAGACTTCTTTACATTCATGTCAATATCTTTCCAGAGATTAGAAGAATATTCTCATACTACCTCATTGATTCTTTTTCTGCCATTATCTTTTCTTCCACATGTTTGCATCAGTTTGTTCCGCTTCCTGGTTTTCTTCTGGAGTCACAAGGAGACCACCTGTACTCCACTATGTGTTTCCAATGTTCTGCTGTCTAATTTCAGTCCACGATGTAGTGGAATCAACTATTCATGGACTGAACCTTCCAAAAGAATGAAATAAAGGAAACCTCCTTCTCTTTATAAGTAGATTGTTTCAGTACTTTGATAAAAACAAAGAGTAAATATAATCATTACCAATAGCAAGGACTTTTTTCCATGTGTCATGTGGAATTTATTTATGTGGGAAGTTTGTAAAAGCTTGGAGGAACATGCTACAAAAATTTACAACATATAAATGGACCTTTAATAGACAATTTCAGTAGCAGCTCAAAAATCCAAAATGTTGACAGAAATAGGAGTAATAAAGGTCACTGCTAGTGAGATTTTTTTAGGTAGAAATAAGGGCTCTTATTGAAAATATAACAGAAGTTATTAACCTTAGATTGTAGTAAAGAATTTGAAGCATTTACTTATATCACCAGTCATTTTCAGTGATAACCTTGAAGATGATAGACTAACTTACTTTTCAGAATTTCGAATGTAACACAGCACTCAGACTCTATCATAAGTATTACTCACTACTTTCTGTCAAATAGATATAGAGAAATAGAAGTATAATGTGAAACAGAAAGATTTCAAGTTTTTGAAGTTTGAAAAAAAAAAAGCATGTAAAAGTCTGGCCAAAAAGGATATATTTTACTAAACTTTGAAGTTTCAAAATACACCATTTTCATTGTGCCTCTCTGCTTCTTCTTTGTAGATAGAAATACCTCTCATCTCCTGCTCCAGCACTATACCAGTCTGTCTGTGGTCATAATGGTGATGGATGGTAATATTCCTCTGGAACTATAAGCCCTTCCAAGGCTTATAAGGCTTATGGTTCCAGAGGAATATCACCATCTATCATCATTATGACTGCAGGTCATGGAGAACACACTGTAAAAGGCTAGGACAGGCCACTGTTGAAATGTGCAACAGTGAAACAGAAGCTCCAGAATTGAAGAAATCTTGGGGTGGAGTTGAAGCTTGGCCCATATAGCAGAGCAGTACCTGCATGAAGGCTCTGAGAGGGCAAGAAACCTTGAGAGATCATTACATGAAAATAAAGCCTGAAATCTGTTGGAAACCCAGGATCTTAAAGGTGCCAGAACTGTGGGATACTTCAAGGAGAGCTGCACACAGGAGTGCAACCAGAAAAGAGAAAGAAATGCATTGGCAGGTAGCAAAGCTGGAAAGACAGAGGGATCTAAGCCCTTTTGGCATCAGACACAGAGTTACAGAATTTAAAGTTTGCCCTGGGGAGTTTTAGTCTTGATTTGGTACAGTATAGCATCACTATGACTGATTCCTCCCTTTTGGAGTGGTAGTGTATATTCTGTGCTGTTGGAGATTAGAAATATGTAATATACTTTTTATTTTATAGGAAGTTACAGTTAAAAGTTGTGGTTTATAGGCACCATAGCTGTGTGTTAGGACTTCGGGATTGTTTGTTTGTTTGTTTGTTTTTTCTGCCTTGGAATCCTGCATGACACCTCCTGGTACCATGAAAGCTAGTGGAGTCTTTCAAGTCAGTTCTATCTTCAGTCCTCCAGGTCCTATGTCTAGAGTGCATGGTGTGTTCAGCAATAGGGACTTCAATCTCTGGGAGGTAATCAAGGGGAGCAGCAATAGTCTATAATGTTAGAAGAGCCTTGGATTTCCCTGAAAAACAAATGGAAAGGAGGCTTCTCTTGCATGTTTTTTTGTTAGTCTATGGCTTATATAGGGAGCATTGTTAACCTATGAGAGAAGATTTCATTTAAACTGTATGTATAAATTAATTATATTGTAATTTTACATAAATACCATTGAGACCATTTCCATTTTAAAGCTATAACTGAAATGAGTATGTTAATTTCTAAAGTTTTTTTTTCTTAGATTTTATTGCTAGTTTGGTCACAGTTGTTCATTTCTTTTACCTATTAGCTTTAGGGATTTGCTCATTTATTGTGTTGTATAAGGTAAATTCTTTTGTACTTATCCTTGTTTATTCTTCTAATAAAGTTTATCTTTTTCCTGTAGTTTGTAATTGAATCCTGAGCTACTTCTTTTATGTACAGTATTGTTTTGAGTATTTTCTGCAGTAGTGGCTTTGTGATTCTAAATTGCCTTAGTATATGTTTGCCTTGAAACATTCTTATTTCCCTAAGTAATTTAAAACCATAGTTTTGGCACATGTGACATTCTCCATTGACATTATTTACATACAAGGCTTGAAATATACAATCTCAGGTTCTGGATCTTATGAGAGATCTAATATTATTCTGATATCTTCAGCTTTTGTAGGTGAAGCTTTTAAATTTTTACATTTTAAAGTAAAATATAATTACATCACTTACCTTCTTCCCTTTTCCTCCTTGAATCCTTTCTATGTCCTCTCCAACCAACTTCTCTGATGTTTCCCTCACTTTAAAATTGATAGCTTCTTTTACTTTGATTATTGCTATATATGACTTAAACTATTTTTCTCTGGTCCAATTAAACTGCTCATCTACAAGCTTTATCTGGTCTAGCTCAGGCCACACACCTCCTACAATGGTATAATATAAGGAAGGCTAGATTGTCACATCAGAAATACAACCAAAGAAAGCCATCTACATGTCTAGGTCAAATCACAAGAACAAAATAGCCTGAATGGCAAAACATCATGTCTCTCTTCAAACCTGCTAGCCCTATAGAAGTGTTCTATAATGAGAACTACATAGATGAGAGAAATTCATGAATTCCAGAACAGAGACATTTAAAAACCATCATAAAATTTATCAAAGAATTTAAGGAATTTAAAGAAAACATGAACAAACTGGTGATATACCCAAAAGATGCTCCAAAATTTAACAAGGACACATGTTCCTCTCTGTTCATAGCAGCCTTATTTATAATAGAAGCTGGAAACAACCCAGATGTCCTTCAACAGAGGAATGGATACAGAAATTGTGGTACATCTACACAATGGAGTACTACTCAGCTATTAAAAACAATGAACTTATGAAATTCTTAGGAAAATGGATGGAACTAGAGAATATCATCCTAAGTGAGATAACCCAATCACAAAAGAACACACATGGTATACATTCTCTGATAAGTGGATATTAGCCCAGAAGCTCGGAATACCCAAGATACAATTCACAGACCATATGAAGCTCAAGAAGAAGGAAGACCAAAGTGTGGGTGCTTCAGCCCTTCTTAGAAAAGGGAACAAAATGCTCATGGGAGCAAATACAGAGACAAAGAGTGTAGCAGAGACTGAAGGAAAGGCCATCAAGAGACTGTTCCACCTAGGGATCCATCCCATCTGCAGATACGAAACCTAGACACTATTGCTAATGCTAAGAAGTACTTGCTGACAAGAGCCTGATATAGCTGTCTCCTGAGAGGCTCTGCCAGAAATACCTGACAAATACAGAGGCAGATGCTCACAGCCACCCATTGGACTGAGCATGGGGGCTCCAATGGAGGAGTTAGAGAAAGGATAGAAGGAACTGAAGGGGTTTGCAACCCCATAGGAAGAACAACAATATTAACCAACCAGATCCCCCTCCCAGAGCTCCCAGGGAATAAACCACCAACCAAGGAGTGAGTACATATGGAGAGACCCATGGCTCCAACAGTATATGTAATGGGAGGAGAGGCCCTTGGTCCTGTGAAGGTTCGATACCCCACTGTGGGGGAATTCAAGGGCCGGAAGGTGGGTGTGTGTTGGTGGGTGGGGGAACACCCTCATAGAAGCAGGGGGGAGTGGGGATGGGGATAGGGGGACTTCTGGGGGTGGGAGAAACTGGGAAAGGGGATTACATTTGAAGTGTAAATAAAGAAAATATCCAATAAAAACGATTATACGCAGATTTACATAAAATAAAATATACAGAGTACCTACAAATAAAATATGCATACATACCTGAACAAAATAATGAAGATGATTCATGATTAGAAAACTAAATTCAATAACAACATAGAAACATTGAAGAGAACACAAGTTCAAATGAAAATTGAATTGAAAATCTCAGTATCCTAATTGGAAACCCAGGAGAAAGCCTTAGAACTAGAATGAATTAAGTAGAACATAAAGTATAGGGATTCAAGGATAAAGTAGAGGATCTAAATGAAATAAGCAAAGAAGAGGAAAAATTCAAAAACTGAAATAGGATAAGAACATGTATGAAATGTGAAACAATATCAAAAGATTGAATCTTTTAACTATAGGCACAGAAGTGGGCGGAAAATCCCAAGCCAATGGCATAGACCAAATCTTTATCAAGTTAATAGAAGAAAACTTATACAAACTAAGGAAAGACATACCCATACAGATAAAAGAGACACATAGAACCCTAACTAGATAAAAACCAAAAAAGAAATACCCCATAACATATCATGGTCAAAACACTAAATATATGGAAGAAAGAAAAAGTATTGAAATCTGAAAGAGAAATAAACACAAGTCACACATAAAGGAAAACATATTGGAATACCTGATTTCTTCATGGAAATTCTGAAAGCCAAAAGAGCTTGGAACAATAAACTCCAAGTTCTAAAAGACCATGAGTGTGAATCTAGATTACTGTACCCAGGTGAACTATGTGCCACAGTTGAAAGAGAAATAAAAACTTTCTATGATCCAACGGTCTTTTTTTTAAAAAAAAAAGACATATGAAAGAAAACAAAATAAAACAGAAAAACTGCTACATAGAATACTGGAAGAAATACTTTGAATTGAAGAGAAAAATGTACACTAGAAAGAAAACAAATGAAGCTATATTTTAATGAAAATATAAACTATAACTAAGAACATCAGTCAGCAAAAAAAAAAAGGAGAAGAAAAAGAAACATCATAATGACTGCAATCTATACACACTTTTCAATAATACCTCTAAATATTAATGGTTCAACTCTCCAAACAAAAGAAACCAGCTAGCCAAATGGATCAAGAAAAGAAAATTCATCTATGCTTTGTCTACAAAAACCATCTTAGATTTAAAGATAGACACAATCTTAAAAATAAAAGGATAGGAAAAAGTATTCCAAGAAAATGGGATCAAGAATTAAACAAGTGTTCTCATCCGTCTGACAAAAAAGACTTTAAACTAAAATTAGATAGGAAAAGATGACCCAGATTAACAGAATTGGAAATGAACAGGAAAAACATAAGAGACACCAAAAAAATACAGAAAGTTATAAGAATATTTTAAAAACCTGTACTTTATTAAGTTAGAAATCATAAAGGAAGAGGATAAATTTCTTGATTCATCCAAACTATGAGAATTAAACAAAGAAAGGACCAACAACCTAAACAGATCCATAACAAAGAAGGGGATTGAAACTGTAATGAAAATCCTTGCAACTAAAACAAACAAACAACAATAACAACAAAAATAGGTTCTAATGGAAACACAGCAAAATTCTAACACACTGTAAAAGAAGTACAATCAATCCTTAAAAGCTTAAAAAAAAAGAAGTATCTTTTTCAAATTCATTCTCTAAAGTCACTATTACTCTAATACCTAAGCAGGTAAAGACATAACAAAACCCCAAAACTATAGTCCCAAATCCCTGTTGATCAAAGATGCGAAAGTTCTCAATAAAATACTAGCAAACAAGAAGTCACATTATTTCTATTTATAGATGATACAATGTTATACATAAGAAAGCCCCAAAATTCCACCAGAAAACTTGTAGGTACAATCAACAGTTTCATCAAAAAGACACAAAAACACTGAGATTGATATCATAGACAGGCCACAAACTACAATAGCACTAAAAACAATGAAATATCTTAGAATAAACTTAATCAAGGAGATGAATGACCTCTACAATAAAAACTTTAAATCTCTGAAGAGACTAAGACACTAGAAAGTAGAAAGATGTCTTGTATTCATGAATTGGTAGAAGTAACATTGTGGAAATGATCATCCTACAGAAAGCAATGTATGCATTCACTACAGTCCCAATCGAAATACCCACAATATTCTTCACAGAAATAGAAACAAACCACATAAAATTTATATGGAAACAAAATATATATATAGAATACCAAAATAGCCAAGACAATCTTGAGTAAAAAGAATACTGGAAGGATAGCTATTCCAGACATCAATATCTTGTACACCAATAGTAATAAAAACAATATGATACTAGCACAGCTAGACCAGTGGGATAAAGTGTAAGACCCAAATATGAGTATGCATAACTATAGCCATCGTATTTGGCAAAGAGTTTAAAAAAAAAAAGATACACTTGAGAAAGATAGTATCTTCAAGGTCTTAGAGAAACTGGATGTCCACATGCAGAAGGATGAAATTAGACCCACATTTATCTCCTTACTCAAGAATTAGATCCAGGAAGATCGCAGACCTCAATCTGATGCATGAAAGCTAAAAGAAAATGCAGGGAGTACCCTGTGAGATATAATTGTAGGAAAATATTTTCTGAACAGGATTCCATTTGCCAAGAAATGGAAGCCAATGATTGACAAATGGGACCTCAAAAAAACTAAAAAGCTTCAGTACAGCCGAGGCAGGACTGAAAAGAAACCAAGAGAATAGGAGAGAATCTTTGCCCAGTTTTCTATTTGGCAGAGGGTAAATATCCAGAATGAATATATACATATATATACACATGCACATATGTATGCATATATATATATGTATATATTCAAAGAAATAAAGTCAAAGAAACAAATGAACTCATTAGAAATAGGCTAGATATAGAGATCCATCTCAAGGGGAGGCTCCAAGGCCTGACACTATTACTGATGCTATGGTGTGCTTACAGACAGGAGCCTAGCATGGCTGCCCTCTGAGAGGCCCAACAATCAGCTGACTGAGACAGAGGCAGATACTTATACCCAACCACTGGACTGAAGTCGGAGACCCCTGTAGTTGAATTAGAGGCAGGATGGAAGAAGGAGAAGAGGGTGAACCCATAGAAAGACCAGCAGTCTCAACTAACCTAGACCCCTGAGATCTCTCAGACACTGAGCCACCAACCAGGGAGCATACAGGAGCTGGTTCAAGGCCCCAGACACATATACAGCAGAGGACTGCCTGGTCTGGCCTCAATGAGAGAAGATGCACATAACCCTCAAGAGACTTGAGGCCCCAGGGAATGGGGAGGTCTAGTGGGATGGGGTAGGGGGAACAGGGACATCCTCTTGGAGACGAGGAGGAATGGGATGAGGAATTGTCAGAGGGTGGACTGGGAGTGGAATAATGATTGTAAAAAAAAAAGATTAAAGATATTTTAAAAAAGAAAGAAAGAAAGAAATTGGCTAGATGAGGCTGGAGAGATGGCTCAGCAATTGAGAGCACTGGCTGCTCTTCCAGAGGACCCTGGTTCAATCCCAGCAACCTCATGGCAGCTCACAACTGTCTGTAACTCCTGTTCCAGGGGATCCAACACCCTCACACACATACATGTAATCAAATCATCAATGTACATAAAATAAAAGTAAATAAATGATTTTAAAAGGGAAGATATAGGCTAGAGATCAAAACAGAGTTCTCAATAGAAGAAATAAAAATGACTAAGAAATATACCAAAAAGGGTTCATCATACAATCAGGGAACTGCTAATTAAAACAAGTCAGATTTCCTCTCACCCTACCCAGAATGACTAATAATAACAAAGCAACTGACAAGTTCTAGAAAGAGGAAATTCTCAGTGTCACTGAGAATGCAAATTGCTACAGCAACTCTGGAAATCTATGAAGAATCGTCAAAAACCTAAAAATTAATCTACCATATGGCCCAGCTATACCAGTCCATGACATATGATCAAAGGACTAGACATGATGCTCCACAGACACTTGTTCAGACATGTTCACTCTATTCACAATATTCAGTAAACTGAAACAACCTAAATGTCCATCAACAGATGAATGGGTGTACATATAGAAAACCTACTACTCAGCTATAGAGAAATATGAAATCATGGAATTTGCAGGTAAATGAAATGACCTAGAAACCAGAAAGCCTCATGTTTTCTCTCACCTGTGGTTCCTAGCTCCAAATCCTCATATGTGAATATACAACATGTAGTAGCCACAGAAATCAGAGAAGTATAAAGGAAGAGTAGGTGGGTGTGGAGAAGAATAGCAAAATACATGTGAAATGAAGTGATGGGAAACAGAATAATGGTGAGGACCTCCAACTGGAGAGATGTCAGGGAGGTCAATACAGAAAAAGAAGGAAGAACAAGAGACAAATAACACCGAGTTTGATATAATGCTTCAAGGAATCATTGTTTTATATTTACCTAAAATTATACAACATGCATATAAGTGTATGTGTGCATACACACACACACACACATTAAAGGAAGTCAAGGTATTTGAGTTGTCAATGATCTTTACAAGAACCATAGGCTACCAAAGACCCGACATGAGGACTCCTCCCTTGACTCCCAAAATGATCTAGATCATCAATATAGCCCTTGTTCGCCTCTCAGAAGTTTAGAGTGAGCCTCTGTTACTGAAGACATCACACACATAGAACACAGGACTCGGATGATTCAAACTGAATCTAACCTGAAAGCCTCTTCCCAGCTTGTTGGCCGACTTTTCCATCCAGCGGAAATAAGGAGGCAACAACGAGCTCTTCTCCATGCAGTTGAATCAGGAACCTTCATTTTTACTTCTCTAGCTAGCTTCTTTTATATTCTTCTATATCTTCTTCTTACATCTTACTAGTTACATCTTTCTACTTTCTTCTTTCTTACTCCTATTTCCTACTTACTCCTATTCCCTACATCTTACTACATACATCTTACTTCTATTCTTATTCTTACATCTTACTTCTTACATCTTACTTCTATCCTTACATCTTACTTCTATCTGTACATCTTACTCCTATTCTTACATACATCTTACTTTTATATCTACATACTTACTCCTATCTATACATACTTACTCACTATTCTCTATATACTTACTCCTAATCTCTACATACTTACTCACTATCTTTCCAGCCCCCAGCCCTTGTGGGTTAAATACTTTCCCTGGTCCCAATCAGCATCGGCTACGTGGCAAAGCATAATAGGCTACGAGAAATCATGCCAGCTTGCATCACAAACTAGAGGCACACAGCTTTTCCAACTAAGGCTTGTTTATCTCAATGCTCTCTGCTCTGGCAGGTGTTCAATATATATACACCTGCTGTCTAGAGCTTCAATGGTTCCAGAAAATACTATGCAAGTTGGCATAAAAAAAAAAAAAAAAAAAAAAAAAAAAAAGAAACTAAAAAGCCCTACCCAGCTGTAATACCTATGAACCATGACAACTACCAGCATGGCAAGGCATGCATAAATGTACAACAAGTGGCACTCACACATTGGTGGCAACCAATAACTGTCTAATTGGACTTAAGGACCACTCACCAGTAGGAAAATCATGCCTGGTCCTGGAAACCCAGCCAGCTTCCTGGGCCTAATGAGTTTATGGACTTTAGAAAAGAATTAATTACCACCACTTTAGTAGACCAACATAATTTCTTATGACATTCTAATTCTTATACCCACAGTTCAGTGTAGTTACTATCACCCCTTATCAACAAAGTCTCTCTTTCCAGCAAGTGGAGACATCACAGAAAACAACTGAATACAATGCACTTGTCACTGGATCGTGGGGAACCTGTCCCAACAGAAACATCTACATCACAGTTTCTACACTTATAGTTCAGGGAAAATTGAGGAAGATGGGGTGGAAATATTTTAAGAGCCAGAGTATCAGGAAATATGCAGTGTGACCATCTGCCCTAGAAATAGCTGCATAAACAAGACTGGAACAATAACAATATCAATGAACATGTTAATATGGATGCAGAAAGGTGTTTTGGGGGGTCCTACCCCTAGACAAAGAGCTACAGGCGGTTACTGCAAGGAGAAGGAGCCTCTCCAAGGGATAAGTCATGTTATTGGTTGTTCCATGCCAAGTGGCCAGCTTGGAAATATACACATGCAATGACAAAACAGACTCAGGGGGTTATATTTATACATTTTTGTGTGTGCGTGCGTGCACATGCATGTGCACGCGCGTGTGCACACACACACGCGTATATACTTAACAACAGTAATAAAAGAAAGGGAGATTATCAAGTTGAGAGTAAAGGAGACATGGGAAAGGTTTGAGAGACAGGAGCTGAGAGGAGCTGGAGGGAGGAAAGAAGGGTAAGTGATATTATTCTATTTCAATTAAAAACATCTTTTTAAAAAGAAAACAACATTCTTCAATTGCATCCTCCAATAAAGCTCAGAGATAAGAAGTGCCAGGGTTCTGTTGAGGAAATGTAGCTTATTTTTCTAATTTTTTAAGAATCAAGGGTATTAATAACTGTGGTTTTTAAATGGTATGGATGGAAAAAGAAGAGGGATCAAAGCATGCATGGCAGGAAAAGTATATTGATTATAGGTATAACATAACAGAGAAAACACTACAAAATTGGTACAGAAAGGGAGTTACTCATAAAAAAAATCTGGCAGTCACCAGGTGGTGGTGGAGCATGCCTTTAAATTCCAGCATTCAGGAGGCAGAAGCTGGTAGATACCTGGAAGTTCGAGGCCAGCCTGGTCTACAGAGCAAGTTCTAGGACAGCTAGAGAGCTGCACAGAGAAACCCTGTCTTAAAAACTTAAAAAAAAATACAGACTAGGAACAGGTGAAGAGAAAGCTGCTACTTTTTTAGTAATTCAAACAAGTTAGACTAGCATGTTCTCCCTGCCAGCTACAGCCTTCTCTCTGGTGTGTTGGTGAACAAACTTTCTAAACTTGGCTTTCAGCTTATGAGGATCTTAGGGATGTATGAAATGGTCAGTCTTTCATGTTTTATGTACCTTTCTTGTTGCGTATTCTCATCCTACGGAGGTCTTGGCTGCTTTTATGCCAATGCTCTACAGTTCCTGCCTTTAAAAATTGCTTTAGTCTGCCTTTACCATACTCCTACATTTTCATTCACTTAGGTAGTAGCAGGGATACAATTCTCCCTGTATTCTTAACTAGTTACGCTAAGAAAATCATAGTGACTCTCAGTGTTGGGTTCCTGCTCTTGGCCTGCATTCCCACTAGAGTCACTGCAGGTTACACTGCTCCAGCCATCTCTCTCTCTCTCCCACAGTGGTCCCAGCTCCTGTCACATCTCTGTAGTCCACACAGTCTTCCTCATTCTCCCCTTTCTATTAATGTTGTTGTTGTTATTGCTGTGATCGTTGTCCAGTAAACAGAATGCACCCAGTTAGCATTTATTCCAACAAATGAACATTTATTTTAAAGGATTTATGAAATCATAACAGTTTTACTTTTAAAAGGCAGAGGAATCATTGATGTTTTGAAGATATATAATATGGTAACTAAAACCAACAGTTAAAGAAAAATAAGATAAATATCTCCATCTTCTCCCCAGCCAGGGATAGAGACCTGGTGCTAATTCTTATTTCATCAGTCAGCCCAGATTCCATCCTGTAGATCTAAGATATGACTAGGAGGCTTAACTTTGATAAAGGAATGAGCTGTGGGGGTTGAAGAGCTTAAGTGCTTTTCTTTGGGGAAGAAAGGTCACCTACATAGCCCACAGAAAGGGAGTAACCAACTGTCCTTAACTGAAGCTACCTCATCGAAGACAAAAGGAGGAAAGAATAGAAAAGCAAAAGTCCTACCCACTTACATGTATAAAATCATTGCTATTCATAGAACACTGTATCCCTTTCTATCCTCACAATGATAGACCATTGAGCAGGTACTAGAGTAATGTGTTTGAACAAAATTCAAAATTAAAGTCTGCTTAGGGTTCCTCAGTCCAAGACATTCCTATACCACAGCAATAAGACCTAGTATTTTATGCAGTGAACTAGGTGACTCTTGTAGCATGGGTCTTGGTTCCTCATTTCACTGGAAATGTCTACTGATTTGCAAATAATGGGGAAAGACCCACAGATCTTGCGATTCTGAAGATGCCCTGTCTGGTATGTAAGAACTTCAGTATAACTGGAAGACTTGAGTGCAACTATAGAGTAACACCAGGGCCTCACAATTTTTTTTTTTTAGATAAGCCAAACAATAGATGTTTTTAATACATATAGCTGATACAGTAGTCCTAAATATATTTTTGT
>NC_045030.1:96251624-96259232 GCF_008632895.1 Mastomys coucha
AAAAAAAGGGGCCTCACAATTTTATATAAAAGGTACACTTGTCTAAGTTACCCCTGGATTTTAATGATGACCTGAATATTGGGGAAGATATATGCATTCAGCCCATTGGGAAGTTCAGCAAAAATAAAGTAGTTGTCCCTTCACAACCTAAGGCAAAAATAAAGGGAAGGAATTCACTGAAGCCTTTTCCCAAAGCAAGGCATGGAGCTCCTCCAGTCCTTACACCCTACAGCTCATTAGGCGCCAGTCCTCAGGAACAAAACAAAGAATCAACTAGGGTTTTTACCCCTCATTCAGTTCCAAACTGGGGCAGTAATAGAAATGTGAATGGGAGAGAAGGGGTCATGAGACCCAGTGATTAGCACCGAAAGCACAGCTGTTCTTAAACCACAACTTCCAGGAGCAGAAAGAGATAAGAGCAACAAGAAAGGGGTTATTCTTCTGGCAAATTAAATACAAGACTCAGTAGGGATAAGGAAGGGATATCAAAAAAAAAAAAAAACAATCAGAACATCTATCACTCTGACCAAAGAGAGGGTTCATGATCAACAGAGGTCTACCCCTCCACCTTCTCTTCATTCATCTTGCTTCCGTTTTGGCTTTTTGGGGTTCCGTGAGCGACTCTTGGCTTTGCAAAGAGGGCATATAGGTGCATTTCGATGAATCTGTTGGTGACATGACAAACAAGCCTGGTGGGGGAAGACAGGATAAATAAAGTCAGCAATTAGGTTCTTCTAAGCAATGGTTCAGGTGGCTGAAACTCATGGGACCAGAAAACAATAAAAATTCCATTGGTATAGAACAGTTATCAGTAAGATTTAAGTGATCTTGGAGACCATAGAACTTAGGAGTGAAGGACATAACACAGACAGGAATGCAGAGAAATATATGTAAAACTTGGAAATAAAATAAGAACTATATATCTATGCAATATTACATCAGAACATTATCTCTTAACAAGCTTACCCATGCACTGTTGATTTTCTTGAATGGGATAAGTAAGCAAGAATTTTCTATAATAACCAAGACAGTGAATATTTAGACTTCAATCTGTCTCTCTCTGTCTCTCTCTGTCTCTGTCTCTCTGTCTCTGTCTGTGTGTGTGTGTGTGTGTGTGTGTGTGTGTGTGTGTGTGTGCGCGCACACCACAGAACATGTGTGGGTGACTGAAGGCAACTTTTCTATTCTCTACAGAACATGTGTGGATGACTGAGGGCAACTTTCCTATTTTCTACTAGAACAAATTTTGGGAGTCAGTTCTTTCCTTCCATCATGAGATTTAGAGATCAAACTCAGACCTTCAGGTTTACATGGTAAATGCTTTTACATCCTGAGCCATGCAAGGGCTCATACTTGTATTAGATTTTTCACATTAAGCAGTTTGTTGCAATTATTCAACTTTATTTTATGCTAAGATACATCACACAAGTCACCTGGCATGTGTGTATGTGCCAGTAAGTCTTCAATGGAAGTGTATAGCAAGTCAGACTCTACTTGTAAGTTATGCTCTACTTGGCAACCACTCTAGTAGAATGTCTGTTTAACCATTTACTATTGATCTGATTCTGTGATATTGCATTGATTACCCACAAACAGGTTTTAGCTAGTAGAAAATTAATTATGAAGAAAAGGTGATTATAAAGGTCATATATACATTTATGTCTCTATAAAATATAAACAATTTCTGTATACAAATTTCCAAATTTATTTCAGCATTTGTTTCCAATCATGTAAACACCTGTACAGCAAATGTACTTAGAACCTGCCTTTTGATTCTGCTGGATCCCTCGCAAATGAGATACATTCACTATATATTTGTATAAAGGTTATCTTCTTAGCCTTTAGAAAATTATATTTTGACAGAGCCTGCCAAGCCCCCTGTATTCTAATCTCTCTGTGAATGTACGCCAACAAAAGCAACATGGATTCAACAGAGCACCCCATCTTCTGTGCCCCAGTCAATATTGTAACTTGTATAACAATGTAATATTCTGTACACACTTACATCATTTAAGTAAGATCTAAAATAAATAAGGCCACAACTTCAAACAGCATACCTTCAGCCTCCTATTCCAGAATGCTTTGCTTTATCCATGGTCCACTCAAGCTAACTCACCTTCATAGGTGGAGGCTGCTGCCTGAAGGTGGCTGTCTGCCTTGTGTCCTGCTTCCTGGCCACTTGGAGCTGTTGAGCAGCAGCAGCTGCAGCAGCAAGGGATTCAGGTATGGGGGGTTCTTGAGGTTCGGTCTGCCATTCTGCTTTCTGCTTCTCAAAGTAACTTTGGGGATGAAATACATTGGATGGATCATTCTAAAAGCAAGAAGAACCTTTCTCCTCTTATACTCTATGCTAAGGAATAAAATAATTGTATATGGGTCCTCTCCACAAAGGTACTACCCTCCCCATAGCACATGGCTCTTTCCCCTTAACACGGGGCCTATTTTCAGAACAAATGGTAGACATTTTGCTTCTTATCTCTGATAAGAAGATGCAGATGATCAAAAAACTCTCAGGGCTAGCAAGATGTTTAGACCTATTCTCTATTTGATGGCCATTTGCAGTGTTCTTATGCATTTGCAGTCCTATACCCTTCTAGGAACAAGAAGCTCTCAAGAATATCTCTCTCTGTCTCTCTGTCTCTGTCTCTCTCTCTGTCTCTCTCTCTCTCTCTCTCTCTCTCTCTCTCTCTCTCTCTCTCTCTCTCTCATTGGCCTAATGTTTAATTTCAGGTTTTGAGATTAAAGGACAGGTTAGGGTCCGGGAGAACATGGAAGTATATCATTTCATGTTTTCAAAGTTTTCTGTATACTTCTCTAGACCTTAACTTTTAAAATTATTTGTGTGTGTGTGTGTATGTGTGCCTTTGTGTGTGTGTGTGTGTGTGTGTGTGTGTGTGTGTGTGTGTGTGTGTAGACAAGTATAAGAAGCTATCATGTACATGTGGAAATCATAGGACAGCCTGCAGGATTTCATTCCCTCCCTCCTTCTACATGGGTCCAAGCAACAGATCTCAGGTCCCCGGGCTTGGTGGGGGAAAGTCCTGAGCCATTGTGCCAGTGTATAGATAAAATTCTTACATTGTCAAAAATTGCACAAAGTATTGTTAAAAGTCACCTATTTATCTTCATCTCATAATTCTTCTTATATAACACGTCAGCATAGAGACTTGCAGAAGGTCATACAAGGAATTAACCACTGACAGGCCTAAGAATTGTACTATATATATATACTCTGACTTTCAGGCAAGACTTTATGTATATATACATGTCCCTCCCCACACCACACCCTCCCTTCTGCTACATTCTGTTCTTTGGGGGTCAGAGAGCAGGCAGCTTACTCCAAGGAGAGTTTCTCTTCCTCTTCACACAAGTCAGGAAGCCTTTGCAGACCCAATGTCATGCGCAGGGCATCCACATGTTCTTTCAGTGGCTTATACTCATCATGAAGCCTCCGCGTTGACTCTAGCAGCTTGTTTAAGTCGTTTTCAGACTGTTTAATAGTGTTTTCCATCTAGAAAATAGAGAAGTGTAGAAACATAAGAGATCCCAAAATTCTCAAGAGGCTTTATAACTGAATGGATAATAGGACAGACTCCAGAAGGAGACCAGTCTATATTCAAGTTCTCTATGTCTTTTCTACATGACTATTTCTTCATCACTATAATAGTGAAAGTTTCTTCATTACTATAATAGTGAAAGTTTAATAGTGCATGGCCCATGTACTCTTAACCAAATGAACAAATTCACACAAAGCACTAAATATAGAGTCTAATAGAGTAAAAGTTCATAAAATGGTAATTAAATTGCTCAAATTAGTAATCTCCCATAGTAGAACTGCCTTTAAAGGTTATCTAGCTCACCTCATCATTGCTTTTAGAGGTTAGTGAGCTGAATGAAGGTCAGAAAATAAAGGATTTACTTGGGAAAACTCTTAAGGAAAAAGTCAACACAAAAATTGAAGACTTGTGTCTTTTAGGCCAGTTAACACACACACACACACACACACACACACACACACTTACAAGCAGCTGCTGCTGCAGCATTAGCATTTAGGAACTAAGAATTTTAAATTCTCAAGCCCTCTTTAAATTCAGAACATTTAACTAGAAACTCTGGAATGAAGTTCAACAATTTGTGTTCTAATAGATTCTCCAGTTGACCCTGGTGCTCTAGTCTGAGATGTACTGGTCTAGATTCTCAGCTCCTCTGTTGAAAACACATTATTCATTCCATTATTCATTCTATTGGTTCTTTATCATCAGTTAGCTTGCAGCAAAGTCTACAGTCCCCACGTGAGACCCAAAATCCTATGCTAACACACTAAACCCCAAGGGTCTATTATGCAAGTCTCATATATATATTCTAGGCCTGCCAATATTCTGGAAATGAGTAATTCCGCAGAAATGAGTTTCCCAAGAATAGAAACTAAGCTCCATCAAAGATAAATTTAAAAAAAATTCTATCATAGGCTCTAAGGACTAGAAAGGACCTGACTTGACTGACAGGTCAACCCTTTCTATTTCTTGATAAAGGAACAAGCAGTACAGAAGCTCAAACTCTTCATGAATAATCCCAAACAAGGGAAGTTTTTCAACTCAGAAATTAATTCCCAAATATTCCATTAGTTTCCAAATGTCAATCTAATGAGAGAGACCTACTTTAGTAAACATACGGGGATGATTTGTTTGTTCTGGTTGGACACTTTCAAGAATTTTAAGCTATCCTCAAGAGGCAGGAATCTAGTCCACCTTTCCTTGGCTACTTAAGTTGAAGACTTCCAGAATGTGAACATATCAAAACTGAATGAAGTCTTGAAGGTCAACTAGTCTATGTCATAATACAGGTAGAAAATATGGTGCTTAGAAATGAAGGACTCATTCATTGTCGTTAGTCAGTGACATAACAAGAGCTGACCTCAGAACTCCAGATCTTTCTACATTACAGTACTTTGATACCTTCTCTTCTGAGGTGGCTACAGTCACATGTAAATTAAAAGCAACAAGATTCTTTACTTCCTTATCCTTAATGGGTTCAGAGATAGGCTCCAGGCAACTAGCCACATACCACATTGATATCAGCATGGATCAGTCGGAGTTCCTCCACATGAGCCATCTTCTCCTGTAGCAGGAGATCCATCTCCTGTTTGTATTCTTTCAGGTGCCTCTCTTCAGACTCCAAAGCCTCAAACTCAGCCTTCAAGCGGGCCTTGATCTTTTCCATCTGCAGAGTCTTATTCCTGAAATTTCTCAAGAGTAGGAAGCAGGCCAATAGGAGAATGGAGAATGGAGGAAGAAAAGAATAAAAAGCAGAATTAGGTTTTTCCTTCTGAGTCATTTTTCTAACCCTTCCTCTCACATTCAGAGACAACTAATGCACATAAGATGCAGCAACTAGAACTAATGGGCTGAGTTACATTTTGTATTTAATTTTAATGAATTTAACTTTAAACTTGTGGCTAATGGCTCTTATACCATACAGCACAGCTGGCTAATATAAAAATTTCCCCTTATGTTGCTTATGTCTGGAACATTGACATAATGTTGCAAAAGTAACTACAATACCTGCGTATTACATACTACTCTACATTACCTTTGAGACAAGTTATCAAGCATATGTAGAATTCTTGATGTAGCTGTTGACCTACCTTACAGAAGAACAATATTTGGTTTTATTGGAAAATTGTTTATTTAGACCCCTTTCTGTTTAGACTTCTATTCCCAACCTCTTCAAGGTTACATGCAGAATACTTGGAACTGTCTACTTCTACTCCAATTTTAGAGATGAGTAACTAATATTCAGAGTGGCATCTTATATGTATTCATGTATCCAGTGGAGTGAGAGTTGGGTCAAGAACTTATTTCTGCAAGCAGATACACATCATTAAGAAAACATGTCCTTTAAACTCATACCTGGATATACATGCTGGTTCTACCCTTTATTAGATTTTGGCCTTTAGATAATAACAATCAAATTCACATTTAACTATATGTGATGAATATGCAGTAGGTATCTTGTGTGTGTGCACATACACATACAAACATACAAGTATTTATTGAATGCTCATTCTTTGTCGTTGAGTACAGAGACAAGGGAAGGCAGTCCAGGTAGGGAGAGCAGATGAACAAAGGCCCTAGAGTAGAAGGACACAACACATTAAAGGAACAACTAAAGACATATTAACATTGCTGAACCACCTACCGAAAGATGGAGAGAGGTCCAATATGAATCTAGGGATTTTTAGAAGAAATCAACACACAGCAGCTGACATTTTAAAGTGAATTAAGTCCTTCGTCCTAAACTGAAAATGGGTATTGAGTTTTTAAATATCAAGTGAGATTATATGACTACCATACTTCTCTCAGCTTTGACTTACTCAGTCCTAATATGGAAATAACTCAATGTACTTCATATGTCATGTGGTAAGGATTAAACAGCTTAACACATGAAAGTTCCCAAGATATGTGGCACATAATAAGCAGTCAACAAATGATAATATACTTCCCTCTCTGCCCAATAGTTCAGTCGTGCTTATCTCCTTCACCACAATGGTGTCCATACTTTGTTACCAAGAGCTTATGATATGTAGTATATGCATACTGTAAGGCATTTTACCAGTTACTTAAATTAGAATAGCTTTATTAGCATATGTCATCTTATAAGTGTAATATAAATAATAGCCTACTATTGGGCCAGGAAAAGTCTTCCTAGTCTATAAGCAATTAAATAAAGATAGCAACAATGGACTTTTTCCTCGATCCTCTTCCTCCCTTTGAGACTCATGAAACTGTGGAATGCTCACTGCCAGGGACCCTCTAGCCTGCCCATTTGAGGCAGAGATACGGGTATCCTACATGTGCACCAAACCTCCTTCCCAACTCTGATTGAACTGTGGATGCTCTCTAGGCAGACCATATAGAGGGATGACACAGGTAACTTGTGTGCATTCCCTGGCACAGCCTCTCCCAACTCAGGTAGCCCTGAAGCTGCTTGCCAAGGATCATGACTTTCTCTTTGTCCTTTTCCTCCTTTTAAAACTCACAGGATGACTTTTACCTGGCCCTCTTTATCATTTTAGACTCAACAGATACAAGACTACTCCCTGCCAGGGATTCTTTAGCCTGTCTATGTGCTGTAGAAACATAGGTAACATGCCTAGGTTTACTGGCACAAACCCTTTCAGTTCCAGTTGCCTCTATGGATATTTGTTCCAGACCCATATGTCAGGGTTCGACAGGCCCATATGTCCTATGCTCTGGCCTAGCCTTGTAAGTATGCCTAACCCTATCCTGCCTGAACTTTTCTCAGGTAATAATAGACCTACTCAGGGCCTACAACCAGGGACTGGATCCAGCTTGGTAAGACCCACCTGCATTAATTGCCAGTATTAATTGTACTGGATGGCAAACTGTGTATCAGACAAATGTGTTGTGCCTACATCAAACACAAGAAGACCATGTACCCAGTTCACAGTGAAAAACAATATGTAAGAACAATTACTTGGGTTAATCCCAAGATATAGAATTTAACAATCATATACTTCCCCAGCTATACCACTTCTGGGCATATACCCAAAAGATGCTCCAACATGTAATAAGGACACATGCTCCA
>NC_045030.1:96260326-96264992 GCF_008632895.1 Mastomys coucha
TCTAAAAAAAAAGATGTTTTTTTTTTTTTAAAAAACAATCATACACTTCAATAAAGAATTCAAGGAGTTTAAAGAAAAGAGAAACAAATAGCTCAGTGAACTTAAAGAGAATTAACTCAAAAAGAACATAAGGCTGAATAAGCTGACAAAACTAATGGAGGCTTTGAAAATGCAACTCAATAAAGAGAAAGACTGAAGAGCAGCCAAAATGTTGAGAAGATGGAATTTAAAAAAACAACAGCTCTTGTTTACCTTGTGGGACTGAGCAACTGCTGGATCCTTGGACTTCCATTCACAGCTGCTGCTGACCATTGTTGGGAGTTGGACTACAGACTAAATTAGAGTTTCTGGATTATTTTTTAATTCTCTCTTAAGAAGTACATTCCTGAGGTGAGGAGGACACAACATCTGTCCCAACACTGGGAATAACTGGGACCAAGAGGACCCAGGCACACAGGAACTCCAACAGTCCAGTGTCATGGGTTCCTTCCAGTCTGTCTGGGCTAGTGCTCTAAGCAGACCTTGGGTGCAAATTTTGCAGCCAGTCCCACAACACCCAGAGGAAGCACCACTCCCAGGCACTCTAACACACCCAGGATCAGAGGTGAGGAGGACACAACATCTGTTCCAACACTGGGAGCAACTGGGATGACCTGGACCAGGCACACAGGAACTGGGCCAGCCCAGTGACTCAAGTTTCTTCCAGTCTGTCTGGGCTGGTGCCCAGAGCAGACCTTGGGTATAAACTCCACAGCCAGTCCCACAACATCCAGAGGAAGCTCCACACCTGGGTGCTCTAACAAGCCCAGGATCCCAGGATCCCAGAACCAAAGGATCACAACCACAGCTTAACTCTGAGGAGTTCTGACACAATCAGGATCACAGGAAGGACAGGCCCCAGCCAGATTTAGCCAGGGCAGGTAGCACTAGAGATAACCAGATGGTGGCTGGCAAGCATAAGAACATAAGCAACAGAAACCAAGGTTTCTTGGCATAATCAGAACCCAGTTCTCCCACCATAGCAAGTCCTGGACACACTATCACACCAGAAAAGCAAGATTCAGATCTAAAATCGCTTCTCATGATGGTGATACAGGACTTTAAGAAGGACACAACTAACTCCATCAAAGAAATACAGGAGAACACAGGAAAACAGCTAGAAGCCCTTAAAAAGGAAACACAAAAATCCCTTAAAGAACTACAGGAAAACACAATCAAACTGATCAATGAACAAAACCATCCAGGATCTAAAAATGGAACTAGAAATAATAAAGAAATCACAAAGGGAGACCACCCTAGAGTTATAAAACCTAGGAAAGAAATTGGAAGTCATAGATGCAAACATCACCAACACAATACAAGAGATAGAAGAGAGAATCTCAGGGGCAGAAGACACCTTAAAAAACATTGACACAACAGTCAAAGAAAATGCAAAATGCAAAAAGCTCCTAACCCAAAACATCCAGGAAATCCAGGACTCAATGAGAAGACCAAACCTAAGGATAACAGGTATAGAAGAGAGTGAAGACTCCCAATGTAATGGGCCAGTAAATATCTTCAACAAAATTATAGAAGAAAACTTCCCTAACCTAAATAAAGAGATGCCCATGAACATACAAGAAGCCTACAGAACTCCAAATACACTGAACCAGAAAAGAAATTCCTCCTGTCACATAATAATCAAAACATCAAATGCATTAAACAAAGAAAGAATTTTAAAAGCAGTAAGGGAAAAAGGTCAAGTAACATATAAAGGCAGGCCTATCAGAATTATACCAGACTTCTCACCAGAGACTATGAAAGCTAGAAGATCCTGGGCAGATGTCATACAGACCCTAAGAGAACACAAATGCCAGCCCAGGCTACTATACTCAGCAAAACTCTCAATTACCATAGATGGAGAAAAAAGATATTCAATGACAAAACCAAATTTACACAATATCTTTCCATAAATCCAGCTCTACATAGGATAATAGATGGAAAAACGCCAACATAAGGAGCAAAAGTACACCCTAGAAGAAGCAAAAAAGCAATCTTTCAACAAACCCACACAAACATAACCCCACCTCTAACAACAAAAATAACAGCAAGTAACAATTACTTTTCCTTAATATCTCTTAATATGAAAATTAATATTACCAACATATCCTAATTGATTGAAATCCAAAAATATGAAGAATTAGAAATTTGCTGGCTGTCATCAAGTGGTCTCTCTAATTTGGTAATTGGAGAAATAGGTCCAATAGTGTACAAGCCATATATACTTTCTGCTTGTTTGTACATGACAATATCTTGCCGTGTACCACATAATGGTCTTGAAATAATGCTTCTCCTATCTCAGCCTCTCTATTAGTATGATTGTTCATTTGATGTTTTTACATTCTACTATGGTTTTCAGAACAGCTTACATATTTCAAATGTATTTATACAGCCAAAAGAAACATAGACAATTAACTTGGGAGGTAGCTTGTAAGAGAACAACAAAGAGTGAGAGTGAATGCTTTGCTTGACGTTTGTAACTATTGTATCAAGTTTGAAGAAGAGGACTTTATAAGTTATTCTTTCTCTGAGATGAATGCTTTTCAAAATCATCACAGCCAATGAACCAGATTCTTACACTTACCTAATGTCTGTGCCACCCTCCAAGCAGAACCATTGTTCATTGAAACAGTTGGTGAATGACTTCATGGATAGACCATCTTAATACACACACCATTTCTTAAATGAATGTAACCTGTTCTCTGTGGGCTGAGAATGAAGACAATCACTCAAGTCAAATAGCTTTGATCAAAGCAAAAAATCTATTTCCAAAAATTGTGCCTACAATTCATTACTTGGCACAGCAGAACTGTCAACTCTTAGCTTATAGCTACTATGGAGGTAAAATCTTTTGGTGATGTGAGGGTCATTGAAGTACAGCCTTATTACAATGAACTCCAATGTCTAAAAATTGTTCTTATTTTGGGTTATACCACAGTAAGAGCCAAGATTTTAAGCTCTACTAAAAACAAAATAAACAAACAAACAAAAAGACTGTTCATTTAAAAAATACTAGCAGTGATGTATATTTTAAAATATACCTATGTATTTTCAGTATTGCTATAGATAAGCATCTACATAAGACTGTTCAACTGATTGTTGTTTTGTATGAAACAATTTTTATAATACTTATTTTAATGTTACAATATTTTATAAATTTTAAAGAATATGACAAAATGAAAAAAAATTGAAAGGTTAAAAAAAAGAAGTACATTCCTTGCAAGGGATTATGAGTCTTTCTGTGAAAAAAAATTCATCAACATAACTAGGAAACTTGAGAGAAAGCCTTAAAAATAGAATGGTAACCAAAACAATCATGAGGAATGCTGGGGGGCTTTCTACTCCAGATTTCAATATATCAGTATCTGAGCCAAAGTAATGATAATAATTTTTAAAAACTATATTATATTATCAGAAAATAGGCATGTATACCACTGGGACAAAATGAAGACCTGAACATAAGTAAATACATAAGTACAGACATAACTACACATAACTACAGTTGAATTTAATATTCAACAAAAATGCCAAAAAGATACACTATAGAAAATATAACATGCTGCTTCAGTCTCTGCCAATTCATATGTGCATCAGTCCTTTCATGTTTAGAAGGCTTTGTTTCCTGGTGACCTCCATCTCCTCTGGTTCTTACACTCTTTCTGTTCACAGCGTTTCAGGAGTGCTGAGAGGAGTGACTTGACAGAGATACCCATTTAGAGCTGAATGCCCCTCAAACCACAAAGTCTCTCACTCTTTGCATAATGTTTGGCTGTGAGTTCCTGTGTTTGTTCCCATCTACTGTAAGAAGAAGCTTCTCTGATGTTAGATGAGCAAAACACTGATGTATGATTATAACAGGATGTCATTGGGGGTTGTTTTATTGTTACATTCCTTTAGCAGGACAGTGATATTTAGCCTAGATCCCTGGGAGTCTTAGGTTCTTCACCATCTGAGCAGCATTGAGTATGAGTTCTATCTTGTGGAGAGGGCCTTAAGTCAAATTGGATATTGGTTGGTTGCTCCCACAAGATTTGTGCTACTATTACACTAGAATATCTTGCAGGCAGGACAACATCATAGATCAGTAGGTTTATACCTGGGTTGGTGTTTATGTTTCTCTATTGGTAGCATGCAGAGTAACTTTCTGTACCATGAACACTATCCCATAGGGGTGACGGCTCTAGGTAGTAACTAGCTCAACTTCTCCATACTCAATGCAGACATATGGCCCTGTTGTCAGTAGGTAGAGAACATTCTATAGCCTTTGCAACAGCCTGGGTTGGTTGTTTGGAAGTTCCCATGGGACCTTTTTGGCCAGCAACTCAATTAAATATAACTAATTCCTGGTACTGGAAGCTTCATTTAGTGACAAGAGACATCTAGTTGGGGCTCTGAGCCCCCTGTTATTTGGTAATTTCATTTAGATTGACCACAGCAACTCTCATAACAGGATCCATTTAATTGGGAGCTTGCTTATAGTTTCAGAGGGTTAGTCCATAATTATCATGTCAAAAAAGCAGACAGGCACTAGAGGAGTAGCTAAGAGTTTTAAATCCAGATCCACTGGCAGCAGGGAAGGAGAGAGGACAGAGGAGAGGAGAGAAGAGAGGGGGAGGGGGAGAGGGGA
>NC_045030.1:96265190-96270371 GCF_008632895.1 Mastomys coucha
GGAGGAGGAAAGGGAAGAGCAGGGAGAGAGAGAACAGAGGGGAGAGGAGGGAGAGGGGAGAGAAAGGAGAAGGAGGAGGGGGAGAGGGGAAAGGGGGAGAGGATGGAGAGGAGAGGGGGAGAGGGGGAGAGAAGGAGACAGAGACTAGGAGGGCTGGACTGAGTTTTTAAAACCTGAAACCCACTCACAGTGACACACCTCCTCCAATAAGGGCACACCTCTTAATCCTTCACTATCAACTAGGGACTAGACATTCAAATATGTGATGAACCCATGGGAACCACGCTCATTCAAATCACCAGGAAAGTAAAAAGCAAACATTGCAAGTTGAAAGCAGTAGAGAGTACAAAAGCAGGATACAAGGGATCTGAAGGGGAAAGCAGAAAAATGGGGAGGGGGAGAGGAGAAAAAAGAAGAGAGTGACATAACAATAAGGATTCTAAAAAGAAGTCATAAAATCATATTATGATCTACATAAAATACCCATAATACAGATACATCTGTATAAATATATACATACATACTTTAAATGAAATTTTTCCCATCTAGACTGACAATGCTACCTCCAAAACCACAGACTAACAAAAACCCTACACCAAGGATGATAAACCCTCTTTAAAGTTGTTGATCAAGGTTTTCTAAGAGACTCCCAAAACATGATAGGCTATTTCTGTTGCCCTTGGTTACCCTCCAGAAGTAGAAGGTAGCTCCCTATTGCTGAAGATGGGCACTTGATCCAGAAGATCCAAGCTGAGTATGACCTGAAAGCCTGATCCATGATGACTTGTTTTCATGGTATCAGAAGACATCATACAAAGTTCCAAAGAGGGAACAACCAACAGTCCTACCCAGCTATAATACTTATGAATCACAATAATCAGCAATGATGCAATGATTCTAAGGTTGCAGTAGTGGCATGCATAACTTAGTAGTAACCAATACCTCTCTAATTGGACTTAGAAGCCACTCAACAAGAGGGAAAACATGCCTCTTTTTTCTCATGATACTGGAAATCTAGTTAACTAGTTCATGCTAGTGAATCCATGGTTATTGGAGAAGCATAATCCCTAACTAATTCTAAATATTTATCCTTATACACATAGATAAGTGTAGTTCTCATCATTCATCAAGGAACTTACTCTTTGCAGCAAAGAGCATTTACAGAAAACCACAACTGATCAAAATTCAGGATGTGGAGACTAGTCCTATCTACACACAACTCCTGCACTGAAGACTCAGGGATCATTGCAGATAATTTAGGGAGGAGGTGGTAACAGCCAAAGGAATAGAAGTTTGCTGTTAAATTGTATCATCTAGAAATGTTAAAGAAGCTGCAAACACAAAGTTGTTACAGAATATTTGATCACACTGTGGACTTTGCAATTGTGCTGTTTACTGGAAAATCCTGGTTCTAGTTGTGGCATGGCTCACTTTAGCACAAGCTAGATATTGAGGAAGACAGGACAAACTAGAGAATGAGAGGGAGCCAGATTAGAACAGATTGCCAGAATATATAGTGTAAGACCAAGTAGAGTAATTCAGTCAGAAGCTGAGAGAAGTCAGATTGAAGAAGTCAGCTCTGAGAGGAGTTTTGAGCAAGAACAGCCAGATTGAACCAGTCAGCCAGAGCTCAGAAAGAACAAGAAATGGTGAACTTATTAAGCAGTAAGTCTTAGAGGCTGAAAATGTTCTAGACCTAGATAAGATTGCACTGAGGCTCGGAGCTTTCAGGATGAGGCCTCGGCTAGCAGAGGAAGGAAGTAAGCCTCCGAGATTACAATTACATTAGGAGAAAAAAAGTTACTCTCACATGAAGTCTCACAAGCATGGCTACTGAAAGATGACCTGAACAAAGAGGATACCAATAGACATGCAACAATTCCTTAACCCTAGACAAAGAGCTATAGGCAGTGAAGAGATGCTGAGAAGGGGAGAAATAATCCTCCCCAAGGAAGAGCTCCCCAGTGGATTAGCCAATAACAAATAGGCACCCTTGAAATAATATACATAAAAGTAACATACAGACTAAGAAAGTTCTAGTTATACGTTTAGAAATATATAAATGTATGCATGTATGTATATGTACATATTAGCACATACACCTGTTAGAAATATTCATTCTCAGTCTTGGCTCAATATCTAAGCCAAATACCTTGCAGATGAATCTGAGCAGCCTATAATTAACTAAGCAAGCCCCTGGGTAGAATATTATGCATATTTGAGTTTGAGCACAGTGTGGTAAAGATCTAGATATGATTCATCACAGAGTCAAGAGCAATGAAGACTTCTGGGTTGGTAACGGCATTGGCTGAGATAGGAGAAACAGAGAGAAGAGGATGCTTGACAAAGAATTCTGTCACTGTTTGCATGAGAAGCAAAAGGGCTGGTTAAGTGTTCTGTAAGACATTTAAGTTTGAAACTTGGGAAAGAGGAAATGGCAATAGGTAGATCCCTCAGATCAGATCTAATTCTGTCTAAGTGAAAAGCCTCTACTCAATATCCTAGCTCTCAGTATATGGCTCAATGCACATATTCTATAAATGATGCTGGGTGAATTTTTAAAAAGGAAGCTTTCCTTGCTTCTTCCAGTCAGATAACAACATTCTTCAAATATCGAGGGAGGGTTAAAGTTAATTGGATTATCTGGAGAGAAAAAACCATAACAGCTACTAAGGGAAAAGCAAAATGGCATAATTTAAAGATGGTTGCAGCTCAATACCAAATTCCAGCTCCTTTCTGTTCTTTGTCTTATGGTCACCACTGTTAGGCTCGATTTTAAGTCACAAAGGCCCAATCTGTCCTGGACTTGGCCTTGTCTGAACCTTGGGGCTGAAGCAGTTATAAACTTGAGTACTGAGGTTGCTAGAACACTAGCTGAAGGGCTGTAAGAGAGAGGGTGGAGAAAGAGGAAGAGAAAGGCAGAATCACAAACAGAGAGAGCAAGCAAGCAGAGAGAGAACGTGTGTGCTGTCTAGGGCCACCCCTGGGCTGCTGGTCTCAAGTGATGTAAGAAAGTAGTTTGAATAATCCACGAGAGAAATGCAGTAAGCAGTACCCCTCCATGGACTCCCCAGTTCCTGCTCCCAGGTTCCTGCCCTGTTTGAGGTCCTGCTCTGACTTACATCAGTGATGGACTGTTACGTGTAAGTGTGGGCAAAATCAACCCTTTCCCACTTTGCTTTTGGTCATGGTGTTTTATCACAGTAATAGTAACCCTAATTAAGACAGAACACATGTAAAACAAAAGTTGCATCATAAAGCAGGCTATCTTGAATACCATAATAGATCCCCTTGTAGCTTAGGCAGACTGATTCCTTTGATCTGGAGCATTAGAGAAAGTTTGGGATAAAAGGTAGGATTTCATTTAGGTCTTCCTTGAAAAAAATGAACAGAATTTACAGGTACAGAACGAGAAAAGAATAGTCTATCAGGAAAGCTCTATGTAGGCAAAATACTAGAGGATAGAAATGTATGAATTAGAAATGAATGTCTATACTGCTAAGGGATAGAGTGGAAGTAAGGAAGTCTTAGGTAAGATGGGAATGGTGAAGCTGGATGTGGCAATATACTGCAGTTATGAATGTCATAGTATCAATGATAGGCAAATGTATGTCCAACAAATAGCATAAAATGATTGTTTCTTAGGAAACAATGAATTTCACATCATGACTAAACACAGACACAGACACATATACACACACACACAGAGAGAGAGAGAGAGAGAGAGAGAGAGAGAGAGAGAGAGAGAGAGAGAACAAACACACAAAAAGCAATGCTTTCCCAACGGTATGCCTAACACCTATTAAGCAATGTATATTGGTAACCTATCTTCTAAATAAAAATAAAAAATACCATTAGCAACTGATGAAAGCTATATGCAAGGCAAGCCACTAGTGGACAATGGCCTGTGATTTCAAAATAGATGCTATGTAGAAAGGTAAATCACTGGGGTGTTTGAGGTGAAAAGATCATGCATATTTTAGGCAGGTTGTTCTCATAGCATTGAATTAAAGACAGAGGAAAGACTAGAGCCAGGGAAATAATTCTGTAGGTCAGAACACAAATAGTCAGGGTAATGATGATGAAGGCCTGAAATGGGCAGTAAGTGTGGAGCTGGAGAATAGGACAGGAATTTGAGTGAAAGGCAGAAAGAGAAAGTCAATGATGACTTTCAGATTTCAATCTGAGGCAACTATAACAAGAATGACAACATTAAAATGAGTTTTCAAAAGAGTTGCTCAATAGCAGCGGGGAGCCATGAGGTTATAAAGAGTTGGCCAATATTAGTCTAATTTGTAGACCATCTGGATGAGCAAGGTCAGTAGACGGTGGTGTACATAGAGTTGCTGAAATTTGGAAAGGGATGCTAAGTAGATTCTAAAGGCTTGGGAGATGATATATGGAGCCATGGATCTATGAAGTATACATGATGAGAAAATGAAAGGGTTTTCAGCACAGAAAACTTCTTAACAGCAGCATGTGTTTTAATAAAATGCATTGTTCTTTTAATAGGACTTTTAAAATAATGGTAATCATAATTTAGAACAGTTGAAAACAGTGATTAATGGAATGTAAGTTGGATTATCAGCATTTATAAAGGAACTTGATAATGATACTGTTTGCATGTACCATGTGAATGGAGGCTACGTAACCATCCATAGACAGCCTAATCTCTGAATCTGTACCCTTAGGTACAAAATGTGGATAATTCTTTCCACTGGAAAGATGAACAACTGAATGAGCCAAGAACTTTTAAATTACTACGTTCTGAACAAATGCTAGTTCCTTTCTCCAGATCTTTTTCCATCTTTGTTGGTTCCTTCCTTGTAGCTCCCATACATAGTTACCTATAGAAATGCAGACATCAAGCATACATTAATAGGATTTTCTCAATTTAAAATGAATAAACCACATGAATTAACCTCTGCATTCTAGAAATTCATTGTATAAATCTCTTTTTAGTTGCATTTTTACCTAATGAAGCCAAACTAACACACACACACACACACACACGAGGCATAGACATACATGTAGGCAAAAATAATAATATACACAAAATAATAAAAAAATACTTTTAAATTACGTATATGTGTATACTGTGTGAGTTCAGTGTGTTGTGTGCATGCAGATGCCTATAAAGGCCAGACAGGAACATTGGAACTAGAATTACAGGCACTTGTG
>NC_045030.1:96271812-96274526 GCF_008632895.1 Mastomys coucha
CCTCCCCATGCCTGCCACCCCACCCTCTCCCACTTATTGGCCCTGGCATTCGCCTACACTGGGGCACATATAATTAGCACTCTTAACCACTACAGTCTCTCTCCCACCTTACATTATCTGTAACAGATTCATTTAAATGTAAAAACTACATCTGCCTTTTAAATTTTGTATATCCTTTTTATTTTCTGCTTGGGGTTTGTTTGCTTGCTTGCTTGCTGGTTTTGTCGGCGGTGATGTTTAGATGGTTTTTTTTTTTTTAAACCTGCTTTTCTTGAATGAACTAAACATGTTTTAGAATTTCATTTTGTGTTTATTTTTTATACTTTTAAGCACATCTCTTTGTATATTATTAGTAATACTTTTAAGTAATACCATATATATATATTATATATGCCATATATATATTATATATATATCATATATATATATATATAATTTATCAGTATCTCCTAACATCATATTACCAACTTTAGCGAAATATAGTATCTGTTTTATTTCTTTTTATGTTCCCCTATATATAAAATACCATAAATATTCATGTACATACACTGAGATTATGTTATAATTATGTTAGAAAGTTTCCTTTAAGAGGTCTTATGGGGAAGAAGAGGACCAGGTAATAGGAAACAAGGGAGTGTAAGAGAGGTCCATATGATCAAAGTACATTATATACATATGTGGAATGTCACTATAAGTTTTATACATTAATATGTGATAATAAGAAAGAATAAAAAAAAAACAAAAATTTCCTTTGATCACCAAACATAGTTAAGAAAACTCAGAAGAAAAAATAAAGTCATTTCTATCATGTTTTTGCTTGGTACTTCTGTGCTTCCTGGTGTTGCAAAGTTGTTTTTTTCTCTATTTTAAATATTTTTGTCACCCTTCCACACTACCTCTGCTGATAATTCCATCATTTGAGAATGTCTTCTATCATGAAATATATCATCACTGCACATAGGATTCTACATTGGCAGCTCTTTTCCTTCAGCACTTGAACATGCTGTTCCTCTTTCTACTAAGTTCTTGATATTTTTTCTGTTAAGGAAATTGCCTTTCTATTTTTCCCCATATATATATTAAAATTATATATATATATATGCACATACATACATAAAATTAGGGGATTGTTACTTGTCAGCTGCTTTCCTTAAAAGATTTTTTTTCTTTTTCCTACTTTTCCTGAAGTCTGATTACAATGTATGTTGGAGTAGATTTAGCTGAATGTATTAGCTTCTTGATTCTGGAAGTTGTTTTTTTTTTTTTCAGTAAGAAACAATATTAGTCCTTATTTTTCCAACTATTTATTTCTCCTGTCCTGTTTCTCCTGTCCTGTAACAATTTTTAAACTTTAGTAATAACCTCACAGTGATTTCTCTCACTTTAGTATTAAGCTGACTCATTTTTTTCCTATCTTCTCTGCCTTACAGTTGAACCTATCTGTTGAATTTTTAAGTTGTTTTAAAGATGCCCTTTGGTATCTTTTGTTGTTTTTCTTGCTCTTGGTACTTGTCTATTTGCTGGGGTTTTGTAATTTTTTTTTTAACTTAGGGAAGAGTTTATTTGGATTTATGGTTTCAGAAGGAATGTCCGTAATAGCAGGAGAGAGATGGCAGCAGGCAGCAAGAACAAAAAGGTAAGAAGCAACCTCAAACAGGAAGCAGAGAGAATTGGTAACGCCCGGTCCCTGAACCTGCTACTCCACAAAAGCATTTCCTCTAACAATGTTATACTATCTTTCCAAACTAACTGGAAATCAAAAATCAAATACCCAAGCCTATTGGGAACTTCCTCATTGAAACGAACACATTGTACTTCCTGGTTCTCATAGATTCATGACAAGAACGATACAAATTGGCATTTACTCCAACTCCAAAAATCTCTGTAGTTCTTAACATTTCCAACATTGTTTAAAAGTCTGAAATTTCTCTGCATTGTGATTTCTGTATGTTTATATGCTCTCAGGGTATTGCAGTTGCTTACAGAGGCATTTTCATGATGTATATTTAAAAACTCATGTTGTATTATTCTGAATCTGTGGTTTATCAATATTTATATCTGTGTATTTTTATCATTCACAAAGAGTTATTGGTACAGTGATAAACTTTTCAATAAGAGTTGAATATTCTGGATCTTACTTAAATCTTTTGTCTTAATAGCCTTCTGATACTCTCAGTAGAAATCTAGTGGAACTTCAGCCTTCTTTCAAAATCTCTCCTTCTACTGTCTAACCTGGTTGAGAAAAGAAGCCATGGCTCCTGACTTGCTCTCCACTGAAAGGGGTCTATTTTCACTGGGGATTGATCTCAAATAGTCCATTCCCAGGAATAAGATAAACTTATTTTAAAGTCCATGAAGAGAAGACTGAAGTTAGAGACTTTCTATTCAAAGGCCTAAGCTTTTCATTAGCTTCATCCTTAGCATTCTCCTGCACCCAAGAATCTCATTTCCTATCTCCTGATGTCTTTGTAGAAAAAGACAGCAGCAGACCTTCAGCGGGAAACAGAAGACCAGAGCCTTTGTAGGCAGACTGGATTCCTGTCAAAATGTAGCATTGTTAAGCTTCATGAATATAAGAACTCACTCAAATTCTCTGAATCCCCATTTTTTCCACTTATGACAAAGGTCACGGGGCACTTGCGAAAATGTGTTGAAATGGGGGAGGGGCTGGCAGAACAGGGACTTAATAAATGATCATTTCCTTACTTTGCAAA
>NC_045030.1:96275375-96282302 GCF_008632895.1 Mastomys coucha
ACCTTATCTGTAAGTCTGTGATGAATGGGCCCCCTTCCAGCTCCCGATTCCCTTTGCAAGTAGCCCAACAATAGATAGTTTTCACCAAAAAACAAAACAAAACAAAACAAAACAAAAAAACAGTTCTCCTTGCTCCCAGGGATGCCCGGGAAGGGAGGGGTGATCTAAGAGAGTGGAAGGATGCTGTATTAAGCAATGAAGGGCTTACCTGATCTCTTTAATGCTTTCCAATTTGCACATGATTTCTTGTTCATCTGCCATGCTTTTCACTCTCAATTTCACGTCCAGAGAATTATAAAAAAAAGAAAAAAATGCACCAGCCAAGGCATACAATAGATACAATACAGCCACCTCCTACTGGTTTGTGGCTGTGAGCCTGTGTGGTAGGAGCTTAGAGAAGGCCTGGGAGCTGTAGTCCGCAGTTCCGGGGCCAGCCAGGCAGCCCGGGTGCCTCTGGAACTACAACTCCCAGAAGGCCAAGCAAAGCATTCCTGTTCCAGTTCCTGTAGCGGCACTTTAAATCAATATGTCACTGATAATTATGTCAAAGATTATAAGCAAAGGAATGAAGATATTTGTCCTACAAATGTGCGGCAAAATGGGGAAATTTTTCTCGAAAGCAACTAGGAATATAAGAAATATACCTTTTATCACGAGACTCGGACTCGGGCCTCATGCCTACCCCCACCCCACCCCCTCAACAAATTAAGAAATCATTTATTACAGAATGCCTTGGACTGGAGAGAAACTGTAGGTGATCTAGCAAGATGTCAAGTGTTCTAGATGCTACCTAGGGATTTGTAGCTTTGACATTGAAATGTAAATAGATTGAAACTGAAAATCCTAGGGGGAGAGGGGTGTGAATAAGAGAAAGGGGACCCTTCAAAATCAGGAAACCCGGCTTGCTGGGAGGACCTCTTTCCTTCTGGTTCCTCATCCACCGAACTATTAGTGAGCTTGTATTTTGCCAGTCAATGAAAGGTTTACTGAGAGAGGCACTGAAGAGGCAAAGAAAATAAAAGCAAGTTCTTGCCTTTGTGAAGGAGAGAGTGAAATATATTGTAAATAGAGTGCAGTGTGAGCTGTCACAACACAGAGATAATAAGTGAAACCTGAACATAGAAAGTGTGAATACGTTTTTAACACTAAGAGTTTTCCAGAGAAGAGTGAGATTTCACAGAAGCAATAACCTACATAGAGAATGAAAAGAGCAAGTGGTTCAGAGAGCCTGGAGTACAGGGTTCTTGAAGTGGTATATTTTAAAATGTTTTCTTGGCTATTTTATAGGTGTTATACTGTGTATTTTGATCAAACTCACTCCCTGGTTGCTACTCTCTAACCCCTCCCAGAACTATCTCCCTCCTAATTTCATGTGTTCTTTTTTTAAACCACTTCTTGGTGATACCAGTGCATGCACTGGTGTAGAGCCATGTACTGGAGCATGTACAGCATGTATGGAGTCAGCATTCCAGAAAAATCTGAAGCGCCTTCCCCAGCAGCCAGATTTTGAAATACCTTGGAATACTCAGAGTTTGGAATTAATCTTATAGGTACACATTTATTCGGTGTGCATTTGTGCTTAATATATGCCAAATAATGTGCAATTATATTTTAGAGTATATATCAATTTTTGGTGCTGAAAATTCTACTCAGAACCTTATACATTCTTAGCATGTACTCCACTACTAAACTACATCCCTAACTTCTAAAACAAAATAATTTAAAAACACAGAAGCAATAAAATTGGGGTGATGTGAAAGCAAAGTTTGGAATTAAAGAACATGAGAGCTAGTAAGAGGGTATTAGTTATTCAAAGAAGATAGATTGACGTGGAAGCCAGGCTTCAGAAAAAAAGGAGTGTGAGAGGTAAGTTAACAAGACTCACCTCCACACTGTCACTCTCAGCTGCCTGTTGAGGTCCCCTAATCTTTGAGGTACTATAACCTATACTAAACTGAAAGTCATGGATTTCATAGAGAGAGGAATTTCAGGAAGCAGAATTGGAGATTTCATGAAAGATATTCTGGTGGTTTGAATAAGAATGGCCACCATAGGCTCATATATTTGAATGCTCAGTCATTACAAAGTGGCATTATGCTCAAGCCAGGCCCAGTGGTACTCTCTCTCTCTTTCTGCTGCCTGTGAATCCAGATGTAGACTCTCAGCTACTTCTTCAGCCACCATCTGCCTGCATGCCACAATGTTTTCTGCCATGTGGATAATGTAACTTAAAACTGTAAGTAAGCCCCAATTAAATGATTTCCTTTATAAGAATTGTGATGGTCATGATGTTTCTTCACAGCAATAGAACATTGACTAAGACAGATATTAAGGAGGAAAAGGTCCTCAAGAAGAGACCTACAGAACACATGAAAATATGAATATGAGATTTTTCTAAAGGAAAGTAAAAGAAAGTGAGATGTCTCCAAATATACATGTAGACTCCTTAAGAGAGTCATGATTATTTGTTTTAGTATTAGCTATAAAAAAACATTTTGGTAACTCTCAGATAACATACTGAAAGGTTAAGAAACCTTTTGTTTTCTCAGTTATCCATAAGTGAGATAAGTGAAGTGGCTACTTCACTTGGGTAGAACTATAATCTGATAAAGTACTAAAATCCATTGTGGTTTGGCACCAAGGTGTTCAGTACATATCAATTACCTATAAATGGGGTTCCTGGTGAGATTCTTGGGAAAGTTTCAAGTTTGTAGGTGTTAAGGAGAATACCCTTAAGCAGAAGCTAATTGTGCTGTAATTATCAGTTCTATGTTGGTGATGGACTTCAAGTAGACCCAGGGTGAATCTTCTAGTGTGTGGTGTTAATATAGGTGGGGAAGATGAGCAGGAATTGAGGGAGTGGAAACTGATCAGAATATGTTGTATAAAAATACTTTTAATAAAAAATAAGGAAAATAAAATCCAAATAGGCTCCTGGATAAACATAAAGTACTTTTCAAGATGAGGTAGTATTATTTGGGGGAGAAGTGGTTGTTATATATGGAGACATGTAGAAGTAGTTTAAGAATGGACTTTGAAGGACTTTTTCTATTTTTGCTCATTTGTTTGTCAATTTTGCCATGCTCTATATAATAGACAAGTGTTCTTCCAAAGAAGTACATAGTGGGACTAGTCCTTAAGGTTTTAAAATAAATGTATCCATCCTTTTAAAAATATGTTAATATGAACCTGGGAGAACAGGGCCTAAAAATGAGGTAAAGTTTCATGCAATTGCCAACTTTGATGCTGAATAAGGCATCAATGATTTATATTCTGAGGAATAAGCAAGTTATAAGCAAAGTTCACCAGCGTTTAGGCTGTACAGTCACAAGACTTGGAAACATTTTTGAATAACAAAATAAGATGGATAATCTGAAGAAAAACCCATGATTTACTATACCTGGGAGTGGCACATTGCAAAACCAAATAATGTTATGGAAAACAGAGGTTGTACGGCTTTTAACTTTTAACTTCTTTCCTTGCAGTTATCTCAGTCTCTCAGAATTCTCCTCATACAGCTTCATTTATAGACTGTGTTCTGACAATTTGGCTTTAAAATTTTTTCCTACATACAACATATTTTAATCACATTCCATCCTCTCTACCAAGTCCTCCAAGATGTTTACCATCACAATATCCACACAACTTCAATGTTCTTTCTCTTTCTTTCAGAAAAAAAATCAAGCCAGGAGGTGGTGGCACACGCCTTTGATCCCAGTACTTGGGAGGCAGAGGCAGGCAGATTTCTGAGTTCGAGGCCAGCCTGGTCTACAGAGTGAGTTCCAGGACAGCCAGGGCTACACAGAGAAACCCTGTCTCGAAAAACAAAAAACAAACAAAAAAATTCAAAGCAAGCAAAAACTCAAAAAGGGAAAAGAATACCAAACTAAAGCAAACAAAGGAATTCAGAAAATATGGCATCTATTTTGTGTTGGCTAACAACTGTTAAACATGGGATGTGGTTGATATACTCTGTGTATTGGAGAAAACTGATTTTTTTTCCTTCTCCCAGTAGGTATCAATTGCATATAGCTTCTTAGGGAAGGGAATTTGTGCTAGGAAACGGTTCTCTGTGCTAGGAATTTTTTCTGACTTGAACTTCTTTACGTCTTGTGCATGCAGTCTCTGTGAGTTTAAATATACATCATTCCTGTTGTATCTGGGAGATGCTATTTTCTTGCAGTCATCTATCACCTCTGGCTTTTGAAGAGAGGCACTTGTTGAAGACATCTGACTTAGGGCTGAGTGCTCCAAAATTTCTCACTTTCTTCACATCATCCAGTTGTAGAGGTCTCTGTGTTAATTCAATCTACTACAAGAGGAACCTTCTCTAATGAAGCCTGAGGGAAGCATTGAACTATGGTCATAGCAACTAACAGTCATTTTATTGCTATGTTCCTTTAGCAGAATAATAGCAGAATGTTTTCAACCTAGGGCCCATGAACTATCTAAGCTCAGGTTCTTAAATATATTAGCAGTTTCAGGTATGGGTTCTAATCCATGGAGTGGTCCTTAAATCCAGTAAAAAAAAAGTGGTTGGTTAATACCATAGTATTTGTAGAAGTATTATATATGTATATCTTGCAGCCATGTTGCTATTATGAGTCACAGGTTTTGAAGTTGGGTAATACTAATGATTATATTTCTTTTCTTTTCTTTTATTAGATATTTTATTTACATTTCAAATGTTTTCCCCTTTCCTGATTTCCCCTTCAAACCCCCCCCCATTCCTTTTCCCCTCACCCTGCTCACCATCCCACCCCCTCCTGCTTCCTGGCCCTGGCATTTTCCTACTGGGGCATAGAACCTTCACAGGACCAAGGTCCTCTCCTCCCATTGATGACCGACTAGGCTATCCTCTGATACATATGTAGCTGAAGCCATGAGTCCCACCATGTACAGTCTTTGGTTGGTGATTTAGTCCCTGGGATCTCTGAGGGTACTGGTTAGTTCATATTGTTGTTCATCCTAAGGGGCTGCAAACCCTTCAGCTCCTTGGGTCTTTTCTCTAGCTCCTTCATTGGGGAACCTGTGTTCAGTCCAATGGATGGCTGTGAGCCTCTACATCTGTATTAGTCAGGTACTGTTAGAGCCTCTCAGGAGACAGCCATATCAGGCTCCTGTCAGCCAACACTTGCTGGCATCCACAATAGTGTCTGGGTTTGATGACTGAATATGGGAAGGATTCCCAGGTGGGGCAGTCTCTGGATTGTCCTTCCTTTAGTTTCTGCTCCATAGTTAGTCTCTACAACTCCTTCCATGGGTATTTTGTTCCCCCTTTTAAGAGGAAAGAAGTATCCACACCTTGGTCTTCCTTCTTGAATTTCTTATGGTTTGTGGATTGTAATTTGGGTATTCCAATCTTCTGGGCTAATAACCACTTATCAGAGAATGCATACCGTGTGTGTGTTCTTATGTGATTGGGTTACCTCACTCAGGATGATATTCTCCAGATCCATCCATTTCCCCAAGAATCTCATAAATTCATTGTTTTTAATAGCTGAGTAGTACTCCATTGTGTAAATGTATCACATTTTCTGTATGATTATATTTCTTATCTGGTAGTGTGCATAGTATCTTTGAGCACCATGTACACTAAATAGTAAGAAAGGAAGCTTCTAGTTGAGCACCGCCTTGATTTCTCCAGGTTTGGTGACATGCCTACAGGTATACAGGGGTAAAGATGGAGCAGAAAATGAGAGGATGACCAAACAATAATTGGTTCTGCTTGAGACCTATGCCATTAGAAGGAACCCATCCATGACACTCTTAATAATATTCTGATATACTTGTAGACAGTAACCTAGCATAACTGTCATCAGAGAGGTTTCACCCAGCCACTGATGGAAACAGATGCAGAGACCCACAGCTATACGTTAGGTGGAACTTAGGGAATCCTGTGGAAGAGGGGGAAGAAGGATTGACGGATCCAGAGGGGACAAGAACACCACAAGAAAAACTACAGATTCAACTAGCCTGGGCCTATAGGTACTCATAGAGACTGAACCACCAATCAGAAGATGTGCAGGAGACTGACCTGGGTCCACGCTGTAACAGCTATGTAGTTGAGTCTTCATAGGTGTTAGAGCAGGAGCAGGAGCTGTCTTTGACTCTATTGTCTGCCTCTGTGTCCTTTCCCCTAACTAGACTGCCTCATTTAGCCTCAATAGGAGAAGATGCACCCAGTCTTACGGCAACTTCATATGTCAATGCTGGTTGATATTGGTAGGCTGCCTTCCCTTCTCTGAAGAGAAACAGAGGAGGAGTGGGTGGGCTGGGAGTGGAGGTGCTGCAGGGGAACATGTCTATCAGTTGATGGAAATCTGGGTAGTTTCCAGTTTCCAACAATTACAAAACAGATGAGCAAGTATGTCTGTTGTAAGATGTATAGTCCCTTTGAATATGTGAGCAAAAGTGGTATTGCTGGATCTTGAGGTAGATTGATTTTCATTTTTGAGGAGTATCGACATTGATTTCCATAGTGGCTATACCAATTTGCACTCCCATGAAAATGAATAACTGTTTCTCTTTCCCATATCCTTGCCAGCATGAGATACAATTTGTTTCCTGGATCTTGGAATATGGTGATATATCCCACCAACTGGAATAAGGTGAAATATTAAAGTAGTTTTAATTTGCACTTCCTTGTAGGCTAAGTATTGAGCATTTTAAAAGTATTTCTAGGCCATCCTGTGTTTCATCTTTAGAGAATTCTGTTTACTTGTATACTCTATCTTTTAATTTGGCTATATATGTTCTTGGTGTTCAGTTATTTTACTTCTTTGTATATTCTAAATACTAATATTCTGTTTGATGTTTGTAGGCTGCCACTTTGCATTACAAAACCTTTTAAGTTTTATGAGGTCCCATTTCTTTTTTTTTTATTCGATATTTTATTTATTTACATTTCAAATGATATCCCTTTTC
>NC_045030.1:96282412-96297748 GCF_008632895.1 Mastomys coucha
TAGACCAGGCTGACCTCGAACTCAGAAATCTGCCTGCCTCTGCCTCCCAAGTGCTGGGATTAAAGGTGAGTGCCACCACCGCCCAGCAGGAGGTCCCATTTTTTTTTTAAACTTTTATTGCATTATTGTGACCCTCCTACAGCTGGGGGCTGATTCATCAGACCCTGCCTTGCCACAGATAGCCATGTCTCTCTGCCCACCTCCTGCTAATCCCCATGCCTCTCTCCAAGTTCTAGTTATGCCTCCAGAGTCCTGCCTCCAGAGACTAAAGATGAAGCTCCTGATTGGGCCAAGTTGCTGATGAACTTGGGGGAGGGGTTTTGCCTTATCTATCTACCTGTTTGCTTGTAACAAAGAGAATTCAATGAATGATGGCGGACTGAAAGCACACCGTGTGTTGGTCTAATTTTTCAAACCCTTCCCGCATTTCCAGTAACCCAAATCATTCGGGCCTTGACCCCCATTCCAGAAAACCCATTCGTATGAGTGGCTGCTGGCAGCTACACATTATGACAAGAAAAGTTACATGATTTGAATCTGAATTTGTTAACATTTAAAAACATCTTTTAAGTAAATAGAATTAAATCACATTTTTGTTTCCCTTTTGTACCCCAGAGGTCCCATTTCTTAATTGCTGGTCTTAATGACTCTGCCACAGTGTTCTGTACAGAAACTCCAATGAGTTCAAGCTTATTGCTAATTTCTCTTCTATTAGATTCAGGATATCTGGTCTTATGTTGATGTCCTTGGTCCTTATGTTATAAGCCATACTTAATTAATGTTATAAACTATACTTGATTGTTATACATTATTCACACTATATATTATTACATATGCATTACTGAAACTATACTCATTTTTTCAGAATTTGATAAATGAATACTGGATTTACATTATTTCTGCCATATACTCTTTATGCTACAATCTCGAATTCATATTGTTATGTATGTATAGATGTATGGATATATAAATATAAGCTGCCGAGTTCATTTAGTGTTGCTCATATGTAGAGGTGATTCATATGTAGGGATGACACTTGATATGGGTTAACTAGTCAAGGAGTTCATCTCTGAAAATAACTGATTCTTTATCATAATAACTACTAATTGCCTATAGCTCTTCATCTAGGAATGAGGCCTTTTGAGATTTCCCTTGCTGTCAATGGAATTATAAGTAAGATTATCATTCTGCTAGTCTTGTTTAGGCAAAAATATTGTTGATGTTTTACAGCAAATGGTCTGGTCCTCTGGCTCTTATAGTGTTTTCATTCTATCTTCCACTGTGCTCCCTAAACCTTGTGTAGGAGATGTTTTATAATGCATCAATTATAAAGGGTACTCCCCAAGGTCAGTTTCTCTCTCCATTCCCACCAGGTATGGATTTATGCTATGGTCTTCCCATCCAAAAGGAAGTATCTTTGATGAAGGGTGAAAAAAAACTTAGCTGTGGAAATAAGGGCATAATTTAAGGGACATAATTTAGACTGAAGTTAGGAATTATACTGGTTTAGGAAAGTGGCAGTAGTAGGTTCTTTTCTGGGACCAATGGCCTTATCATCCATGCAGTTGGCTAAGTATACAGTACTAATCATAAATTGCCTCCTATTCAGAAGGTTTTTAAAGTCCAGTTATATAACACCATTGGTTACCAACAGCACGTAAGTGCCACTCTTGCAACTTTGAGTATATCTTGCTATGCTGAACATTGTTGTGGTCTATAGACTTTATAGCTGGGTAAGAGTGTTAATCACTTTTCTCCATTGGCAGATTGCATAGCATCTTCCCATACTATTAAAGCTAATATTCAAGGAGGAGGCTTGCAGACCAGCTCTGATTCTTCCAAGTCCTATGTCTGAAATGTGGTATCTAAAGCAATAGGATCTTACCTTCAAGTTTGTGGAGGCAATAAAGGGCAACAGGAATAGTCTATATTGTTTTGGGGGAAAATCCCTTAAAATCCTTTGACCAGCAAACTGAAAGGAGGTTTCTCATGCCTGGCACTGGGGTTTTGTTGAGACTCTAGGGAAAACATTATTTATATATGAATACACATATACTTATATGTTATTTTGTTAAAAAAAAACTTCTTTAATTCTTTTGCTATATTTCATTTAGAATTTCTTCCATATAATATATTTTGATCATCAACTCTGCCTAGATCCTATCCACATTGCTATCCACTCAACATCAAGTTCATGTTTCTCTATTTCTCTCTCAAAAAGCCCCCCCCAAAACAAAGAGAAAAATAAAAGCAAGTAAACAAAACCAGTAAGGCAAAAAAAGCTAAAGCAAAACAAAACCCAAAAAGCATGTGCATACACACTCTCACATACAAAACAAAACAAAACAAAACATATAAAGGACAACAATATCAACCAACCAGAGCCCCCAGAGCTCCCAGGGACTAAACCACCAACCAAGGAGTACACATGGAGGGACTCATGGCTCCAGCAGAGTATGTAGCAGAGGAAGGCCTTGTCAATCATCAATGAGAGGGGAAGCCTTTGGTCCTGTGAAGGCTGGATGCCCCAGTGTAGGGTGCCACGCACACTTTGCATGACAGCAGTTTGAGGCAAAAGCTGCTGGCTTCATGGAAGTCAGTCTCCTGCATGTCTCCTTGGCATTCCCTAAGTCAGAGGTAATCCAGATATGTCCTTGCGAACTCATGTGCTAGGTGCCCACCAAGATATGATTTACTAATAGCTAGACAAAATTGGACATTGCTCTCTGACCTCCACCAACGTTCCAACGTCTTAGCCAAACCCTGGCTTGGAATGTTACCCATCCAGACTAATTGCCTTCGGCATTGTGGGTAGGGCATTGAAGTTTACAGAATGGGAGACTTATCCCAGGGCAAGGTCAAATAGAATCCTCATTCTCAGTCACACACTGCAGCTGAAGGACTCCTAGGAATTAGCAAGAAAGAGATGCGACTCTATACAAACCCAGAAAGATTAGCTTAGTGGGCATTTTACTAAGGATGGGTGGGACCTTGAGCTGTGAGTGTGTGTGTGTGTGTGTGTGTGTGTGTGTGTGTGTGTGTGTGTGTGTGTGTGTGACAGTGTGCAGCATTGGGCATTCTAGATTCGAGATTCGAGCCTCTACCCTCCTGGCTGGCACTCTCGCAGCGCCCCCCCCCTCAGAACCCCAGCTGGACCCATGCAGGCCCGAGCGTGCTCGGAGCCCAGGGGTGCTGCACCAGTCCAGAGGAGATGGCTGCTGTTTTAGACCCAGTGTGTTTTAGAGGTACCCTGACCACTGAGCTGCCTGATTTTTCATTTCTCTTTTGCAATGACTGTAAAAGTCTGATGCCATTTTTAAGAAATACATTCAAACCCTGCACTTCCATGTGTCGTCTCTGCCATCATTTCCTCGCCTAGGCCTTGTCGACCTGACTAGGACCCCATTTCTCCTATGGGTTGAGGGAGGCCCAGACTGGCTGGCCCGCGGCAGTAGAGGAATGCCAGGACTGGAAAGCAGCAATGGGTGTGAGGGGGGAGGCACCCTCATAGAAGCAGGGGGAGAGGGATGGGATGGGCGAGTTGTGGAAGGGAAACCAGGAAGGGTGGTGACATTTGAAATGCAAATAAATAGAATAACCAGTAAAAAAAAGAAAAAAAACATGAAGTCTATTTTCTTTGTCCAGTTACTCTCGTGGATATGGGGCCCTGTAGTGTAATTGATATAGCCAGTGTCACTCCTTGGAGGAAACTGACTTTTCCCTTTGTCAGCAGCTAAAATAGTTTCTTAGCTGTATGTGTCTACTTTCTCTTCTCAGTTCTGTGATTTTGTCTGGCCTAAACTTGTGCATGCCTTGTACAGATTGTCATGGTCTCTGAATTCATATGTTTATCAGCCCTGCTGTGTCTGGAATATGCTATTTCCTTGGAGTCTTCTATCCTTCTGCCTCCTCTTCCAAGATCCCTGTGAGGGCTCTCTTCAATTGCCATGGCTAGCAGTGTAATGATCTAGACAAGGCAAAAGAGAAGTCAAGTTTAACAAAGCCCAGTAGCCCATGTTAGTTCAAAGTTCTAGAGTCTGACACTGGTCAGCTTATTTTAAATATAGTTATAGTATATTTACATATTTACTGGCATAAATACAGTATAATTTAGAAAAAAAATTTCTTAGTGTAACACAATCTGGTATAAACAATAAGGCACAATTATATTGAAACTCTTTAAAATTCCTATCACTTCTTCCATGAAGATGGATTCTACAGATAGGCTATACATGTCATCTTCTTTTTTCTTTACTTTTTTTGTTTGTTTGTTTGTTTTCGAGACAGGGTTTCTCTGTGTAGCCCTGGAACTCACTCTGTAGACCAGGCTGGCCTCACACTCAGAAATCCTCCTGCCTCTGCCTCCCAAGTGCTGGGATTAAAGTCGTGCACCACCATCGCCCGGCTTTTTCTTTTTTTTTTATTAGATGTTTTCTTTATTTATATGTCATACAATATGTCCTTTGCAGGTTCCCCTCCAAAAAAAGAAAAAAATTAAAATAAAATAAAAACAAAAACAAAAACATGTCATCTTAACGGCCTACAGAAGAATCTTGTGTGGTATTGATCTTAAAGCTAGCACAGAGGCCAGGTAGTGGTGGAGCATGCCTTTAATCCCAGCACTTGGGAAGCAGAGGCGGATTTTTGAGTTTGAGGCCAGCCTGGTCTAAAGAGTGAGTTCCACTAAAAAAAAAAGAAAGAAAGAAAGAAAAGATAGCACAGAGGTCACCTAGGGTATTAGGTATTAACCACCTGGTCCTGTTTATGGCAGGGAGACCCTGGGCATACAGATAGCATAGAATTCACATAGGCTATTAACTATCTTCGAGTACTGCTGTGGGAGCCTAAGGGAGACAGGTGGCCTGGTCATGCAGATAACATAAAGGTTACCTAACCACCTCCATTCTCAGCCTTCTGGGCCAAAAACAGGTTATACATCTCTTCATTTGAAGACAATCCTATGTGTTTAACATTCTTTATCTGTAAGTACAAGGACCTCTGTTCTCGCCCCCTCCCCAAAAAAAAATCCTCAAGGCTTGAGGGCAGGGATTTAAAAAAGATATCTATCTCATTTAATACTAAGTGCTCCAAACTCTCCGACTCTCTCCACATTCTCCAGTTGCAGGTCCCTGGATTAATTCCCATTTACTGAGAGAAGAGGCTTCTTTGATTAAGCTCGAATGAGGTACTAATTTATGGGTATAGCACCATACATTAGAAGTCATTTTAATGTTATGTTCTTTTAGCAGAATAATAGAAATGGGTTTTCCTCTAAGCCATGACCTATCTGCTCTCAGGGTCTTCACCACTTTAACAGTATCAGGTGTGGATGGATCCTTTGTCATGAAGCAGGCCTTAAATCCAATCAAAACCTAGTTGCTGTTATAGGTCACAGAGTTTGTAGCTATGTGATATTATAATGATTACCTTTCCCCCTCCTACAACGTGCAGAATACCTGTTAGCACAATGAAAACTAGTCAGTAAGTTAACGCTTCTAGTTGGATACCAGCTACACTTCGCTTTGCAATTGACACCCACTGAAAAAGGAAAAAATCAGTTTTCTCCAATGATGTGTTACTAGGCATGTCAACCACACTCTATGGTAGGCCTCATGCCCAAATAACATGAACTCTATGGTTTTTGTTGTCACTTGTTCCATCTCATTTTGTTTTGGCTATTTTTTGCCTTATTGGTTTGGAGTGTGTATGTGTGTGTGTGTGTGTGTGTGTGTGTGTTAGGAATTGTTGTTGTAGGCTATTTGACTACACTGCAAACCCCAAGACTGTATTATTTACTGAAAAATCCTGTTTCTAGTTGTGGTGTGGTTCAGCCCTTAGCACATACCTTTAATCCCTCTGGCTAGAATACAGACTCTCTTAGTTCACATCTTTAATCCCAAACAATGAAGGTAAAGTTAGTTTGTAGTAGGAAGCATTCATGTTTGAAAATGATGCCTAATTGAATGGAAGACAAACTGACCAATCAGAGAAATATTTGACAGAATAGGATATGCCTAACTTTCATGAGATCAGAGAGGAAAGAGAAGCTACAAGGGGCAGTGTAGAGAAAAAGAGAGGAGACAGTGTTACAAGGACAGTTAGTTGTACAGAGACAGGTTGCAGGAGAAAGGCAGAGAGACAGAGACGGAGACAAAGACAAAGACAGAGAACAAGCTAGACACAGGTAAAGATAGAACAAGCTAGAGAATGAGAAGGAGCAAGAAGATTAGAACATATTGCCAAAGTTAGTATGAAGACAAGCAGAGCAATTCAGGTGTTGCCCTCGCAGTCGTCTCGCCAGCAAGAAGACACACGGACACTAGGATCCTTCTGCAGCAAGCATTTATTGCATCATGAAGAGGAGAAAAGGGACCGAGCCAATAATCGGCACTGCTTATATACACCACAGCGCGGCGTGTCTGCCCATGATTGGCTGTTTGCTCATCACCCCACGTGATGCCCCGGGATGGGCCGTGACTTGGCGTCTTTTCACTCTATGCACATGTGCAAACAGTTCTCTACGCACATGCGCAAACAGTTGTTTACCAGGAGTCGACAGCAGAAGTAGGTGCCATCTTGTCATGGCGAATGCCTCTCCAGCTCTACCGCTCTCCACATTCAGGAGAGTCCAATAGAGAGAAGCCAGATTGAGTCAGTCAGTTTGGAGAGGAGTTTTGAGCCAGAACAGCTGAGATGAACCAGCTAGCCAGAGATCAGAAAGAACAAGAAAGGATGAGCTAATTCAGCAGTAAATCTCAGAGACTGAAAACATTCTAGGCTTAGACAAAATTGAATGGAGGCTGGAAGATTCCAGGACTAGACCTAGGTTAGTAGACAGAGACGACAATTATATCAGATAAATAAAAGTTACTTTTACAGTTTTTTTTTCCAGAGAGAGAACATAAGGTTAGATGGGTAAGGAGGTGTGGAGAAACTAGGAGGAACTAAGGAAGAGAAAATTATCAAACGTATTGTATGAAAATAACCTTTTAAATGAGAGATGGGGAGACATCCAAGTCATTTCAGTGGCCAGCTGCAGTTTCTTGTATGATGGCTTCCCCCAGAGAGCTTACAGCATCTTGAGTCTTTTAAGGTAGCCATCATCTGAGTTGAAGGCCTATCTTCTTTTTTAAGGATGTCCCATCATCACTTGCAGTAGTTTTTCTATGCAGAGGAGATAATGTCCTGTTTTATAGAACACTATGGAATGACGTTCTTTTCTGATGCCCTGCTTACCCAGAGCTGTGGTAAGTTTTATAAGGCTATATTCAACCTTTGTTTGTTTGTTTGTTTCCAGCATTTCCTTGACATACATACACACATGTATTTTATTCTATTGGTTTATATGTCTAGTTTGTTGTTGTTGCTGCTGCTGTTGTTGTTGATGATGATGATGTTTTGTTTGATTTGGTTTGCCAGTGCTATACTTCTTTTATTACTATAGCTCTATAATATGCCTTGAAGTCTGTAATTATAATCTATCCAGTATTATGCTTTTTGTTCAGGATTTCATTGGCTATCTGAGATCTTTTCTCATTCTATAGGAATTTTATGATGTGTTTCCTCCTGTGTTTTGTGAAGAATGAGATGGGGAATTTGATTAGAATTGCATTAAATCTGTAAATCAATTTGGAAGGATGGTAAATTCCACAATATTAATTTTACAAATCCATGATCATGGGATTATGATCATCTTTTCATTTTCAGTGTCATCCTTAGTTTATTACTTCAGAGAAGTAATGTTTTCCTCATAAAGCTCTTTGATTAAGTTTTTTCTTTTTCTCATTTTGGCAAAAATACTTAAACATTTATAAAGGAATTTCAACATCACTAAGAATTGCATGATTTTAAAGCATCATGTCTTATAAAGTGAGAGAACAGTTTATAAATGACCTAAGATATTGTCATGAGGCTTATTCTGGTCATAAACCCAAAGTTATTTTTTAACCTCTGTTTTGTTACATTTTTGACTTGATAGTTTATTTTTTATGCATTCATTCTATTTTTATTTTTTCTTTTTGAACTAATTTAATAAGTAAGAAAATTTCTGCCTATATAAAAATTCATTTTATACATTGCATTGCATTCTGTCAAAAATCATATATAACATTAATAATTGAGCTGTTTTAAATTTACTACAATATGAAACTTTATTCTGGTGAAGATGTAGCAAATACTCAATAATAAAATAAAAATAAGTAAATTTAACATTGAAATTTTGAAAAAAGTAAGTATGATAATAATTACTTCAGTTGAACAATTAGGAACTATTGCCTGAAAATAAATGGAAATGTGAAGTATGTACAACAATGTTGAGTGTGCAAACCTTGACAGCATTTAATACAAAAAATTCTATAAAATATTATGTATAATATTTTATTAAATTACTAAATTAATTATTGTTATTAATAGTATATAAATCATTTAATTAATTTTTATTAGGTATTTTATTTATTTACATGTCATGTGATATCTCCTTTCCCAGTTTCCCCACCCTCTCCTGCTTCCTGGCCCTGACATTCCCCTACACTGGGGCATAAAACCTTCACAAGGCCAAGGGCCTCTCCTCCCATTGATGACCAACTTGGCCATCCTCTACTATACACAGGCTGCTGGAGCTCTAAAGGTACTAGTTAGTTCATATTGTTGTTGGTCCTAAGGGGCTGTAAACCCTTCAGCTCCTTAGGGCCTTTCTCTAGCTCCTTCATTGGGGACCCTGTGCCCAGTGCAATGGACGGCTGTGAGCCTCTACTTCTGTATTAGTTGGGTACTGTCAGAGCCTCTCAGGAGACAGCTGTATCAGGCATATACCCAGAACATGCTCCAACTAAACATGTCTTTTACTGTAAAGGGGGTTTTGGTACATTTCTAGAAATTTTCATTATTGCAGATAAGAAATGAGAATGGCCATATACACTTAAGCTTTAAGTACTGCAATTTTAACATTTCCATTTGACATATTTATCTATAAAAAGAATTTTTCTCTGTTGGCAACCTTTACAACAAATATTAATTATGCATAAATTTTTGACATTTTGCTATAAGAGGCTTCATAATAGAGAGCTCTTATCCCTGTTTGCCACTGTAATCATCCCTGTCTTTCTATCATGCCTAAAGAACCAGGCTAGCAATGAAAAGAGGAAATAAGAAAGGAAAAACTGAATACCTTTTTGTTCTTTCTGAAGCAATAAGTAAGATAGTTACCTGTAGTAAACTTGGTATATTTCTATACAGTGTATGTTCAGTTGTCAAGTTATCAGAAGTATGTAGTAAATAAAACAATGGTTATAAATATGCTATCAATGAATTCTAACCTATGTTATAAGTACTGATTAATTTGAGGCCTTAGAAATATAAAATCTTACCTCTATAAGGGACAATATTATTGTCATTGCTAACAAATATGTAAGCAAGACAGGGTGTGCTAGAATAAATACAATTAAAATATAAGAAATTAGTAAAAGAGAAGCCAATCTATGGCTGATAAATACATGCTTTCATGGAATGGATCATAAATGCAAACCAGGATCTTTGAATGCACAGTTCTGCTCTATACTTGAACAGTGAACTGACCAAAAAAAAAAAGTAGAGAAGCAAGAATAGCCCTGACTCTGAATTAGCATTTGAAAAGCAGTGTGACTCCCTAGAATTCTAAGAGATTTCATGTTTCTTAATCAGCATTTGTAAAAGAAAAATGCAACAAAAGCCTTCAGTATACATAGTCAAAATATTTATTGTATGAATATTGTGCATTAAGCATCATCACTGGCAGCGAATCTCCCATAGTATATACAACAAACATAACACTCTGCTCTCACCAAGGTTTTACTTACTGTCAGAAACCAAGCACTGTAAAGACAACACATTACCATGGTGCTGTATTGAGCTTGGAAACAGAAATCTAAGTTTTTAAGAGCATTCATTAGAAAAAGCCAACTTAGTTCAGAGAAGTAAGCAAATGGCAATAATAATAACCAGGAAAAGTCTTTCTAAAGGAAGAAAACAATAGAAAAATTATAATAATGAGAGGAAAAGATCAGGATACATCAAGGATTTACTAATACATTCATCCAGCAAACACTACTGGGAAATTACAGTATGATAGACAGTCTCCTAGGTTTGAGAATATAGTACATTGTTAGTTTAATCCTAATTCTATTTTTTCTATTACTGTCTTAGTCAGGGTTTCTATTGCTGTGATGAAACACCATGACCAAAAAGCAAGTTGGTGAGGAAAGGACTAACTTGGCTTATACTTCCTTATCACTGTTTATCATTGAAGGAAGCCAAGGCAAGAACTCAAACAGGGCAAGAAGCTGGAGTCAGGAACTGATGCAGAGGCCATAAAGGGGTGTAATTTATTGACTTCCTACCCATGGCTTGCTCAGGCTGGTTTCTTAAAAAACCTAGGACCACCAACCCAAGACTGGCATCATTCACAATGGATAAGCCTTCCTCCATCACTCACTAATTTAAAAATTCTCTATATCTGGATCTTATAGAAGCGTTTTCTCAATGAGGTAGCTTCTGTCCATTTAACATAAAACTAGCCAGCACAATGACATATGAACATTATTATTAGTTTCAGGAAAAAAAAGCCAAGCAACAGAAACGTTAATAGCTATTCAATGGTAGAAAATGAATTTGAATTTTGGTTCCAAAAGCCACTGGGTTTTTAGCAACTATGTCTTCTCACTTTCATAAGACCACTGATCTCATGAAATTTACATTTTGGTAGAGGGAGTAGCCACACAATGATAACAGAAAAGTTTTTTTTAAACCCACAAAAACATACTTCTACCTCTGTGGCAATAAGACATAAGAGCTGTCCCAAGTTGTGTACTAGAAATCTGGAACAACTGCTCAGAGATGAGACCAACTGTGTTTGTTAGGATTTTATTGCTGTTAAGAGACACCATGAACAAAGCAACTCTTATAACGGAAAATATTTAATTGGGCCTGACTTACAGTTCAGAGATTTAGTCCATTGTTATCAGGATGGGAAGCATAGTGACATGCAAGCAGACATGGTACAGAAGTAGCTGGGAATTCTACATCTGGATCAGCAGGCAGCAGAAAGAAACAGTAAGCCAACTAGGCTTGGCTTGAGCTTCTGAAACCTCAAAGTCCACCTCAACCCCACCCCAGTGTCATACTTCCTCTGACAAGGCCATACCTATTTCAATAAGGTCACCCCTCCAATAATGCCACTCCCTATGAGTCTCTGGGAGCCATTTTCATTCAGACCACCACATTCTACTCCCTCACCCCTATGGTCTTGCAAAATAGTCATACCCTATTGTGAAATACATTCAGTCCAATTTCAAAAGTCCCCATAGTCTATAACGGTCTCAACACTTTAAAAGTCCAAAGTTCACAGGGCCAAGGGCCTCTCCTCCCATTGATGACCGACTTGGCCATCCTCTACTATACACATGCTGCCAGAGCAATCAGTCTCATCATGTGTATGTACTCCTTGATTGGTGGTTTCGTCCCTGGGAGCTCTGAGGGTACTAGTTAGTTCATATTGTTGTTAGTCCTAAGGGGCTGCAAACCCTTCAGCTCCTTCGGTCCTTTCTCTAAATACCAACCAGGGCCAGTAAGCAGGAGAGGGTGGGGTGCCGATCAGGGGGAGGAGGGAGGGAACAGGGGTTTGTTCTTGTTGTTGTTATTTGGGTTTTTTTTTTTGAAGGGGAAACTGGGAAAGGAGAAATCATATGACATGTAAATAAAGAAGATATCTAATAAAAAAATAAAAACATTAAAAAATAAAATAAAATAAAAGTTCAATGTCTCTTCTGAGATTTATGGACTGTCAGTGTAATTCCCTGTAAAATAAAACTGAAAAGTAGATCACATATATGTCCAACGTACAATGGCACAGGATCTACATTACCATTCCAAGAGGGAGGAAAGGGAGCACAGTGAGGAAGTACTGGACCAAGACAAGACTGAAAACCAGCAGGGCAAACTCCAAACTCTGCATCTCCATGTCTGATGGCAAAGCATCTTCAGATCTCCAACTCCTTTCATCTTTGTTGACTGCAACACACTTTCTCTTGGGTTGGTTCCACTCTTTGTTAGCGGGTCTTGTTGGCAGGTATCCCACAACTCTGGCATCTCCAACATCTTGAAGTCTCTAAGGCAATCCAGGCTTTACCTTCACAGCTTCACACAATGGCCTCTCTAGGCCTCCATACAGGGACACCCCTGAGATACACCTAGACTCAGTAGTGTTCCATAACCTTGTATAATTAGATATAACTATTATACTTGTGCTACTGAATACCACACAAATTACTATAAACTCTCCTAGGTTTTTATATCTTTATTGTATTTACAAATTGTGGGAAATGATTGTATTTATTAAACATCTGGGATATGATCTTGGAAGGATTGCAGTATAATCCCAGAGACAGTTCCCAATATTTCAAATTTTGTATCATTTCGTTGTGTATGAGCTTGACTATATCAGAGTTCACAGCTTGGGGTTGGTTCACTAGCATATCAATACCACCTTGGGGTTTGTTCATTAGCATATCAAGGCCTGTCCTAGACTAGGTTTCTATCTGAGCTGCCAGGGACTTGCTTCTGAGCTCTTAATCACAGCTAAAGTTAGGAATTATATTATTTCAAGACACATAAAATGGCTTTTGAGTTAAACAAAATTTTTTACCTTTAAATCTGAACTCTATCCCAAATTAGATATACTTATTGCACTAGGTCTATTGAATACTATACAAATATTTATTAAAACAACTTTGCCATCTTAAAATTCAGATTTGTTTTCTGGGAAATGATTTGAATGATTGAGCTTTCTTGTATATAGAAGAAATACAAGAAATTATGTCAGTTTACCTAACATTTGACATAAGTATGTTCTTTGTTTTGAATGCTATTCTAGGGGATAGAGACCTGGGGAAATAAGAACAGTTGCTGTTTTCATGATATTCATGGGCTAGATGGAGATGGGCCAGTAAATAAACTGAAAGACTGGAAGATTTAGAAATTTGGGAAAAAGCATGCTAATGAAAAGGGAAATGTATTAGTAGAAAAGTATGTATACTGTATAACCTTTACTTAAAGGACATAGAAGGTCTCTGTAACCAGCCAGGAATGTAGACTAGCCAGTTTCAGAAACCTGTTGGTCACAAAGGCTCCCCCTAGTTAGGTCCAAGAACAAAAGGCAGGATATGAGCCATCTGGGTAGTTCTAGGGAATGATCAGCCATAAAGTGAATAACATTGACCAGACCACATTCTTGTGCATTATGAGTGTGTAGGACGTTTTCCTTATGACCCTGACTGAAATAGGGGCTGGGTCTCTTTAGAATTTTCCACTGCCCTCTTGTTATGTTTCCTTGGTAACCCTCTCACCCCCCCCCAGTTTGTGGTTTTTCCCTTTAAATACCCCTCACTTCTTGTGTTCAGGGTCAAACTCCTCTGGCCAGCATGGTCACGAGATCGACCCCGGTACCGGCCTATCCCAAATAAACTTCATGTAATTGCAGCAAGTTCAGTCTCTCGTGAGTTATTGGGTGGTCGCATCATCCCAAGACTTGAGTAAGGAACTCCCCAGTTCTGGGGGTCTTTCAAAACAATGAAAGTACAATGTGAACTGTGTTACAATGGAGACACGAGTAGCATGTTCTGGGATTATATAGTAGAGTTACTTTTCAAGGGTTTTGTTCTCTGCACCCAGAAGCCAAAACAATGGCAACAGACATTTACAAAATGACATTTGAATGTTGTTGACCTGCAAGGAATTAATGGGTCAAATTTGCCTCCTGAATCAGTTGATTGTAGGTGAATGTCATTACCTAGAAGGTCATCCCAGTCTCCTGTGGTCTCCATGGTGTGGTTTGGGGGGTAAAGGTACCAGGGCAGCATTAGTCTTTGGCCACCAGGCCCAGAAGATGAGAGTCTTTTTTTTCTATGGAGGAGGAACATTGGGAACTGGCCTTACATTTTTTAGGCAAAGTGAAACAATCAACTCTCCAGTGTCCTGCTTGTCCACAGTTTGAGCTGTGTCCTCATGGCAGTCAAGGCTTTAGGGCAGTATTTCCCAGTGGATAGCTTTTACCACAATTCAGGTGGAATCATCATCTTGCCCAAATCAACTTCTTGGAGACTTTGGGAAGTCACTGCTAGGATTTGGGGTCTCTGTTACACTAAGTGTTTGGTTTTAGAACTAGGACAAGGGACTGAGGTGCATATTTTACATATCAAAGCAGGCCTGGCTTCCAGGTTCTCCCAGTATCCCTCAGTTCCTACTTGACATACCCTGTCACTAATCCTGAACTTTCCAGCCTAGGGGCTGGGCTGCCCTACCCTCAGAGGTTCTTCCTTATATAATCTAGACACTGGTCTCTCTCTCTCTCTTCCCCCTTTCATTCCCTTCCTTTTCTCCCTTTGGGTGTATCCTTTCTCTCTTTCTCTCCCAATCCACTCCCCATGGTGACTTCCCTGTCCTAGGTCCTTAGGGCCAAGAGCAGCTTCCCAAAGAGTCTGCCTTTAATATATTTTACTTTGGTTTAAATTGGTTCATTTTCCCAGTGGTGGCAGAGAAATAACCTATTAGTAAGTTTAAACACCTTAAATGCCATATTTAACTGATCTCTGACAAGTTTGAGGACCATTATCTATTAAGTATATTTGAGTTTATCAAACTTTGCTTGTCTTTAGTTACTTGCTTTAGGCTTAACCTTGAAAACATATACAGGAGGATGAACCAAACTTTTTAAAATATAATTAATTACACTAGTACTTAGAATGACTACAAGTATACTTCTGAACATATTAGAGCTTAATCATCTTTAATAATAATTTTATAATAAAAAATAGTAATTTCTAAAGTGAACTTCCTTCTATTACCAAAATAAAAATTTTAAGTCATGAATATAGGAGCTTAGCAACTTTATATTCCTCACCGTACATAGTATACGATTAAGAAAATCACAGTTACCAAAACAACTCAGTTTATCAAAATAACTAAAGCTTAACAAACTTAGTAAAGACAAGGAGGTTAGATATTCATTATTAAATCGGTCTGTTAGATTTCATAAACCTTGGGTAAGGCAAGACCTTCTCCAGACTACTTAGACAATTGTCTTGCTGCATTACAAGATAAGAATACACCCAGTCTCTGGTGTTTAGCATTTGATGTTCATGGCTATGGACCTAATGTTTTAGACTTTTACCTATTTATTAAAATTACATATTAATAAAATCATGATAAAATATCTTTTATATTTAAAATGTCCCATAATCTTTAAATAATTTTAAAGCTTTTTCTTAAAATTATCCAGGGTTCTTTTCATTTAAATATTCTGTAAAA
>NC_045030.1:96298505-96298617 GCF_008632895.1 Mastomys coucha
CTGCTGAGCTATCACTCTATCCTGCAAATCCTATCTTTTATAAACCTTGTTTTGAGGACAGAACAGGACTTGTCATAGAAAAATCCATCTTAATCCAAAGTATCTCTGAGAT
>NC_045030.1:96298628-96303917 GCF_008632895.1 Mastomys coucha
AATAAACCCTTTCCTCCCCAACTTGCTTCTTGGTCATGATGTTTGTGCAGGAATACAAACCCTGACTAGGATACCCATGCACCCTATCAGATCACCAAGGTCTTAAATTCCAATAAGAACAACAGAAAGCACACATACACATGGAAGCTGAACAACATTCTACTCAATGATAACTTGGTCAAGGAAGAAGTAAAGAAAGAAATTAAAGGCTTTTTAGAATTTAAAGAAAATGAAGACACATCATATCAAAACTTATGGGACACAATGAAATCAGTGCTTAGAGGAAAACTCATAGCTCTGAGTGCCTCCATAAAGAAACTGTAGAGAGCATACATCAGTAATTTGACAGCATGTCTGAAAGCTCTAGAACAAAAAGAAGCAAATTCAACCAAGAGGAGTAGACCATAGGAAATAATCAAACTCAGGGCTAAAATCAACCAAATAGAACCAAAAAGAACTACACTAAGAATAAACAAAACCAGGAACGGTTCTTTGAGAAAATCAACAAGATAGATAAACCCTTTGCCAGACTAACCAGAGGGCACAGACAAAATATCCAAATTAATAAAATCAGAAATGGAAAGGGAGACATAACAATGAAATATATCTCAAAATAATTATTCTGTTTTGTGAATACTAACAGTTGGAAGTATCTAAACCATGTTCTACAAACATCATGGAAATATTATTGATAATTTTTCTCACTGTGCTTGAAATTAGCATTTTCTTAATGTTTAACTTCAGAGAGGTTTTGCTATTTTGAAATTTTTAAAATATACTTACTGATAAAATAATTTCTCTCCTAGAAACACTGGTAATCTTTTTTAAGTAAACTGATTTTTAGACAATATACACAGATATATAATGTGTTTTAAATACTCTCTCACTATGTCAGGTGGTATCATATAAAGGGTTTTGAATTATCTCTTAATGATTCATTTTTAATATTTTATGCTTAACTCCCAAAGAATATTTTGTATGTTTTGAAACAATTTAGTATTCAATATTAGATATAGGATCCTCAGTTATGGATTGTATTAAATATTCATTAATGATAATTTATGGTATGAAAAGATATGAATATAAAAGTTGAACAAATCTTTTATGTATTAGTGGATCCTCAAAATACTCAGTATTATTATGTTTGATGTATAAAATGCATTTAAATAGTAAAAAATTTTAAGAAAACAAAAGATGGCAGTGAAATCACATGACATTCTTCTTTTCCAACTCTAGCAAAGATGGCTGACATCTACCTGGTTGTCTATATCCCAAAATGGAATCATGCCACATGGTTCCTTTATACGATCACCTATGCATAGATTTGTAATCATCAACTCTGTGTTATAAGTTTTAACTCTTCTATTACAGATTTTTATCCATATCCAATAACCTTACAAATCTTGAGACACAGAAAGTTCATATAGTCTTATGCAATTAAATGAAACCAATAATCTCTTGAGCTGTTCTGCTTTGCTCTTTTCCCCTGATATAGCCTCTTACATGAACATATTAGGGAGAGCCATAACCCTATTTGAGAGACAGCTTTTCAATAAAGTAGAACAACACAAAACAACTTTAATATTATCCACACCCAAAAGACATTTGAGTCCCTTTAACATTACATCCAGAGGACAGAAAGGTCCAAGATGAATTGTGAGTTCAGGCAGCTCATGACAAGAGAAAGTAAAATGCTAAACAAGAAACAGGGGATGTGGTAAGCTCACTCTTTTCAAAGAAGATTCATTCAAAGAAGACCAAAACATGCTGGCTGGCCACCATACATTCATACATTCAAATGAGACTGACACAATTCTGTCTTGGCTCCGTGTTTGCAACAAAACTTAACAGACACATCAAAAACCACAGTCCCATCCATACACGCCAGAGAGACAAAACTTTCCCTACCTCCTTCATGTTACAATTGGAGGGAGGATGCCTTGGTAGCTGTAGAAGCTGAATCCAGTGTCCAACAGTCTACATCCTAGGAGAAAGGGAAGTCAGTAGAACCTTTTGGTGTGGCAGGAGGTTGTCCTGGAACTGAAACTCCAGCCCCACAGTGGTGCTGCAGTGGGACCAGCCAAGAGCCCACCAACAGCTTCTGCACTGAGACCCTGGGCTTCTGCACAGGGCACTTGCCCCTGCCATGCACAAAACAGCTATATACTGCTACTGAATGCAATGAACCCAAAAGTTCTGCTATTTCAGAGTGCCCTTTGGAGCTGCGCTCCAGCTTGTCTATCTTGTGTATCCAGTATCTCTGAGTCAGAAAGACAGGTATAGGAACAAGATAATACACAGAGCCAAAATGACAACAGAAAACATAAGACAATGACATCAAACAATAAGAGTCCTTCAGAGGTCCACCAGTCTGAACAAGAGAAATTCTCTTAACAAGTTGAAAGCTGCTTCCTTTTTTCAATAGCCTCCCTGCAAACCCAGATGCAGGGAACCAAACTCTTGGATTAGTTCCCAGTGACTTGGGATGACCTTATGACTCCTCAGCTCTGTTGTGCAGCCTACGCATTGAAACCTGATGATGGATGCCAAGATGCTGGGTCTCTCCAAGTTTTTTTCTTCAGCTTCCAGTGTCACCAGGGTGTCCTCAAGACCCTAAGGCACGTCAGAAAAAAATTGATGGCTCTGGCTGAATCCCCAATTTACCAGAAATAATCAACGGGCCATAGGATGTCTCCTTTTGCTCTTGATGAAGGATTGGTGGGCCTTGTCATACTCCCCAGATCAGTATCCCTCAGAGAACCAGAATACAGAAAGCTCTATGAAAAAAAAGAGAAAAAGAAAAAAGAAAAAAATGCCTGCTGTTTTCCTTTCAAACATAGCTGTTTACTCCGGGAGTTTGCAGGGCACATCCCATGTGAACAAACTTGTTTAGGGGAGCGAAAACATGTATCTCATTATTTCCTAAGAACCAAAGCCCTCAATATTCCTAGAAGATATCTGTCTTTGGATATGTAGGATTTAAGGTTAGCTGGTTTTAATAACATGGCCTGGAATGGCCTCTTAGTCATGGAGATTGAAAGGATCAAAAAAAAAAGGGGGACTGGTATTGTCTACATTAGGATTTCCATTGCTGTGGTGAAACACCATGACCAAAGCAAGCTGGGGTGGAGGCTGGGATTTGGATTATATTTCCACAACATAGCCTATTGAAGGTAGTGAATATAGGAACTCAAACATGGCCGGAATCTGGGGCAGGAGCTGATGCAGAGGCCATAGAGGGAGTGCTGCTTACTGACTTGCTTTTTTATAGACTCCAGGACTACCACCCACAATGAGCTGAGCACTCACACATCAATCAACAATTTAAAAAAATGCCCTACAAGAGTGGTTCTCAACCTGTAGGTCCAACCCCTTTGGGATTGCATTTCAGATATCCTGAATACCAAATATTTGCATTAAGATTTATAACAGTAATAGATTTATAATTATGAAATAGCAATGAAATAATTTTATGATCGGGAGTTACAACAACATGAGAAACTGTATTAAAGGGTCACAGCTTTAGGAAGGTTGAGAATCACTGCCTTACAGGCTTGCCTACAGCTGGGTTTTATGGAGGCATTTTTCTCAGTTGTGGCTTTTTCTGCTCTGTAACTCTGGAGTATGTCAAGTTGACATAAAATTAGCCAGCACAGGTACTCTCCAATACCACTTCTACAGGACACTCACAGTGGTGTTAGGTGAATGCCAAGGAAAGACTTGGAGCCCAGGAACACGGCTCTGTTAATGTACATTCAAGTTACAGTCCATAGAGGTAGTCAGAACATGAATGGGTATAGAGTATGATGGGTAATTTAACAGGTAGGAGATACTGAGAAATGGAGATTCTAAAAGAGTTTATATTTGACAAGGTGCAACAAGTTGCACTGAGAAAAGGTCTCCCTTCACCAGGTTTAAGTAGTTTTTAAGATGAAAGCAATGGAGAAAGGGGGACATACTATTGAGTGTGAAAGAAAAAAAAATGAGGACATGACTGCAATTAAGTATGGTGGAAGAGAAGGTTTTCTGTAGATATGAGGGAGAAAACAGCCAGAAGCATATGGAAGGGTCCACACAAAACACAACCAACAAATTGAACCAAGCCATAAATAAGGGAGAATGAAGGAGAAAGAGAAGAGAGAAGGGGGCAAGAGAGGAATCAAGAACCAAGAAACCAAGAATGCAAGTGGTACATGCCTTTAATTCCAGCACTCGAGGCAGGTGGATCTCTGAGTTGGAGATTAGTTCTACAGAGCAAGTTCCAGGACAGCCAGGGCTATAGAGAGAAACCTTGTCTGTAAACAAAACAAATAAAAACAAAAAAGACACTTGAGGCAAGGGAAGTAAAGCCCAGGCCCTGGGCAGGGGTTGGGGAAGTGTTGGGGAGAGGAAGTGGAGGAGTGGGGTGGTTAATGTATAGGGCAGGATGAGAAGTGCTAGAGGGAGCCACTGGTGCTCTGTGGCAGCTAGAGCTGGGCTGCTTTGGCTTTGATATGTTAATAGTTATTTACCTCAGTGAGCCAGTTGCCAGGGGTTTGAGACTTAGCAGTGTTACAAAAGCAGGTCTCTGTTTTAGAGATTCTAGCAACCTGAGCAAGAAATCAAAGCATGAGGAACCTATTAATCAGAGCTGGGGAAAATACCAGTCCTTTCAAAATTGATATACAGGCTGAATAAGAATAGTATAAAACCTCAGACATATTTTGATAGATAAAAACAAGATAATTATAAAATTTATTTAGAAAGGGAGTGGGAAAATATTTGAAAGTATTTCAAAAGGGAAAAAAAGGACAAGAATGACTATCTGATTTAAATACTCATTAGGTATTTACTTACAATAAACAAGACTATATGGCAGTGGAAAAATTCTAAACATAAAGATAAATGGAACAGAATAGAGAGAGATCAGACAGACACAAAATATGCTTGAGTGGATTTTGACAAAAGTACAAAAACAATTAAATGAAAGAAGAACGATCTTTCAACAAATAATGCTGAAGCCAGTAGATGTTCATTAGTAAACATAGAATTTCATCTCTTAAGGCTGAAATTTAGATTACACTCAGAAGACTAGAGTCATCAAAAATGAAGGCTCCCCCCACAGGCATTCTGACACACCCAGGATCAGAGGTAAGCAGGAACCAACATCTGTCCCAACACTGGGAGTACCTGGGACCAGCAGGACTAGGCATACAGGAACTCCACCACCCCAATGATTCCCGTTCCTTCCAGTCTGTCTGGGCTGGGGTCCAGAGCAGACCTTGGGCGCAAGCTCTGCAGCCAGTCCCA
>NC_045030.1:96303928-96310668 GCF_008632895.1 Mastomys coucha
GTGTTGCTGTCTCTTTTGTTGTCCCACACCCTGTGGTCCCTTTTAATTAAGATGGCAGTGAAGGCCTTCTGATCCAGGCCGGTGCCCTGAACAGACTTTGGACACAAACTCCACAGCCAGTCACACAGTACCCAGAGGAAGCTCCACTCCCAAGTGTTCTAATACACCCAGGATGATAGAATCAGAGGTGAGGAGGACACAACATCTGCCCCAACACCAGGAGTAGCCAGGACCCAGGCACACAGGAACTCCACCCTACCAGTGGCACAGGTTCCTTCTGGTCTGGTCTGGTACCCTGAGCAGATCTTGGGTACAATCTCCACAGCTAGTCCCACAACACCCAGAAGAAGATCCACTCCCAGCACTTTAACACACCCAGGACCAGAAGATCCCAGGATCCCAGGAACCCAGGAGCTTGGTCACACTAGGATCTCAGGGTTCCAGAGGAAGTTTGACTCCCAGGAGCTCTGACATACCTAGGATTCCATAATCACAGGATCAAAGAGACAGCTTGACTCTGAGGAGTTCTGACACAATCAGGATCATAGGAAGGACAGGCTCCAGTCAGATATAGTGAGGGCAGGTAGCACTAGAGTTAACCAGATGGCAGGAGGCAAGCATAAGAAAATAAACAACACAAACCAAGGTCACTTGCCATCATCAGAACCCAATTCTCCCACCATAGCAAGTCCTGGACACACCATCACACCGGAAAAGCAAGATTCAGATATAAAATCATTTCTCATGATGATGATACAGGACCTTAAGAAAGATAAATAGCACCCTCAAAGAAATACAGGAGAACACAGGTAAACAGCTAGAAGCTCTTGAAGAGGAAACACAAAAATCCCTTAAAGAACTACAGGAAAACACAATTAAACAGGTGAAGGAAATGAGCAAAACCATCCAAATCTAAAAATGAAAATAGAAACAATAAAGAAATCAGAAAGAGAAACAACTCTGGAGATACAATACCTAGGAAAGAAATCAGGAGCCATAGATGCAAGCATCACCAACAGAATGCAAGAGATAGAAGAGAGAATCTCAGGGGCAGAAGACACCTTAGAAAACATTGACACAACAGTCAAAGAAAATGCAAAAAGCAAAAAGCTCCTAATTCAAAACATCCAGGAAAATATACAGGCTATAAAGCTAGCCAAATAACTTTCAATGTGACTACTAAAGTATAATGGAGTAAAAGAAACTTTGATAAAAATGAAACTTATTGAAATTGTGGGTTTTTTTGTGAAAGATGAAACAATAACATCTAGAATAGAAGAAAACATTTGAAAACCATATATTCAACAAGAATTAAAATCTAGAAAGTACAAAGAACCCGTAAACTTCATATGTAAAAAAAATTCAAGTAAAAAATGGAAAAATATGGGGCTGGTGAGATGGCTCAGCGGGTAAGAGCACTGACTACTCTTCCAAAGTTCGTAAGTTCAAATCCCAGCAACCACATGGTAGCTCACAACCACGCATAATGAAATCTAATACCTTCTTCTGTGTACTCATTTATAATAATAAATAAATCTTTTTTTAAAAAAATGGAGAAATAGCACGAAAAGACATTTCACTGATAGGGACAAATAGATGATAACTAAGCCCCCTAAAATGCAAATTAATACCACCATGATATATTACTATATACGTATCAGAAAAGCTAAAACAAATATTGGGGATAACACCAAATGATGCCCAGGACACAGAGAAACTGAATTCCTCATGCATTGTTGTTTTTCTCCCTTGAAAGCTTTTGCAGTTCCTTTTAATATAAGGAGAGCTAATAGTCCTCAGAGGACACAACATACTTCAGATATGAACATCATACACTTCAGATACAGGACTTTGAGAAATTGACCTGGTTTTGGTCTGAAAGGACTAGCTCTCACAGTATCCAAAGGAGCCATCTAAGCTGCCAAGGGAGAAAAGCAGTAAATAGTCCTAGCCAGCTGTAAGCCATAACAAGGACCATCATGTTAAGAGATTCCGAATGGTACAGTAGTGTAACACTTTACCTTACAGCCACCTAATTGAACTTGAGACCTGCTTAATAGTACGCAATGCATGCCTGGCACTGTTTACTAATATGCACTGTATACTTGTAATTGATAGGCCCCATGGAATCTATAGAACCTATAACTGCCTCTTCCCTAAAGGAGCATAGTTCTTAAACATTTTCTAAATTCTTGTCTTTATATCCATGGATAAGTGGCACACTCATATTCTCAAAGAAGCTTCTTTTGTGCAGTAGATTAGAATTATCACCGAGTTCCACAATTTGTCAAATGCAAAGAATAATTGAGTGTAGAGTATATGGTCCCAAGAGATACATCAACAACAGAACCTCTACACATGAGGCTCAGGGAATTTTGGATAAGATGGAGCTGAAAGATTGTAAGGATCAGAGGAAGAGGACATCATCTTCTGAAATAACAAAAGGGGTGGGGCACAAGTGGAGGGAGGGGAACTGAGGAAGCATGAGTATGAGAGAGAAGTTGTGGGAAGGAATAAGGGTGAACATGATCAAAAAAAATCACATGATGTTCTCAAAGAATTAATAAAATATTACATTATTTAAAAAAGAAAACTACTGATGCAAACAAAAGGGGAGATATTCTAATGATAGAGACCCATGTTTGCCAATTTTTAGAACTTACATTAACTGACTATAAACCATTTTGATTTTTAACTCACACTTTCTTACATTACATGATATGTTATCTTCTCTTGAAGTATTTGCTCCTTCTCTATTCTCTGTCTCTGTCTCTCTCTCTCATTTCTCAACAATACAATAAGCAAACTCTCACCGAATTTTTTCCTTAATTCTATTCTGTTCTACAGACATAACTTTGCTTTCATGCTTTCACCTCCACTACATTTTCATAGAATTTTAGCAGGGGACACACCTTCTCTTCTAGGAATCTGGTGTGGTGCTCCACAAGTGAAAGAGGGGTCCAACAAATGCTCTGACTAAGTGAATGGGGTTGAAGAAGGCATCTGCCTAAATGTGCTCTTTGAGGCTCCCTCCTGCTGAACCATGGTAGCTGTCTGCTGGGAAAGCACTCTTCTTTTCTTATGACAGTCCCATCAACTGTCCCCAGCTTTGACCACAACCATGACGTTGTTCTTTTAGGCCAAGAAAGACAGCTCACGCTGAATGCATCTTTCACTTCCTTACTTTGAGGTATATTGTTAATCCTTCAGAAATATTCTGTTCAGTATTTAGTATAGCATCTTCAGTGAGAAAGGCTTCCACCAAACAGATCTGTGAGTTTTGCTATTACCCAGTGTGTTCAAACCATCACGCAGAAGCTGTCTGCTGTGGGTCCAAGATAGGGGCCATCAGGTACATGGTCAAGGTACAGAAAAGTTCAGAATACATGGGGTTCTGCTTGTATGACATTGTACTAGAGCAACTCTTTCAGAAACGGCCTCTCCATTTCCTTCAGGTTCACCAGGAGGCTGATATCAATGCAAATCTTGTGTACTGATGCTGCTAAGATAACCAGCACAGACAGCACTTCAGTGTTCACTTTCATATATAGGTTTGTCCTGGGATGATGAAAGCCCTCTTAAATTTTGCCTTTTCTGTCACCAACTTGTGAACACCTTGGGAAGCTGCTCCCCCTTCTGGTAATCTCCCTCAAATGACTACTAGAAGTGGGCCTGAGTGCCAGTGGTGCCTTTCACTCCACTGAAGTGCAGCACATCACAGATACACTTCAAGATCTGAAGATCCATACAGAGATCTTGAATCCAAAGGCAGCATTGTTTGCTAATGGTGGTCAGCTGAGCAGGCTGAAAATATGTGAAACCTACAGTGGGCAGATCAGTGTGTTCCTTAGCAAAGTATACAAAGCCTCAAGATCACTCTTGCAAGCTTTGGCAAAAGCTAATTCATTTTTCATTTGTCAGAATAATTAGGCCATATTGTCTCCAAAATGACAGGAGGCGGCACCAAGCTGAATAGGGCCCACAGATATCAGACAGCAGTGGCTAAACGTGTGCACATGAGCCATGTGTGTTCTTCAGCTGCCATCTACAAGTCAATATTGTTCAGGTTTGGTGTCATTTCTTAGATTTATTTATCTGTGATAGGTAAATCAGTGTCGGCTAGACTTCCACAAGCCACAGCTACAGCTGCCACCACGTCTGGAACTTGTACCTGTCACTGAATAAGAAGCACATCTTGAGGCTAGTGTAGCAGAGCCTGTTATAGAATAGTAACTTTCAGGACTGCCGAGGTTGCTGGCTGCAGCCATTTTGAACATGTAACCCAGTCACAGCCTATGATTCTGTTTCTTAATCTTTCTTTCTCTTTTTTGTTAAGACAAACTGGCTTCCTCAAAAACCACAATCCTCATTCTTTACCCCCCCCCAATATCTTAGATTACGGGACATAACATTACTACTTATTAATCCTGTGCTTCCTTATCAGAGTGTGAGTAGATAATCTTGGCTATTCCAGAATAGACTCTATATGATACAGTCACAGTGGAAATCACTATATGGATTCATCAGGAAAACTAGAAATAGAAATACATTATAGTCTAACCATAACACTCCTGGGTATATATTTGAATAATCTAAGTCAGTATACCACTGAGATGCTTGCTTATACATGTATATGAAATCAGTCTATATGCACATCAATACAATAGATTGAAAAACATGGTATATACACCGAGTGGAGTTTTATTCAGCCATAAAGAAGAATGAAATTATGATATTTGACAGAAAATAGATCATCATGTTAAGTGAAATGGGCCAAAATCAGGAAGATAATATCATGTTTTACATATATGCATATATATACTTATATATATGTACATATATAGAGAGAGAAATAGTGTGTGTGTGTGTAATATTAAAGTGGAAAGAAAAATATGTGGGAGTATAAAGATGGTTAAAGATAGAAAGGAACAAGAGGAATAATGGCTATGGACAATAAAGACAAACTAATTGCAGGTTTTCTCTCACATATGAATCTATATATGAATGTATGTATGTTTATATATGACATTAAAATAGAAAGAAACTATTTAGGGGGTAGAAAGGTCATAATGAAACCCATTATTTTATATACCACATAAAGATATTAATAAAAATAAAATAAAATGGGAGACCTATCTACTTGTGTTGAAGACTACTTAGCAGTCATATTTTCAGCAGCAACAAACAAGAAAGCCAACTATATGGAGTCTTCTCATTTTGCTGTTGCTAAAATAAGTCATAGAATAAGTCATAGCAGGATCAGATGCAGTAACATTACCCACATATTTACTGTATGGCTGTTTCAACTCTATAACCATAAAAGCCACAATTATGGCAGAAAACTAAAGCATTCTCAGAAATGTCTATCTTTTTTTTTTTCATTTAATGACATGAACTGGTCATATGGCCATTCTGAGCTTCACAGGGAGCAAATTCACTCAGCCAGATGTATCACTGCCTTGAATAAAATCAAATACCTGCTAGTAAGGAAAAATAAGAAGACGGATTCTATGCTAGAAGCTAAAAGTGTCTTCCATGTGTCATCTCAAGCTACCACATGTAACTTAGTATTTGTACAGTTGAATACAAGGCATTGAAAGCCTATCTTTTTGAGGATGTGCCAGGTATAACTTCAAGAAGTATTAAAGGATCTAGGTTAGTAGGTAGACAACCCTGCTTGCTAGCATTCACTTCTTTGTGTAATCACATCCAATTGAATCTAGATCAGACTTAATGACTTGCTTCTACAAGTGTGGTGAAAGGAATAGGAAATCATAACTAAGATTAGGTTAACAAAGATCACAACTTCCTTTTGCAACTAGAATCTCTCTGATCACTTTCTAGTTCTCAGGCTCAGATGAAATTTATTTCAAGTTGGGTTTATTTGGCAAAGAACAGAGGACAGAGGACATTCTTTGCTGAACAACATGTAGAGATCTAAGGCAGCCTTGCCAAACAGTCTGTGAGCGCTTGAATCATGCTAACAACAATATGGACTTGGAAGCAGAATTTTGCAAAAGAACATGAGCCTTAAAACGTGTATAGCCCAACCAATACAAAAAGACAGGCAAGTGACTCTGCCTGAGAGAGTTACAGTAACAGACAACCTAAGCTGTATGGAGATTTCTGACCTAGATAAATTGTGAGGTAGCAAATGTGAGCTGTTTGCAGTTGTTAGACTTCAAGGATAATTTGTTACACACTAAAAATAACATTCCTGAAGTAAATGATGGACATGCTCAAAAAAAATCATGTAAACTTTCTGCAATTTGAACTGACAAGCTGTAATTTAGGTATTTTTGCATCTATGCTCCATTCCTCCAACTCTAAAGGAAGAGTTTTCTAATATTCAGGTTAAAGCAGTCTAAAAATAAAACTCAATCCTTCACAGGTGAATGAGCTCCCCATCTCTGGAAGCATTAAAGCATAAACAATGTAAACATCTGTTAAATAGTTTTTGTGGTAAAGCTTCCGACATCAAATGACCAGATTAAATAGATCAGTGCTCTTCACTCATATGAAATAACATTTGTATAATAGAATGGACGTAAATAAGAAGCAAAATGACCAGTTTATATAGGTTCTACCCAACCATTCTTAGGTCACTGAGTATCTATAATTCATCTTTGGCACAACAGTGAGCCTTGCCCCCCTATTTAGAATGCTCAACATGAAGTGGTTTAAGATTTTTTCATACTTAGATTTCAGGAAGCAATAGTTTTGGCAATATGCTTGCCAGA
>NC_045030.1:96311194-96312803 GCF_008632895.1 Mastomys coucha
ATAGCTTTCAAGTTGGATAAAATTATAGAGTAAATACTTTAACTTCATGTCATAAAGAATTATTAGCCTAGCAGTGGTGGCGCACACCTTTGATCCCAGCACTTGGGAGGCAGAGGCAGGCAGATTTCTGAGTTCGAGGCCAGCCTGGTCTACAGAGTGAGTTCCAGGACAGCCAGGGCTACATAGAGAAACTCTGTCTGGAAAAAACAAACAAACAAACAAAAAACAAAACAAAACAAAAAGATGCTCAAAGTATTAAACTGTTTATGATTTTAGTCTATTTGTATATTTGATAAAATAATGAATAGATGATGATTTAAACAGCATCTAATTGTGAATAATGGTAGTATATTGCCAACTAGATGTTATATGCTTGAATATCTATTTTATGGATAATTGTCAGCAAATTAAAACCTCCATATATTCTCTCTCTGTCACATGTGTCTGTTCTGCCTTCTCCTGCTATCAATTAATATTTTAGTGGGAACGAAGATTCATTTTCATATTATCCAAAAGGAAAAATGCCAAAAATTCAGTTCTTACATTCTAGAAAACACTAGAAATAGGACTCAGATTATCTAGCGGTTTATCCCTTTTCATTAAGACAGGGCTTACAAAAATGAACGTATGTTTAAAAAGGCACTATTTAAGAAGAAGGTGAATCACATGCACCCTCACAAAGAAGTACAATTTGCAAAAGGATTTAATATATGTATACCGAAGATTGTAGAGCAGGTCAGCTCAGTTTGACTCATTTTAACAAGTTCTGTATAACATATACTAAATTCAAGATATTTGAAAATGTTGGAATGCAATAATTAATAAGATGCTGGCCTAATATCTTCACTTGGTAAGAATAAGCAAAGCATAATAAAGACATTGAGATATATATATATATATATATACCAAAAGAGAGAAATAGCAAAGTAGCTTCAGATCTCCATGGAGGACGTGAAGATGAAAGCTGCAGAGAAGTAAGCTGAACGCAGGTGTAGCTAAACAGCAGGTGTAGGTGTACTGCCATACGGAGGGGAAGCAAAAGGCCCTTGCAAGAGATAAACCAGAAAAACATGGGCAGTCCTACATCGAGATAAGCCCACAACCCTATCAATCCTCAAATTCAGCTGTGGGTTATGATGGAGCAGTGATACCTCCAGAGGACATGTCACCATTGGCGAGGTGCATCATTTTGCCACATTATATGACTTAGAGGGCAGCAGCTGGGCACTGTCTGGAGGGAGAACCTATTGTTCAAAATTGAGGTACTTCAGAGGCCTGAAATCAGGAAATATCCACAGGTGAAGAAGCCACAGCCCTTGAGTGAGCAACAGCCCAGAGAGGAAGCCTCAATTTGGCATGCCACACTCTTCATGTGAGGAATGTCTCAGAGATGTAGCTGTGTGTAGCAAGAGCAACACATGCAGATTAGCCAAAGAGTATAGATGACAAGTTGTATTCACCTAAGAAATGTTAGGCAGAGGTAGCCCAGCATTTCATTTATATGAACAGATCAATTGGAGTTTGTTAGCTCTGAGCCTGATGCCAACAGATGGATCAAACTCTGAAACTATCTATCTTCTTTCACTGCTATAGAGCTCAAAGACTCTGA
>NC_045030.1:96314028-96315527 GCF_008632895.1 Mastomys coucha
CTTGATGATATGTCTGGAAGACTGAAAAGGGGTCCTCAGAGAACATTACAAGAAGGCATCACACCATTCTCCGGGACTGCTTGGCATAGCATCACATGGGTCTTTTAGCCAGTCTCAGTTGAGGTCTTTCATTTTTTTTTTTTTTTTTAGCATCAGAAACTGACCAAGGATATCACATAAGCCTTGTTGAAGTTCCTTTCATCTAGCTTCTTGCCCAGGGCTTCACCAATCCCAGCTAGGCTCCCCACTGACTTTCTTCCCATCAGCTCTGCCATGAAGTCTTAGTGCTAGGAGGAGGTTGCCATCTTGATAAGGCTTAACCAGCAGTTGTGGCTCTGGTTATACTCCCACAGCTACTTGCCTTCTCCTACCCATACCTCAAGCTACTAGAACATTCTTCGACTTCCTAATTGTTTTCTGAACAGATACAGAGCCACCCAACTAAACATTGGACATAGCTCAGAATCTCTTATGGAAGAGTTGGGGGAAGGATTGGGGGCCCTAAAGAGGATAGAAACTCCACAGGATGACCAACGGAGTCAATTAACCTGAACCCTTGGAGGCTTTCAGAGACTGAGCCACCAACCAAAGAGCATACATGGGCTAGACCAAGGCCCCTGACACATATGTAGAAGATGTGCAGCTCAGGTCCCATGTGGGTCCATAACAACTGGAGCAAGATCTGTCCCTAAAGCCTGTCTATAGAATCCATTGCCCAACTGGGCTGCCTTGTCTGACCTCAGTGAGAGAGGATGCACCTAACCCTGCAGGGACTTGATGCACCAGGGTAGGGGGGATACCTAGGAGGGACTCATCCTCTCAAATGAAAAGAGGAGGGGGATGAAGGGATGGACTCTGTGATGGGGGTACAGGGAGTGTGATAGTGATTGGGAAGCAAAATGAATAAAGAAATAATTTAATGGAAAAAATGTTATTAACTTATTTTTACATAATTCTTTCATTATTGGGCAGTATAATTATTTCTTACAATTACATAATTATATTTTAGCCATTTTGCACTACTTGCAAACCACTTTTTCCACTTTATCTTTTGACCCTAATGGCTCACTGCTTTCTCCTCCTCTCTACCCTTATTTTTCCTTTTGTTTATTTAATTGTGTGTATCCTCTATTCTTTCCCTTTCCTCATCTCCTTCTATTATTATCACATTCATTTACTATTTCTATACCCTAAATGATTTTAACTTTATACAGTACCTTGCCATTTTTAGTTTTATGATCTTTAGAGAGGAAAAGTAAAAACAAAAAACAAAAAACAAAACAAAAAAAACAAAAAAAACCAACAACAATAACAAAACCCCCACCAAACCCCCCAAAAAATGAAAATAAAAAGGGTAAACTATGCACCAGTACTAAAGAAAAAATAATCAACACAAAAACTGAGGTGTTGAATTTAAAAATTATGAAAAAGCTGTAATTTAAAAACTTTGATGAATCCAATAAGAACCAGAGTAAATAAATGTCAATGGAAGAAGAGAG
>NC_045030.1:96316893-96323992 GCF_008632895.1 Mastomys coucha
TACCTGGTCCTACCCCCCCTTTTCTACTCTCCTCCCTTCTCCCACCCAGGTCCCTCTTTCCCTTTGCTTCCTGTGATTATTTTGTTCCCACATCTAAGTAGGATTGAAGCATCCTGACGTAGGCCTTCCTTCTTGTTTAACTTCTTACAGTCGACTTGTGGGGTGTATCATGTCTATTCTTTAATTTTTGGACTAATATCTACTTATTAGTGAGTACCTACCATGCATGTCCTTTTGGGTCTGGGTTACCTCACTCAAGATGTTATTTTCTAGTTCCATCCATTTGCCTGCAAAACTCAGGATATCCTCATTCGTAATAGCTGAGTAGTATTCCATTGTGTAAATGAACCACATTTTCTGTATCCATTCTTCCACTGAGGGACATCTGGATTGCTTCCAGTTTCTGGATATTATGAAGAAGACTGCTATGGACATAGTAGAGCACATGTCCTTGTGGTATGGTGAGACAGGGTCTTACTATATTGCTCAGGCTGGATTTGAATTCACTGCATATCCCAGGCTGTAGCTGAATTCATGATGTGTGGATCTCTTTTTCAGTCTACTTTTCAGGCAAATATATAGATATGTTCGTTTCATTTATATAAAATGGTCATAATTTTATTTACTTCTATATAAAGATGAAATAATTATGTAGTGATACTGGAGTTCCCTTTTGGAGAAGTGTTTTGGGAACTTAGTATAAGAAAGAAAAAGAGCACATTAGTATGAAGAGATGCAAAGTTCATGCCGAATGTGATCCCTTTGAATTTGAATGGCTGTATACAGAAAGATGAGAATCTCTAAGAGGTAGATGGATCTATATAGAACAACTCTGAAATAGATCTTTGAAGAATGTCTGAGACAATAGTAAAGTTCAGAGAGTATGCCAGGCATGGTGGTGCACACTGGTCATATAAGCATTTGGGAGGCAAAGACAGGGGAAGGTAGGCTCAAAGACAGCCTGGGTTATACATAAAATCTTGTCTGAAAACAAAAACAACAAAGTACAGAAAACAAAACAAAGAAAAATTGGTCAAATGCAGAGTTGTTGTGAAAGTGGATAAGAGTCCATGAAAGCCATGCAAAGGAAAAAAGTAAGTGGATAAGAGAAGTAAAAGGAGAATGTATGTCGGGAAGCCAAGTGAATAAAGAATTCAGTCAAACCCAAATCACCAGCACCATATTAAAATCCAATAAGAAAGCAGCTGAGATGCACCTATTACAAAATTTAATTAGTATTTGGTGTTCCTGAAACAGGCATTTTATTAGAGAGATGGGAAGCAAAATCTTTTGGACAACATTTGAAAGGTGACTGACAAGTGAAGGACTAGAGGCAGTGAATATAGAGCCATGCTTGGGATCCCTAGGTAAAGAGAAAGGTTGACAGGGTTATAAAGAACACTTCTAGGAGGCTAGCACAATCTCCAGGATGAAGGTAAGTGTTTCTTTCCACTAGAAAGTCCCAGACTCCAGGGATGCAAGAGGCTCCCAGGACCCAACAGGGATTACTTTAGCTAAGATGCACAGAGAAGGGGAGATAGAACCAGAAGAGATCACCTCCGTTAGATAGGCACAGCACCCAGTTGAAGGATGGGGCCACCCACTAGTCATAAAATTTTTAACCCAAAAATATTCCTGTCCAATGGAAAGACAGGAACAAAAAATAGAATAAAGACTGAAGGAAAGGCCATCCAGAGACTGGCCCACCTGGGGATCCATCCCATATACAGACACCAAACCCAGACACCTTTTTCTGATGTCAAGAAGCACTTGCTGACAGGAGCCTGGTATAGATGTCTCCTGAGAGGCTCTGCCAGAGCCTGACCAATACAGATGCAGATGCTCACAGCCAACATCAGACTGAGCACAGGGACCCTAATGTAGGAGTTAGCGAAAGGACTGAAGGAGCTGAAGTGGTTTGCAACCTCATAGGAAGAACAACAATTCACCAACCAGACCCCCAGAGCTCCCAAGACTAAATCACCAACCAAAGAATACATATGGAGTGACCCATGACTCCATCTGCTTATGTAACAGAGGATGGCCTTATCTGACATCAGTGGAAGTGGAGGCCCTTGGTCCTGTGGAGGCTTGTTGCCCCAGCATTGGAGGATGCTAGAGAGGTGAGGCAGGAGTGGTTGGGTGGGGGAACACCCTCTTAGAGGCAAAGGGGAGGGGGAATGGGAGGGAGTTGAGAAGGGGAGACTTGGGATGGGAACAACATTTGAAATGTAAATAAATGAAATAATCAATTAATAAAAAGAATTTCTTTGCATTGAGCATGTGTATAAACTTGGGGAATGATTAGGATGAAAAGGAGAAATGTGAAGTATTGTGCAGAAAAATGTGCATGTTAGTGATTAACTATAATTCACCAATTATGCATTTTTTTCACATTAAGGAAAGAAATAAAAGCACTTCTCTTGGGGTCATTTAACCAAGAGCAAGTCTAGATTTGAATTCTCTACTTCATGCTTCTTGTTTTTTGTCCACTGTTGTCATCCGTTGTATGACTATGAGTCTGTGCCTACACGAAGGATATATTGTGAATCTGTTTATCCCTGTATCTCTGTCTCCTTGTGCCTGTCAAAATAGGGCAACTCTGTGTCTATTGTATGAACTGTATGTGTCACTGTGTGTGAGTGGTGTCTGTCCCTAACAAAGGACTTTACTCTGTCTTAAAGAACAGCATGGAAAGTACCACATGGAGAAAGAATGGGATATATTACAGAAATCTTGAACAGAGTTTTACAAGGGATTAAGTCACTGGATCTGACTGATCCCAACTAACCCAGACAACAATCATCATTTTTAAAATCAATCAATATCCATAAACTGCTGCTTTTAACATTGATAGTAGATATATGGATTTGCTTTCAACTTCTGTATTTGCTGCTTTTAGCAAACAATACATAGCGTTAATTGCTCTGGGCCAGGAGAGTGCAAGAGTACCAAAGTTAAGATTGCAGTTATACATTATCTTAGGTTTTAAATCTAGATTACATGGGAAATACAAGCAAATAAGGTTGCTGTTACATTGTTCTCTTAAAGGCAGGTTAAACAGTTTGAGTACACAGTAGACTAGCAATCTTAAATTTTAAGTAACTTTAAGGAGTATAATTAACTTTGGCTGTGAGGTATCTCAAAAATTCCAGTCTCATATAGTATAAGCTGTTTTCACAGTATATCACATCACTACAGAGAGGGAAATGAATAGGTGAAGAATTTTGAGGGGCTTGGTGAGGCAATGATCAGGAATTTGGATAGGAGATGTAGCTATCTATATACATGGAAAACTAAAAGTGTAATATGGGAGTGTCCAAAATATACAAAGAACTCAAGAAGTCAGACTCCAAGAAACCAAATAACCCAATTAAAATTGGAGTACAGTGCTAAACAGAGAATTCTCAACAGAGGAATTTTGAATGGCTGAGGAGCACTTGAAATGTTCAGCACCTTTGGTCATCAGGAAAATGCAAATCAAAACGACCCTGGGATTCAACTTACACCAATTAGAATGGCTAAGATAAAAAATTCAAGCAACAGTACATGCTGGCAAGGATGTGGAGAAAGAGGAGCACTTCTCCATTGCTGATGGAATTCCAAACTGGTACAACCACTCTGGAAATCAATATGGAAATATATTTACCTGAAGACCCAGCTATACCACTCCTGGGCATATACCCATAAGATGCTCCACCATACCACAAGGACATGGGCACCACTTTGTTCATAACAGCCTTATTAGTAATAGTCAGAAGCTGGAAATAACCCAGATGTCCCTCAAAGGAAGAATGGATCCAGAAAATGTGTTCATTTACACAATGGAATACCATTCAGCTATTAAAAAAGAGGACATCATGAATTTTGCATGAAAATGGATGGAACTAGAAAATATTATCTTGAGTGAGCTAACTCGGGCCCAAAGAACATGCATAGTATGTAGTCACTGATAAGTGAATATTAGCCAAAAAGTTTAGAATTCCCATAATACAACTCACAGACTGTGGGAAGCTTAACAAGAAGGAAGGCTCAAGTGTGGATGCTTCAAACCCACTAAGAATGGGTAACAAAATAATCATGACAGGCAGAGGGAGGGAGGGTTCTGGGTGGAAGAGGGGAAGGGGAGGGCAAGAGGGAGCAAGATCAGATATTGGGGGAGACAGGAAAGAAGCCCAGAGGAGCAAGAGAATGAATGGAAATATGCAGCTGCCTGGGGTTGGGGGGAATGGGAGAATCTCTTGAAAGTTCTAGAGACCTGGGATGTGAGAGGCTCTAGGGATTCAATGGGGATGACATTAGCTAAAACACCCAAGAGTGGGGAGGTGGAACCTGAAGATGCCAATTCCTGTAGATAGACATGGCCTCTAGTTGAGGCAGGGCCACCTACCCATCTTTAATATTTTTGACCCAGAATTGTTCCTATCTAAAGGAAATGCAGGGATAGAAATGGAGCAGAGACTGAAGGGAAAGTCATTCAATGACAGGTCCAACTTGAGATCCATCCAATGAGCAGGCACCAAAACCTGACACTATTACTGATGCTATGTTGTGCTTGCAGACAGGAGTCTGGCATGGTTGTCTTCTGAGCATCTCTACCAGAAGCTAACTGAGACAGAGGCAGATTCTTATAGCCAAGCATTAGACTGAGGTGGGGGATCCCTATGGAAGGACTGAAGGAGCTAAGGAGGATTGCAACCCCACATGAAGAACAACAGTGTTAACTAACCGGGACCCCTCAGAGCTCCCAGAGACTGAGCCATCAAAAAGGAGCATACATGGGCTGGTCTGAGGCCCCTGGGATATGTGTAGCAGAAGACTGCCGTGTCTGGCCTCAGTGGAAGCAGATACACTGCTTAATCCTGTGGAAACTTTATGCCTCAGGGAAGAGAGATGTTGGTGGGGGTGAGGTGGGGATGGGTGGACATGTGGGGGAGCACCCTCTCAGAGGAGGGGTGGGAGATGGAGTGAAGAGCTGAGGGAGGAAGGACTAGGAAGGGGGAGACATTTAGAATGTAAATAAATAAGTCAATTACAAAATAAGGGAAAAAAAAGAAAATTCCTGCGAGTTTCATTGTTTTTTAAAGCTAAAGAATTAAATTTGGTAATGGGTATGAAAGGAAGCTAATAAAGTCACACATACACCGTGAAGAATGGTTAAGGTTTAGAATGATAGCTAAGGAAATTTTCTTGGACAGGGACTTGTAAGGAATATGTAAAAGGATTAAAAAGTGACACTGAAAAAGAAACCAAATATTTGGGGACATAAATTCGAATCCAAAGGTCAGAGTGAGTTTCCTCAGAAGAGCTGGAATAAAAACAATCAACAGATATAGTGAACTCTTACAAACACATGGCTTAAATGATTGGGATTCCAGGAACTACCCCAGTTTTGGAGACCCTTCACCTCACCGATCAGAATGAAATCATGTCCACAATTAAATTGACCCTGAATATTTGGTAAGATTTACCTTTGATATCTTATCATTCTGGTCTTCTTCAAAAGCTCTGTTGAGTAGCTGTAACAGGAATCCTCATAGTCTTGATGATTTTTCTTAGTCATTTTCCATCCACTCACCTCCATCTTGCTTCTCAATTATGTATCCTCCTTTGGTCATGTCAGAATTGAGTCCATATCTCTGCCCTACTGTATTCTTTTCCTGTAGTAGTCTTTCTTGAATAATTTCTCTTTTGTTGTTGGATTTTACCATTTTTAAATGAGTAGTATGATTTTTTTTCTTTAGAACTATAATTATCCCTCAGAGAAAAATTTTCCAAAATCTCTAATATGAGACACAGACATGGCACAATCTGTTTCAAATCTAGATTGTATTCAACTTTATTACACAATTATTCTGTTCTGATTATAATATAGACAGAATATATTTAAGTCAAAACCTCTATGAGTGAGAATGTTCCTGTATGTTCGTGTATGGTGATGCTGTTTGTTGAAATTTAGGAGGTATAGTCTTTATGGAGGAAGTATGTCATTGGAAGCAAACATTGAGAAATTAAAAGACTCTATGGCACTTACTCTTTCGCTGCTTCATGACTGAGGTCCAATATGTCACCTCTCATATTGCTCCTCCCGCAGATATGCATGCAGCTTGCTGTCATGTTTCCCCATCATCATAGATTCTAAACCCCTGGAACTGAATGCCCAAAATAAACTTCTCCCCCATAAATTGCCTTGGTTATGGTATTTTATCACACCAATAGAATAGTAATTAGAACACTTTCCTACTGTTCACTGTCCACATTCTTTAGTTTCAGTTTCATATACTTTTCAGTTTGCATGGAATTATCTGTTTTTGACAATTTCCTATTCATGTTAACATGTTGAGCAATGTTACTTCTAGCATGAATTTATATGTTTATGAAGAATTTCTTCTTAGTCTACTTTGTACATCTATTGTGACAACACAGGATTTGTATATGAAAAAGGGTTATTGATTTGCAATCGTAAAGGTGAATAAAAAAGAAAGATGACTATTACTGCTTAGCTTTGTAGAGTACCTCATTAATGGACATTATGAGCCTTTATACTTTCTCTAACTTTTAAATTGTGGATAAATGTCTATAGGTATTACAAACTCCCAGTTTCTAGCATATTTACTCTTGAAATGTAAATGGATATCTTCAAAGTTACTTAGAACCTCATATTAAGCTCAACCATTCAGGAATATGTGCCGTATTATTCTGGAGATGTTTTACTATTCTTTTAGAATAAGTCAATTAATTAAGCAAACATCTACCTCAAATCCTATCTTAAATCTCATCTTAAATTTGCAGTGCCTTGAAGGCCACCTATCCTCAAGTACCTTTTTTGTGTTTACTCAATAAATCAGTCTTCTTTCCTCACAAATTTTTATAGACACTACTGTTTGTTGATAGGAGTTACTTCTTTATCAAAGTAATAGAGGCAGATATATCATGTGACAAAAAAATGCACTTCAGTGTTTAAACACCACTGAAAATACAGTTTCTTTAATATTTACTGCCTATCTTGTTGCCATAGTTTCATTTTAAATTTATAGTCCATTTGAAATTTATATTTTATTAACACTTTTAGGGTTTTTCAAAGGTTTTACACTGCATA